>NC_050579.1:83781620-84108665 GCF_011100635.1 Trichosurus vulpecula
GGTCCAACTCACAGCCACTCAGTGCTATGGGCAATTTTTAAATCTTTAGTTTGCATTTGGAGTTCCAATACCAGCAGGATAACAGTTATGTCCTTATCACATTAAAAAAAATCACCATGGAAACCCTGGCAAGTTTATGTTATTTTGTGCCTATTAGTTATCTCCCTACTGGAATCGATATTTATATAGCCATTAGTATTAGGCACCAAAGCAGAGACAATATATTGTGTGTACATCTTGTATCCTATATTTGTATGTACTTATCAGTTTTATTTATACCTATGAATGCTCGTAAAATGTAAACACTTTGGGAGATGAGTATTTCATTTTTATCTTTTGTCTAAGTATCTATTTCAGTGTCTGGCACAGAGTAGGATCTTAGTAAATGCTTGTTGATTGATAGAAAGGTAACAGAAATAATCTGATAAGAACAATGTGTGATTTTTAGGATATGACTAATTTGAAGCTAAAAGCAAAAAGCATTATGACCGTCATATATTTAATATAATATAATGTAATATAATATAATATAATATAATGTAATATAATATAATATAATATAATATAATATAATATATAACATAACAACGTAACATAATATAACATAATATAATATAATATAATATAATATAATATAATGTAATGTAATATAAAATAATAACTAATAAACTATAATATAATAAAAATCTCACAATAATCATGGCCATAGTGTGGTTTCTGAATTGAAGAGAGTAGTACAAACTTCACTCGTGCCTTTTGTTTAACAGGGTGTCAAACCAGAATATTTGTCTACATACTACATATCTCTAAAGTTCCTTGCGTAGCAATGTAGTATTATGAAAAAAAAAGTTGGATTTGGAATGAAAAGAATGTTTGGATTTGGTCATAAAGAATTGCCTGGGGCAGTGATATCAAACTCAAATAGAAACAGGGGCACTAAATAATACATAGGGATCACTATGGGCTGCATATCGACTTAGAATACCATATATTAAAATTATCTATGTTTTATTATATTTTTATTTATTTTGATAAATATTTTCCAAATACATTTTAATCTGGTTTGGGCTACATTAAAAAGTGTTGTGGGCTATGTGCAGCATGTGGGCCATGTACTTGCCATCTCTGCCCTAGGGTACTAAGAATTATATCTTGTGTGTATCTATTTATTTACATGCTATCTATCCTATTAGTCTATAATCTCCTTGAAGACAGGGTCAGTATTTGTGCTTTTCCCTTTCTGTGTATTCCCAGTGCTCAATACAGCATTTGGCATATATTAAGCACTTGATTAATGCTTATCAACTGACTATTATTTATTGATTGACTCTACTTACAGTCTGTGTTACCTCCTCATACAAAAAACTTTCTTTCCTTGCTTAAACTTCTGTCTAAATATTGTATTCCCTATTACAACATAAACTCTTCTGAGAAAACAAAACAAAACGAAACTGTTTCACTTTTGTGTTTATATATCCAGCACCTAGCAGAGTGTTTGGCACATAGTAGGTGTTTAATAAATGCATCTTTATTCATTTATTCTAGTTTTAAATATATATCTCTTTATAAATACAAACTACAGGGGTGGAGCCAAGATGGCAGCTATAAAGCAGGTAGTTGTGTGAGCTCCCCCCAACCAGGTCCCTCCAAACACCTATAAATACACACTATAGCAAGCTGTTTTCTTCCAGAAGCTGTTGGAAATCAGCTACTCATTATATCATAGGTGAGGAATAGCCATTAGATTAAAAACTCCAACCCAACTTACAAGGGCCATGACATATACTTTAAAGTATTTCAAAAGCTGTCATGTGGGATTGGGATGAGGCCCACTGTGCTTGGCCCCAGAGACCAGAGTTAGGAGCAATTGATGAAAGCTCTAGAGAGGCAGCTTTAGGCTCTGTTTCAGGAAAAAATAAATGTTTTTAAAGTTAGATATAATCTCTGCTTGACCAGGTTGCTTTCTTCTTCTGTACTTCATCCTACCATGCAGCCACCAAAAAGATGGGCAATGTGGACTTGAACTGCCTAAAACATTTTTATTTAAAATTAGTTACCTAAAGTTATTCTATATCTTGTTTCAGCCTCAAACATTTCAGGTATATCTGATGTGGTGTACGTGGGTCTTAAGCTTGCAGTGCAAATACATTGGGAGGTCATTTGTCTATTATTAATATCAAATGATGGCTGATCCTCATAATAGAACCTTCAGTGACAATTCTCTGACTCATTTGGATTCCTGATTTCTCTTGATAATTGGGGCCAGGAAGCAAGGGTCATCTCTATAAGGACTGGGTTGAATGATCATCATCTGCCATATCTTTTCAGTCTACTTACACATGAGTACCCTCCATTGTCTCTTTGTGGTCCTACCATATAGGCCAACTTGCTGTTCCTTATGCAAAAGTCACAATCTCCAACTGCTCTACCTTTGCACTCATTGTTCACAATGCCTGGAGTGTTCTCCTCTCACACTCCAGCTTTCTGGAATCCCTGGTTTCCTGCAAAATTCAAGTCAAGCATCACCTTCTTCATGAAGTCTTTTTTTGATCCTCCTAGATCTTAGATCCTTCCTCTCTAAGGTTACCTCATATTTCATTTACATTTGTATTGGATGTACATGTTGTTTTTCCTCATAGAATGTAAACTCACATGATTAATGTGAAAATATGTTTAATAGGAATGTATATATAGAGCCTATATCAGATTGCATACTGTCTTGAGGAGGATGGAGGGGAAGGAGGAGGAGAAAACTTAAAACTTATGGAAGTGAATGTTGAAGGCTAAAAATAAATTAATTAACTTTAAAAAAGACTATAAACTCATTGAAATCAGGGACTGTCTTCACCTTGGTCTTTACATTGCATCTAGTACATAGTAAGTGATTAATAAATGCTTGTTGATTAATCATTCGGTGAGGGCAGAGAAACACCAACAAGCCCAATTTTAACTTCTAAGCCCACAAATGCTGAAGAGGTAACCTTCCCACAAATAGAATCTATTATTGAACCTATGGAAACCCCAGGCACTTTGAGTAGGAAGAGTTAAGATTTTAGATCTCAATACATATGGTGGTTTGTCTAAAATTTAGGAGGTTTAATGATATATTTTTCTTTTCAATTTATTTCAGTAAATATGTTTTAATTTATAATACAGACATATTATGCTGTTCGGGAACACCAAGCTGGGAAGGAAATAAGAATTCTGAAGGGATGGGAGTGCAATGAGTCAAACAAATCAGAAACTATCATTGGGAATTTCTTATAGTTCATGCTCTAGGCAAGTGAGATTCAAACTGAGGTTTACAAGGGACTAGCCCAAAGGCTATGAGCTGCAGGGCTCAGCCAACTCTCTATACTTCTGTACGAGGGATTCTGGTTGGTAGGTCAGGATTTGGAGTGCCACGTGGTAGCTCATGCAGAGATTTCACACTGAGAAGCTATTTGAGCCCACTGAGAGGCACACATGCTTTGTTGACCCTTGTCCTATAAAGCCAAATGGGCTTGTGAAGAGGTACATGTTAATCTATACAGAGTTGTCAAAATGTCCAGTGAGCTATATTGGAGGATAGAGAGCTCCCTTCGCTATTAGTCTTCCAGTAAAGGATGATAAATTTATCTATTACATTATTACTGTTCCGTTATTTCAGTCATGTCCAACTCTTTGTGACCCCATTTGGGGTTTTCCTGGCAAAGAAACTGAAGTGGTTTGCCATTCTACAGATAAGGAAACTGAGACAAACAGGGTCAAGTCACTTGCCCAGGGTCATATAACTAGTAAGTGTCTGAGGTCAAATTTGAACTCAAGAAGTCTTCTTCACTTCAGGCAGGGCACTCTATCCACTGTGACATCTAGATGCTCCTAACTATTATATTGCTAGAGGACATACTTGTTCAGATACAGGCTGCTGCAAACCCCTCCAACTTTAAGAGACAGGGAGTTCCTGGTCTGGGCAGAACCATATATCTATTGACATATAGTTTTCCTGAAGCATTCATTGATAAAGAGGGAAAACTGCTAATATTTATGTTATATTCCACTAAGCACCCAAACTGATCCTCTTTTCCTGTAAGAAACCACATGCATGAAGGCTATACTTTCTAAGAAACAATGGCCAGACCCTGACTTTTTATGCAGTAGAAATCACAGGGTTACAGAAGAGGACCTTAATAATAGCTGGCATTTATAGAGTGATTTAAGATTTGGAAGGATTTCACATACACACATGCACATCTATAAAATCTCATTTGATCCTTACAACAACTCTGTGAGGTAGATACTATCATGGTACCCATTTTACAGATGAAGAAATGAAAGTTGAATGAGTTTAAATGGCTTCCCAGGGCTAAATAGCTAGTGTAATGTCAGGGGCTGTGATTTTTTTCCTGCCTCCAAATCCAGCAACGTATGTACTGTACCACCTAGATCCTTTAAGGTCAGCCTTGCTATTATCACCTTATCTATTATAAAAGAATGTCTCTTTGTCTCAATTTTATTTTTCCCCCAGGCTAGGCAACTTCATTTCCAATGCTTCAGCTTTTCTTGGAGTTTGATATGTTAGTATCTTCTGATCCAAATACTGTATGTTATTACTTTTTCGGGAAATCATGTGCAAAGTTTTCTAAAAATGCTGAGTGAACTTTAAATGGTATTCAGAAATGAAGAGGAAAAAAAGCAAGAAATCCTCCAAATTTGAAGGGCTTTAAGGAAAGAGCTCAAGTCATATGGTTTCAATCTTTCTTCCTCTATTAAAATTATTTCAGTGAAATACTTATAAGTAAGGTGTAATATGTAGATCTTTATCAGGAATTCAATTTTCATGACAGTTTGTGTTAATTTTAAGATACCATATCTATTGGCTTCATAAGGCTCCAATGTTCCTTTTAAACTGAAATAATTAGGATATATAGATCATAATTAAAATAATTTAACTTCAAATTCTTTTGTCATTACATAGTTGTTTGACATGGGCCAGCAAATAGTGATCAAATGATGATTTTGTTGGAGGAGATGGGGAATCTCTATCTATGGTTTCAGCAATCTAAAGAGCTCCCAATGTAGAAACTAAATCAATTGGTGAAGTTCAGGAACTACCCTGTAACTTACAGTCTTAAAAAGTTTCCAGGGCTACTGAACCTTAAATAACTTGCCATGGTCACCAATTCAGTTACCTCTTAGAGAGGCAGGATTTGAACCTGTCTTCTTGACTCCACAGTCTACCTTTTATCCATCGATACCTTGTCTGCCTACCTGTGATAATTCATCTTCTGGCTGTTTTAGATACCACCTTTCCAGAGCTCTTTCAAGCTGCCTCATTATATTGGCATTGCTATTTATTTGTTTGTTTTTTTCTGGTTCTATGAATAGTTACTTCTGGAATATCTGGCTATATATGCTAGTAAGCAAGGGCCTCATGCCTCTGTGTAGTTGGGTACTAGGCAGTGGAGCAGATTTTGCACACTCAGAGGACAGGGACCCTTTTGGCCAGTCTTACAATACTTCCATATTTATTCAGAGACATCTTACAATAATTTGACCTTCAAGGGTCTATAGTCCTCAAAATAGGAGTGACTGCCCTAGTCCTTCCTTCTAGTCTCAGAGAAACAATTTTCATTTTTCTCTTTCATTTTCTACATTTCCTTTATTAACTCTGCTTCTTTTTCCTAATTTCATATGTTTTCAAAGAATCTTTTCTAGGCCCTTTAATCTTCCCTTTCCACATTGTCTCCATAAGGAAAGGTTTCCATTTCTATGACCTTAAATATTACTTCTTTGCTGAAGACTTTTGTGGTAGAAAGAGCCAGAGTCATAGACAGTTCATCTCCCTCAATTACAAAGCACATACATAGCACTTTATACATACTAGTGTATGCACTGGCATACATACACATTCACATGCACATAAGTGCCTACTACATGCCAGACTCTATTCTAAGCAGAGGAGATATAAAGAGAAAAGTGAGGCATTGCCTTTCCTCAAGATGTTTACATTCTAACAGAGGCAACATACACAAACATGCAAAAGACATGAAGCAAATAAAATATAATTTTGGGGGGAAAGGCACTAGCCATTGAGAGGAGGGATGGACGGACAGAAAAGACATCATAAAGAAAGAATTTGATCAAAGACTTGAGGAAAAATGGAAATTTCCCATCAGGGGTGAAAAGAAAGCATATTTCAGGCAGAGAAGATACATCATCTTTGCAAAGGCACAGATATGGGTAATGGTACCTTGTAAGGAAGAAAATGGAGAAAGTACAGTTTGATTGGACCATGAAATGCATGTAAGTGAATAAATATAGTAAGACAGGTAAGATAGAATGTGGCCAAATTGTGAAAGGTGTTAATGTCAAAGGAGTTTGAATTTGATCTTAGGTAATGAGGAGCCCCTGGAGTTTATTGAGGTGAGCTTGGGGGAGGTGGCTTGGTTATCTTTAGGAAAATCACTTTGGTGGCTATATGGAGTATATGTTAGAGTGCAAAGAGATTCCAGGTAGATGAACCAATTAGAAGATTATTGCAACAGTCCTAACAAGAAGTGATGAGGGCTTGAATTAGGGTGGTGGCTGTGTGAGTAAAGAAAAGGAAACTTTCAAAATGAAGTTTTGATCACTGACTAGTGAGAAGCTGATGAAACCCCAGTGATATGAACTTAATGGATTAATTGGTATTATAGAATAATGGTATTCTGCCTAAGAGAATAGTCTAAGGAGACCAAAAGCATGGACTCAGTTCTTATATTGGCTTCATCAGAGATTATATGCATAATTCTAATCAACTGCTTCACAGATGTGAGCTTTATTGACCACAAGAAAGACAGGATGAGAGCATCCTCTCATCATAAATCCATCCCCACTACTAGAAATTTAACTGAAAGCATATGCCCTACTAATATATGGGTCAGTAGTGACATTAATTCTTGAATGTAAAAAAAATAGAATTTGTCATGACTGACAAATATTTTTGTGATCTTCGGCAAAATTAACAGAAGCAGTGCTCAGAATGAGGAAATATAGTATCTCACTCTACAACATCTGGAAGCCACATTTTAGAAAGGACATTGATGACCTAGAAGATGTCTAGAAAGAAATCAGAATTGGAAGGAATTTAAAGTCATGTCATGTGAAGACTTACTGAAAACACAGAAAATATTTGCCCTAAAGAGGGGACAACTTTGGCAGAATTTGATCACTCTTGCCAAGGGCAATAGCATAATAAAGGCATTAGATTTAGTCTGCTTTGTTCCCAAAAGGAAAACTAGGACCAATGAGAGGAAGTTCTTGGGCATCAAATTTTGGTTCAATATAAGGCAAAACTTCCTCACAAAGAGCCATCCGAATTGTAGCAAACTGTTTTAGAGGTGGTGAGCTCTCCGTTACTCAAAGTATTTCAGCAAAGGTCATTCAGACCTCTAGTCAGGGATGTTATAGAGGAGATTCATTTCTCAGTTATGCATCTTGACTACACGACTTCCAAGACACCTTCTAACTCTCAAATTCTGTAAGTCAATTCTTCATGCAAAGAACCTGATGAAAGTCACACAGACTGGACAAAACAGATGGGTTTAGATATGCATCCTTAGAAAGAATATCCACATTATCAAAATCAGAGATTAACTGGCATATTGGAGTATTAGTTAACATGGTAGCAACAGTCAAGTCAAAGCATTTATTTATTGTAACTCTTATATATCACACAATACCAGATATTGTTCTAAGAACTGGGGAAACAAAGGCAAAAAACAGTCCCTGCTCTAAAGGAGTGCACCACCTGATGAGGGAGGCAACTTGCAAATAATTATGTACAAACAAGATAGATAGATAGATAGATAGATAGATAGATAGATAGGCAGATAGACACAAATATGATAAATCGGAGGTAATCAACAGAGGGAAGGAACTAGAATTAAGGCAGAATCAGGAACGGCATCTTTCAGAAGGTGGGATTTTAGCCGAGACTTGAAGGAAGCCAGCAAAGCACAGAGACAGAAATAAGGAGAGAAAGCATTCTAAGCATGAGGACAGCCTGTGAAAATACATAGAGTTAGGTAATGTCTTCTGAGAGAAACATTAAGGAGGCCAATTTCACAGGATTATAGAGTATGGAAGGTACTCCCTAAGGTATAAGACAACTAGAAAAGAATGAGAGTGATAGGCGATGATGGATTTTGAATATCAAACAGAATATTTTACATTTGATATTAGAAGTAACAGGGAGCCACTTAAATAGAGCAGGTGGATGATATGGTCATAATTGCACTTTAAGAAACTCACTTTGACAGCTGAGTGGAGAATGGACTAGGGGGAGGGGAGAATGATGGCAGGCGGACCAACCAGCTAAGCTATTGCAATCCTCCAGGCATGAGGTAATGAGGGCCTGCACCAGAGTGTTGACAGTGTCAGAGAAGAAAAGCAGGCCTATGAGATGGTATGATAGGAACATTGGCAGAATGTGGCAACAAACTGGATAAAGGAGGAGGGGTAGTGAATTCTCAAAAACAAAAGGTACATAAATGAAGGAGAGTAAGGAATGACATATTTTGTTTGCTTTTTAATCCCTAGTGTTTAGCACAGTTCCTGGCACAGAGTAAGCACTAAATAAGTGGTCTGTCTGATTTACTTTTCTTTTTTTTCTTTCCTTCTTATTTTCTCTTCCTTCCTTTCATCCTTCTATTTTTCCTTTCATCCTTCCTTCCTTCCTTCTTTTCTTTCTTTCCTTCCATCCTTCCTTCCATCCTTCCTTCCATCCTTCCTTCCTTCCTTCCTTCCTTTCCTTCCTTCCTTCCTTCCTTCCTTCCTTCCTTCTTTCTTTCTTTCTTTCTTTCTTTCTTTCTTTCTTTCTTTCTTTCTTTCTTTCTTTCTTTCTTTCTTTCTTTCTTTCCTTTTCTTTCTTCCTTCCTTCTTCCTTCCTTCCTTCTTTCTCTTTCTTTCTTTTTCTGTCTTTGTCTCCTTCCTTTCTTTCATTTCATCATTTTGTGTATCCATCCATCTACCAGTTTCATCTCTCTCCCAGTTTTTTCTTAGAGTTTTGGCATTTGTCAAACATGTCTGTTATTAAGAAAAAGCAATGAGTGTCATCAATGGCACAAATCAATCATGTCATACTATATAACTGGAAAAATACTTATAGATATTACAGAATTTTGACATTGTGGAGTATATATGTATGTATACATATATGTATATATACATGTATTATTTCAAGTAATATCACGAATCCTAAACACTGTTTCCATCTTAAAGTGTGATTCTAGCCTCATATTTTAAAACATTTCTTACATGATTTGAATTTAGGTAAAAAAATTTTCATAAAAGTTTAATAATGAAGCATAGCAAATATCATGTGATAAGAAAAAAGGCCATGGCAGTATGACCATGTAAGTACCAATTACCATTATATTTAACATTTATATAGAGCTTTAAATTTTAAAAAAGTATTTATATTTTCTTATTTGATCCTTACAGAAACCCAGAGGGATAGGCTCTGTTATTGTATCCATTTCACGTATAAGAAACTTTAAGTTGGAACCTGTATGAATGGGTTCCTTGAAAATCTGGTTTGAAAGAAACAACATTGTCTTCTTCCTACCCTAGAATGAGCGAGGGCAAAACTAGTCAAAGAGTGATTTTGATAAGCTCCCAAGATTGAACTTGGCCTGTGCAAATTTGGTTATAGGTCATGTTTTTGACAATTTGTAATGTCTTTATACTTGGGAGAAATGGATCATTGCATCATTTAGAGTTGGGGAGAAATCTTAAAAGCCATTTAGCCCAACACCCTCATTTTACAAATGAGTTTAAATGACTTATTCAGGGTCACACAGGTAGAAAGTAGAAGAGTCCAATTCTTCTGATTTGAAATCTAGTTTGCTTTTCCACGTGTTACTTAGCTAGTCTAATTTTGAAGAGTGCCTTATATAACGTGTTGGTTGGAAATGATTTTTTTTAAAGCATTCATGATCTGTTTCCAAGGAAGCTTACAAATAGCACAGAAGTCATGCTATTTAATATTTATCTTCATGCATATGGGCAAACAAAGCCATAATAACAACTCATGATTCATTCTTAGAAACAGCACGTGCAATCTGTAACAACTTTTAGCTTGAAATAATTTAAAATAAGCTAGCACGCTTGCTAAGATGTTCACAGAACCAGCCGTTTTGTATTTGATACGTATCTCATTGTAAACAAACTAAGAACAGATTCCGTGAAATCCAAACACTAGGTCCTTTTTTCTCTTTCCAGCTAATTTTAATTTTAAGATACATGAGCTAGGGATACCCATGGGTCTTATAGACAATTCTTGACTAAAACAGGTATTTCAAATGTCTGGTTGGAATAAATTTAGGTTTAATTATTTTATTTTGACTAAAGGTGCATAATAGATCTTTCTTTTACATTGAACAAACATTCATTAACTTTCTACTAAGTGAAAGGTTCAATGATAGGTATTGGAAGAACAAAGATAAAAAATGAAATACTTCCTGCCTACAAGGAAATTATTATCCAAAACGAGTAATAGGAATCATACCCAGATAAGTATTACACATCAATGTAGGCCTATCATGTGAGAGAAGAATTGGGTTTTCTGTTTCTCCTTATGGAGCCAAAGTTGGAAAGAGGTGGAGTTAAGCTCATTGTACTAACAAAGTCATTACCAATTAGCTGTCCAAAAAGAGAATTGGGTTACCTTGTATTCTAAGTTTCTATCCACCCTCCAGACCAAACACAGGTTAGAACACTGGCCGGAATCCAAATCGATTTGGGACTATTACGATCAACAACCACATACACACTCCACATATGGCTTTCACCTGGGTGTATCTCATTCCCCACTATTTTGTGATGATGCTACAGAGTTGATGTGTTTGAGTTCTGTCCCAGCCCTGAGGATTCTATCACTAGGTTCTACTGAACTAGTTATCTGGCCTGAATTCCCTGCTGCTGCCTATCCAATTTTCAAGTGTTTGGAGCAAGAGCAAGCCACAAGATAATTGGCTGTGCCTTTTTCTGCCTTTTGTAATCATAGAATCCTAGAAAGTGGGGAACCCAATCAAATTCTACTTAGCCCATCCTATGACTATCAAATCAATTTTTCCTTTCCCCTAATCTTTGCTATTCAGGGTATCTGTCTACAGAGTCCCAGCTAAAATCTCACTTTCTTCAGGAAGCTTTTCCTAATCCCTCTTAATTCTCCTGTCTTTCCTCTGTTGTTTTCTATTTATCTTGTATAGAGATCGTTTGTACATGTAAGTTTGCATGTCTTCTTCCACATTAGAGCGAGAACTGCCAGGTCTCAAAATGTTCTCTAGGCTTTCTATCATCAGCTATTGGGCATTGTAATTTGACCTGCTGTTGTACACTAAAGATCTCTGAGCTTTGCCATCTGTCCCGAAGCTGAATAAGCATATATCTATGTATACATATACATATATTTATATATAGATATACATAATATGGTTATAGAGATAGAAAGATAAATATCTAGAGACACATCGATCTGTCTGTTGATCTTCTACATATCATCTATCTATATCTAATATTCCCTCTATCTGTAGCTATCATCTGTCTATATTATATTATCTCTTTCTGCCTATCTGTCTGACTGGATCTCTCTGCCTCTGTCTCTCTCTGTCTCTGTCACTCTTTTTCTCTTTCTGTCTCTCTCTCTCTCCCTCTCAATCTCTCTGTCTCTCTCTCTCTTATTTTATTCTTTTTGTATGAACTTGTTTGAGCTAACATTTGCCTTACCAGGGGGCGCTTTCAGAGTTTTTGCTCATTAGCTATGAATTGCAAGATGATCTATATGTACACACGCCAACAATTGGAGAGAAAATTGTGCATAAATGTAAGTCAGTGAAAATGAACAAATCACTGAAGGTTTCAGGTAAGCAATTTGATTTCAGAGTATTATATGTTTAGGCAAATAATAGAGGCAATAGAGTATGTCCTAAAAGGACCCAAATGATAAAAAGCATTGATAAAATACTTTCAAGTATTTATAGCAAAGAAGAAAACCTTTGCTATCTACCTTTGATCATGCTCACAGGCAGCAATGACTTGAGAGATTTAGGGGAATGAATTGACCTGCCACACAGGTATTTTTGCCACATTTCTCAAGATTTGGAGGACCTTTGAAGGAGATTTTTGGGAAGAAGAAAGAGAAAGCTATCAAAGGAAGAAGGATGTGTGTAGCCAGTTACAGGTGTTGCAGATAATAGGCTAGATGAGAAGAGAGACTGAAGTGTGCCATCCTCCAAGCCAAGAATGCATGATATCCTGTGTGTTTCTCACTCAGAACCATCTTGGATGAAAGACAATAATCTCTAGCTCTTTCTTTCTCTCCTCCCTTTTTCCATTTCAGAGAAAAGCAAGTTTCCATGGCATTAGGTAAACCTTTTATTTCCTGTTCCCATGGCTATGCTTTGGCTGTTTGAACAGGGCATTTGGGGCTTTAGGAGAATTGTCTTTTCTTGTTATTCATTTTCACATCTAAGTCTTCAAATGTGATGAATTTATTGACCAACAAAGCCCTAAGCTGTTGTATTTTACTAAGGTATAGAGATATACATCACAGAGAGTATTATATATATATAAAATATGTACATATATATATATATATGTATATCTCCTGAATTTAGAGAAAAGGGTTGTTTTCTGCCACACAAAGCCAGACTGAGGCTGAGATCCATGCAGGTCTCCAGAAAGAGAATAGTCCACTAACACCAGAGGCCTTTTGCCACTGAAACCTATGTTTAAGTTTCCTATGGCTAATTATATGAGGCATGTGCCAGAGCTAGATGATACTGACTCTTAAGAGCTGATTCTTAAAATTTCAGTGTGAGCATCTGTAGGTAATGCAGTGGAGAGAGTTCCAGGCCTGGAGTCAAGAAGACCTGAGTTTAAATCTGGCCTCGGACACTAATAAGTGTGACCCTGGGCAAGTCATATAACCCTGATTGCCTCAGTTTTCTCATCTGTAAAATGAGCTGGAGAAGGAAATGGCAAACCCCTTGAGTATGCCAAATAGCATCGCAGAGAGTGAGATACAACTGAACAACAACAAATCTACACCTCAGAAATGAAACACAAACAGGGCTTGATTTATTGTTTTGTTAATTTCAAGGCTTTAAAAAGTGATGGAGAAAATGTTAACAACAAATTTAACATAAGAGTGTGTCATGATTTTTTTTTTGGTGAGCTGGTTACTAAATATTTTACCAGCATATCACCAATTATGACCCTTAGTGGAACAGGATTCCCAAATGCCACTCTCCCCCAAAACTCACCTAGACATTGTGACATTCTCACTTATGTAGTCTTGGGATTATAGCTCATTCTAACTGGAAAGTGCACTGAGGTTCAGAGGATCAGAAACCTAAAACTGCAAAGCTGCTTAGTTGAACTCATTTGTTTATTTTGTTCTTTTTTCTTTTTGCATGGCAATGAAAATGGAATATTTTTATTGCGCAATCCATCTAGTACTTATAATACAAATGGGAAGGTAGTGTGTCTGTTTTTATTCTGAACTTAAACACCAATAGAAAAATAGAACAAAATATGTTTTCATGAAGTTATAAATCAGAATTTTTAAAGATTGTAGTTTCTTTTAAATATACATGTTTTTTTTAATAATTAAGATTTTCATTTTTTATTTTTAGTTTACAACACTCAGTTCTACAGTTTTGAGTTCCAGATTTTCTTCCCTGCGTCTCCCCCCTCCAAAATATCTTCTACATACGACTTCATGTTAAACTTATTTACACAATAGTCAAGTTGTAAAGAAGAATTATGACCAATGGAATGAATCACGAGAAACAAGAAACAAAACCAATAAATAAATAAATGAGTACATAAATAAATAGGTGAGTAGATAAATAAATAAGATAAACAAATAAATAAATATGTACATACAGAAACAAACGAATGAATGAATGAATAAACAAATTAGATAGATAGACAGACAGACAGACAGAAAGACAGATAGATAGATAATTAAATAGATAAAAACACAGGGTGTTCCTAAAGCCTGGACACATATGCAAAAATCCGTATTTTCAAGAAATGAAATGAAGGAAATTTTCGACCACATTTTATTTAATTGGAATATTAACAAATAACTTCTTCAACATGATTTCCATCATTTGTGATGCAAAGGTTGATGCATTTTGCAAGATTCACATGAACTCAATGCAATGACTCCACATTGCCATCAATTTTCTTATGTGTCTAGACTTTAGGGACACCCTGTATGATAAATTGAACTCACAACTTTCAAAGCTGTCCTGTTTATCTGTGTTTCTTTCTGCCCTTTCTTCTGTCCTATAATGTGAAAGAGATGGATAGCATGTTTTGTCCTTATTCCTCTGGAATCATGGTTGGTCATTGCATTTATCCTAGTTCTTAATTTTTCCAGATCTTTTCCTTTATGATGTTATTGACAGTGGGTAAATTGCATACTTCACTCTGCAATAGTTCATCTAAATCTTCCCAGGTTTCTATGTTTCCCTGAAACTATCTCTGAAGTTATTTCTTTCTGCACAATATAGTCCATGAATATAACATAACTCTTCTACTCATTCCCAAATTGTCAGTTCTTTTTAAAATATATTTTTATTTTGTCAAATATTTCCCAAATCCATGTAAAATATAAACAATTATTTTTTAAAATGAGTTTCAAATACTCTCTATCCCTCCCATCACTTGCACAGGTTTTGAGAATGCAGGCAATTTCATACTGATTATATATGAGAAGTCATACAAAACATATTTCCATATAAGGAATGTTTTAAAAGAAGATATATCATTTACAAAGAGTAATTGTTTTGTCTCTTCATTGCCTATTCCAATTCCTTCAATTTCTTTTTCTTGTTTATTGCTATAGCTAGCATTTCTACTACATTATTTTATAATAATGGTGATAATAGATACCCTTGCTTCACCCTTGATCGTTTCTTTGTTTGTTTCCTTTTTGTTAGTTCGGTATTTTTATTTTTTAATTATTTTATTATTTATTTAATATTTTAGTTTTCAACATTGATTTCCACAAAATTTTAAGTTACAAATTTTCTCCCCATTTCTACCCTCCGCTTACTCCCAGATGGCATATATTCTAATTGTCCCATTCCCCAGTCAGTCCTCCCTTCTGTCACCCTACTCCCTCCCATCCCCTTTCTCCTTGCTTTCTTATAGGGCAGAATAGATTTCTATGCCCCATTCCCTATGTATCTTATTTCCCAGTTGCATGCAAAAACAACTTTTTTCTTTTGAGTATCTGATTTAAAACTTTGAGTTCCAAATTCTCTCCCCTCTTCCCTCTCCATCCACCCTCCCTAAGAAGACAAGCAATTCAACATAGGTCACATGCATATCATCTTGTAAAACCCTTGCACAATACTCATGTTGTGAAAAACTAACTATATTTCCCTCCATCCTATCCTATCCCCCTTTATTCAATTTTCTCCTTTGACCCTGTCCCTTTTCAAAAGTCTTTGCTCTTGATTACTTCCTCCTCCTATCTGCCCTCCCTCCTATCAACCCCCCTTTTTATCCCATTCCCCCTACTTTCTTATAGGGCAAGATACCCAATTGAGTGTTTATGTTATTCCCTTCTCAAGTCAAATGCAATGAGAGCAAGATTCACTCATTCCCCCTCACCTGCCTCCTCTTCCCTTCCAAAAGAACTGCTTTTTCTTGGCACTTTTATGCGAGATAATTTACCCCATTCCATCCTTCCCTTTCTCCCTCTTTCAATATATTCCTCTCTCATCCCTTAATTTTATTTTATTTTTTTAGATATCATCCCTTCATATTCAACTCCCGCTGTGCCCTCTGTCTATATATACGTATATTCCCTTCAACTACCCTAATACTGAGAAAGGTCTCATGAATTACACACATCATCTTTCCATGTTGGAATGTAAACAAAATGGTTCAACTTTAGTTACTCCCTTATGATTTCTGTTTCTCGTTTACCTTTCCATGCTTCTCTTGATGCTTGTGTTTGAAAGTCAGATTTTCTATTCAGCTCTGGTCGTTTCACTGAGAAAGCTTGAAAGTCCTCTATTTTATTGAAAATCCATATTTTTCCTTGGAGCATGATACTTAGTTTTGCTGGGTAAGTGATTCTTGGTTTTAATCCTAACTCCTTTGACCTCCAGAATATCATATTCCAAGCCCTTCGGTCCCTTAATATGGAAGCTGCTAGATCCTGTGTTATCCTGATTATGTTTCCACAATACTCTAATTGTTTTTTTTTCTGGATGCTTGCAGTATTTTCTCCTTGACCTGGGAACTCTGGAATTTGGTGACAATATTCCTAGGAGTTTTCTTTTTGACATCTTTTTCAAGAGGCAATCAGTGTATTCTTTCAATTTCTATTTTACCCTCTGGCTCTATAATAGCAGGACAGTTTTCTTTGATAATTTCTTGAAAGATGTTATCTGGGCTCTTTTTTTGATCATGGCTTTCAGGTAGTCCAATAATTTTTAAATTATCTCTCCTGGATCTGTTCTCCAGGTCAGTGGTTTTTCCAATGAGATATTTCACAATGTCTTCCATTTTTTCATTCCTTTGGTTCTGTTTTATAATATCTTGATTTCTCATAAAGTCACTAGCTTCTACTTCCTCCAATCTACTTTTTAAGGTGGTATTTTCTTCAGTGGTCTTTTGGACCTCCTTTTTCATTTGGGTATTTCTGCCTTTCAAGGCATTCTTCTTATTGGTTTTTTGGAACTCTTTTGACATTTAGGTTCACTTTTTTTTAAGGTGTTATTTTCGGTCTCCTTTAGCAAGTTGTTGACTTGTTTTTCATGGTTTTCTTGCATCTCTCTCATTTACTTTCCCAATTTTTCCTCTACTTCTCTTACTTGCTTTCCCAAATCCTTTTCAAGCTCTTCTATGGCCTGAGACTAATTCCTATTTTTCTTGGAGGCTTTTGATGTAGGCTCTTTGATTTTGTTGACTTCTTCTGGCTGTATGTTTTGATCTTCTCTATCACCAAAAAAAGATTCTAGAGTCTGAGTCTGAGTTGAGTCCTTTTTCACTACCTGGCCATGTTCCTAATCAACTACTTGACCTTTCAGCTTTTTGTCAGGGTATGACTGCTTGTAGAGTAGGGACTGCTTTGTCCCAAGCTTTAGGGGCTGTGCTACCATTTTCAGAGCTACTTCTACTCCACTGTCACTACAAGCTCTGTCACAGCAGTGATCCTCTTCCCCCAAGAACCACTCACCAGGATTGCGACCCAGATCCAAGCAAAGCAAAGCAAGCAGTGCACTCTTTATCTCATCTGTCGCTTGATTCCTCCACTGTGTGAGCCAGAGACACTGGAAGCAGCTGATGCTGGAGCTCTGGAAGCAGCTGCAGGAGCTTCCTGCTGCTGCTGCCACCACTGCTGCACCACCTCCACAGCCCCCAGGGCTGGGTATGGACTGCTTTCTAACCTGATATAGCAATTTTCCCACTAACCTGCTTTGTGGTCTTTGGTGTTTGTGGGTTGAGAAGTCTGGTAACTGCCACAGCTCAATGGTTTATGGCCCAAAGGCCTGCCGCAGGCTGACTCCCAGTCTGGTCTGTCCCGGTGCAGCCCACACTGGGCTGGGCTCTGCTCCCAGCATGGTTCGATACACCCTTCCCAGCAACCATCCAGGCTGTCCTGGGCTGGAGACCTGCTTCACTCTGCTATTTTGTGGGTTCCACAGCTCTAGAATTTGTTCAGAACCATTTTTTACAAGTGTTTGGAGGGATTTGGGGGAGACCTTAAGCAAGTCCCTGCTTTCCAGTCACCATCTTGGCTCTGCCCCCTTCACCCTTGATATTACTGGGAAGGCTTCAAGTTTACCCCTATTATAGATAATGCTTTCTGATGATTTTAGATATATACTATTAACTATTTTAAGAAAGATTCCATTTATTGCTTTGCCTCATGTTGTTGTTCTTTTTTAAGTAGGAACAAGCGTTGTATTTCCTCAAAGGCTTTTCTGCATCTCTTGATACAATCATATCATTCTATTGTTTTTGTTAGTGATGTGGTAAAATTATATTAATAGTTTTCCTATTATTAAACCAGCCATGCATCCCTGGTATAAATCACACCTTGTCAGAGTGTATGACCTCTGTGATATATTGCTGTAATCTCCTTGCCAATATTTTATCTAAAATTTTTGAATCAGTATTCATTAGAGAAATCAGTCTAAAGCATTATTTCTCTATTTTTGCCGTTCCTGGTTTAGATATTAAACCATATTTCCTCATAAAAAGAGTGTGGTAGGACTCCTCTTTAACTAGTTTTTCAAATATTTTTTTCTAGTAGTAAGATTATTTGTTCCTTAAATACTTGGTAGAATTCACTTTTAAATATATCTGGTCCTGCTGAGTTTTTTTCTTAGGGAGCTCACTGATGGCTTGTTTAATTTCTTTTTCTAAGGTAGGGCTATTTGAGTATTTTATTTCTTCTTCTGTTAATCTGGGTAATTTATATTTTTGTAGATATTCATCCATTTCAAATTTATTGGCATGTAATTGGATAAAATAGCTCCTAACAATGGTCTTAATTTCCTCTCCATTGATTATGCAATCATCCTTTTCATTTTTGATAATGGTAGTTTGGTTTTCTTTTTTAACCAATGGTTTATCTATTTTATTGATTTTTTCATAAAACTAGGTCCTAGTTTCATTTATTAGTTCCAGGGTTGTCTTATTTTCAAATTTATCAATTTCTCCTTTGACTTTTCAAGACTTCCATTTTGGTATTTAATTGGATATTTTTTTATTTGTTCTTTTTCTAATTTTTTTAGTTGCATGCCCAATTCATTGATGTGTCCTTTCTTTTATTGATGTATATGTTTAGAGATACAAATATTCCCTTAAGTACTACTTTGCCTAAATCTCACACTGCTTGGAATGTTGTCTCATTGTCAGTCTCTTTAATGAAATTATTGATGGTTTCTATGCTTTGTTTTTTGACCCACTCATTCCTTAGAATTAGATTCTCTAGTTTCCAATCAAATTTAATTTATGCTTCCAATGGCCCTTTATTGAATGTAATTTTTATTGCATTATGGTATATAAAGGGAGCATTTAATATTTCTGCTTTTCTCTATTTAGTTTGCCATAATATGTGATATTTTTTTTTAGAATGTGCCATGTATCACTGAGAAAAAAAAATATACTCCTTTCTATTTCCATTCAATTTTCTCCATAGGTCTAGCATATCTAACTTTTCCAAGATTTTATGCATCTCCTTGACTTCTGTCTTGTCTGTTTTATGTTAAGATTTATCTAGTTCTGAGAGGGGAGAGTTGAGGTCCCCCATTAGTATAGTTTTACTGTCTACTTCTTCCTTTAATTCATTTAACTTTTCCTTTCAGAATTTGATTGCTATGGCATTTTGTGCATGTATATTTAGTATTGATATTACTTTATTGTTTGTGATTCCTTTTAGTAAGATTTTGTTTCCCTGATTATCCCTTCTAATTCAATCTATTTTTGCTTCTGCTTTGCCTGAGATCATGATTGTTACTCCTGCCTTCTTTTTTTTTACTTCAGTTAAAGTGTAATATATTTTGCTAGACTTTCATATTCTAAATGTGTGTGTGTGTCTATCTCTTTCAATTTTGTTTCTTATAAACAACATATTGTTAGATTCTGGTTTTTAATCTAATCTGCTCTCTGCTTCCACTTTATGGATGACTTCAACCCATTCATATTCAGTTATGATTACTAACTGTGCATTTCCCTCCATCATATTTTCTTCAGTTTGTTCTTTTCTCTTTCTTCTTATCCTGTCCATCATCTAAAGTCTCTTTTGCTTCTAATCATTGTCTTATTTTATCTGCCCTGCCTTTTTATCACCTCCCTCTCCCTTTCCTTATCCTCTTCCTCTCCTCCTCTCCCCTTTGGTAAGATAGGTTTCTATCACCATTTGAGTGCATATGTTTTTTTTCCTTGATGAAATGATTTAGATGTGTAAAGTTCTAGCATTGCCCACCCCCTCCCTTCACCATTTTCCCCTCCACTGTTAAAGCTCTTTCTTATGCATATTTTTAATATGAGATAGTTTTCACCATCCCCCTTCTCCCAGCACATCCTTTTTTCTCACTTATCCATGTTTTTTTTTAAATCATCTCAACATAATCAAATCACTCCTGTGCCCTCTTTCTTCCATCTGTTCTAATAAAGATAAAGCTCAGAGAAGCTACATATGTGATCTTCCATTATAGAAATGTGAACAGCTTAACTTAATGGGTCTTCAATGATTTCTCTTTCATTGTTATGTTTTTATGCTTCTCTTGAGTGTTATATTTGAAAGTCAAATTTTCTATTCAACTCTGGTTTTTTCATCAGAAATGCTCAAAGGTTTTCTTTTCATTAAGTGCCCATTTTTTCCCTTGAAGAATTATATTCACTTCTTCTAGGTAGATTATTCCTGGTTTCAATTCCAGCTCTTTTGCCTTCTGGAATATCATAATCTAAGTCCTCTGCTCTGTTGATGTAGTAGCTGCTATTTTTTTTATTAACCTTACTGTGGCTTCATGGTATTTGAATGGTTTCTTTCTGTCTGCTTGAAGGACTTTTACTTTGACCTTTGAGCTCTGCAATTTGGTTATAATATTCCTGGGAGTTTTCATTCGGGGATTTCTTTCAAGAAGTGATCAGTAGATTCTTTCAATTTCTGTTTTACCCTCTGTTTTTAGGATGCCAGGTCAGTTTTCCTTGATTATTTCTTGAAATATGATGTCTATGCTCTTTCTTTGACCATGGTTTTCAGGTAGTCCAATAATTCGTAAGTTATCTCTCCTCAACATTTTTTCCAGGCCAGTTGTTTTCTCCAAGAAATACTTCACATTTTCTAGTTTTTTTTTCATTCATTTGACTTTGTTTTATGGTTTCCTGATGTCTCATGGAGCCATTAGCTTCTACTTGCTCAATTCTAAATTTTAAGAAATTATTTTCTTCAGTGAGCTTTTGTATCTCTTTTTCCAATTTCCAATTCTGCTTTCTAAAGAGTTATTTTTATCAATGAAATTTTATACTCCTTTTGCATTAGGCCATTTCTGGGATTTTTTTTGGATTGTTATTTTCTTCAGTATTTTTTTGCGCCTCTTTGAGCAAGTTGTTAATTGTCTTTTCATAATTTCTTCATTTGTTCTCATTTTTATTTAAATTTTTCTCTACCACTCATATTTGAATTTGAAAACCAATTTTTTAAAGGTTCCTAGGAATTCTTGTTCAGATTGTATTCAATTCACATATTTTTCTTTGAGCCATTGTATCTGTCTCTGAGCGTGCCAGACACCCCTGAGGGTGCCGGGGCTGTTTTTGAGACTGTTCAAAGGGCCCTTGCCAGGGGTTCCTCCTGGTCCGCGCCTTTTGGGCCCCCTCTGCATTGCTCCTGCCAAGAGTCCGTCCTGCCTCACGCCAAGGACAAGCTGATCTGGCAGTGAGGGGTTGTGTCCCCTTCGACTGTCAGCACTCAGGCTGGCAGTGGTTGGGGGGATGGCTCACAAGAGTGCTCCCGGAGCTGTTTCTCAGCCTTAGCTGCTCCTAGCTCTCCCAGCTGACCTCCCAGAAAGTGCTGGGGCCAGGCCACATTCTTTACTCACTTATCAGCCTCCTGACCCCCACCCCCTCAACCCCACTCCAACTGAGTACCAAGGGGCCGTGTCACAGGGGAATGATGCGGAGTTGGGATTAGACAGGATTCCCCTACTTCCAGGATGACCACAGGATTTTCCATACTTTTACCTGTTTGTCCATACTGAGCATTCAGAAACCTCTGGCCCATGTATAGTAGTGTAAATAAAAAGCTGTTAACCCCCAGGTTTGCTCATTTTTTCCACTTTATTTCTTGATTTGGAACTTTATGCTAATGTTGTGCTCTGTTCCTGGTGTGTGTGCATGTGTGTGTGTATGTGTGTATGTGTGTGTGTGCACGCATGCATGTATGTGTGTGCACGTGCAGCAGGGAGGACACTGTCTCAAGATTCAGGCTTTTTTTCTCATTGCTGTTTTCAGAGATAGTTCTGGCAGTTTGAAATTTTTCAGTGCTTCCAAGGTGGTGTGATCTGGGAATAGGTGTGGCTACTGTTCTCATGTTCTGCACTCTGGTCCTTGCCCAGGAAGAGATCCTGATCTCTTGGGATCATAATTGATACTGCTCCTCAAAGTCCCTGATTACTTAGAATTGAAAGTTACCCTGTTCCTAGGAGTCCCTGATCCTATGATCCCTTGTGACCAAAAGCTATACAGCTTCTCAGAGCTTTCTCTCCCTTTTGACCCTTGAACTATGACTCAGAAGTGGCTATAGGCAATGGAGTTGCCAAACAATGTCTGGTCCTATGTCTAGTGTTAGCAGTATGTCTAGTGCTAGCTAGTAACCTCTTATCCCTTATCAGCTCAGGCTTGAAAGCTCCCAAAGTTTCTGTTGCTTGTGTTGCCACCACCTTGTCCCATTACTGATGTTTCATCCATATGCCCTCCAGATAATCCTCCATCCCCACGTCACAGATATCTCTTTCCAACTTCTTTTGTTTCCTTGGGCTGGAAGAATGTCTCTCTCCGATCTTTTACTGCCTCTGCCACTCCAGATTTTTATTAGAGGGGTTGTTTCAAAGTTGTTTGTAGGGGAATATTGGGATATCTCAGTTGAGTGCTTCCTCTAATCTACCATTTTGGCTTCATCCTTTGAAGTCTCAGTTTCTAGTTCTTGAGGGCAGAAGCTTTTATAAATATTTTGGTACATTTGAGGCTTGATAATATAATCTCCTAGAGAATACAGATGTCTTTTTTCATTGTATCTCTACAGGTTAGCATCATTCCTAGCATATACAATAGACATTTAATAAACGCTTATTGATTGATTAAAATACTTATAGCTCTAAATCTATGATTTTATGCTATGCTGATTTTTTTTCTTACTGGTGCTATGAGTTCTTTCATTTAGGAGACCTCCCTTAATGAAACTTTTTTTAAAATTCAGGTAGCCATTTTATCTGCAATTTGTAGTCTTAAATAGTTATCTGGAGCACTGAGTTTCTGAGTGACATTACCTGCATTATAGAACCTGTATAATAAGAGATTTGAACTCAGGTCTTCCTAACTCAAATTTTGAGTGTGTATGCATTTTTAAAAACTTTGACAAATACATGATAGTATAAAAATTTTGAGCTTTCTGAAAAAATGAAAAAAATGAAGTTACAAATACATTTACAATCACTGTAGAAATGAGTAAATACAAAAGATCAGAAAAATCCTAAATTCCTCATTTAAATGGGATTTGAGAGAAAATTAAACGTTTTCATTAATAAAAGTCTCTTCCTTTGCCATATCATCTCTCCATGATTACTTTTATTGAATAGGTAAGTATATTCACCCTTCAATTTTTTTTCAAATATAATGAATACAACATGCAAGAGCTCTAGCTATACACAAAACAAATGTACTATATTTGTCCCTTTTTAATTTTTTCTTTCTTTTTATTATTATTTTATTTAATTTCCTTAATATATTTAGTTTTCAGCATTGATTTTCACAAGAGTTTGAATTACAAATTTTCTCCCCATTTCTACCCTCCCCTCATTCCAAGATGGCACATATTCTAGTTACCCCATTCCACACTCAGCCCTCCCTTCTGTCACCCCACTCCCCTCCCATTGCCATTTCCCCTCTTCTCTTGCAGGGCAAGATAAATTTCAATGCCCTGTTGCCTGTATTTCTTATTTAATAGTTGCAGGCAAAAACTTTTTTTTTTGTTTTTGAACATCTGTTTTTAAAACTTTGAGTTCCAAATTCTCTCCCCTCTTCCCTCCCTGCCCACCCTCCCTAATAAGGCAAGCAATTCAACATAGGCCACATGCGTATCATTATGTAAAACCCTTCCACAATATTCATGTTGTGAAAGATTAACTATGTTTTGCTCATTCCTAACCTATCCCCCTTTATTGAATTTTTTCACTTGACCCTGTCCCGTTTCGAAAGTGTTTGTTTTTGATTACCTCCTCTGCCTGTCTGCACTCCCTTCTATCATCCCCTCTTTTTTATCTTCTTCCTCCTCTCCTGTGGGTAAGATACCCAATTGACTGTGTATGGTATTCCCTTCTCAGGTCAAATTCGATGAGAGCAAGATTTACTCATTCTTCCTCACCTGCCCCCTCTTCCCTTCCTACAGAACTGCTTTTTCTTGCCATTTTTATGCGAGATAATTTACCCCATTCTATCTGTCTCTTTCTCCCTCTCTCAATATATTCCTCTCTTATCCCTTAATTTGATTTTATGTTTTTAGATATCATCCCTTCATATTCAACTCACCCTGTGCCCTCTGTCTATATGTATATATATATATATACATACACATATATACACACATACACCTACTACATACATAGACACACATATGTATATATATATACACATATACACACACACACACACACACACATATATATATATATATATATATATATATGCATATTCCTTTCAGCTACTATGATACTGAGGTCTCATGAATCACATACATCATCTTTCCATGTAGGTATGTAAACAAAACAGTTCAATTTTAGTAAGTCCCTTATGATTTCTCTTTCTTATTTACCTTTTCATGGTTCTCTGGATTCTTGTGTTTGGAAGTCAAATTTTCTATTCAGCTCTGGTCTTTTCACTGAGAAAGCTTGAAGGTCCTCTATTTTGTTGAAAATCCATATTTTGCTTTGGAGCATGATACTTAGTTTTGCTGGGTAAGTGATTCTTGGTTTCATTGACCTCCAAAATATCGTATTCCAAGTCCTTCGGTGCCTTAATGTGGAAGCTGCTAGATCCTGTGTTACCCTGATTGTATTTCCACAATACTCCCATTGTTTCTTTCTGGTTGCTTATACTATTTTCTCCTTGACCTGGGAGCTCTAGAATTTGGTGACAATATTCCTAGGACTTTTCTTTTTGGGATCTTTTTGAGGAGGTGATCTGTGGATTCTTTCCATTTCTATTTTACCTTCTGGCTCTAGAATATCAGGGCAGTTCTCCTTGATAATTTCTTGAAAGAGGATATCTAGGCTCTTTTTTTGATCATGGCTTTCAGGCAGTCCAATCATTTTAAAATTATCTCTCCTGGATCTATTTTCCAGGTCAGTGGTTTTTCCAATGAGATATTTCACATTGTCTTCCACTTTTTCACTCCTTTGGTTCTGTTTTATAATATCTTGATTTCTCATCAAGTCACTAGCTTCCACTTGCTCCAATCTCACTTTTAAGGTAGTATTTTCTTCAGTGGTCTTTTGGACCTTCTTTTCCATTTGGGTATTTCTGCCTTTCAAGGCATTCTTCTCCTCACTGGCTTTTTGGAGCTCTTTTGCCATGAGTTAGTCCATTTTTTAAGGTGTCGTTTTCTTCAATATTTTTTTCAGAATTTTTTGGGTCTCTTTTAGCAAGTCATTGACTTGTTTTTCTTGGTTTTCTCATATCATTCTCATTTCTCATCCAAATTTTTCTTCTGCTTCTCTAACTTGCTTTTCCAAATCCTTTTTGAGGTCTTCCATGGCCTGAGACTGGTTCATGTTTTTCTTGGAGGATTTTGATGTAGGCTCTTTGACTTTGTTGACTTCTTCTGGCTGTATGTTTTGGTCTTCTTTGTCACCAAAGAAAGATTTCAAAGTCTGAGACTGAATCTGAGTGTGTTTTCACTGCCTGACCATGTTCCTAGCCAACTTACTTGACCCTTGAGTTTTTCGTCGGGGTATGACTGCTTGTAAAGTAGAGTACTTTGTTCCAAGCTTTAGTTGATATGCCGTTGATTTCAGAGCTATTTCTATACAGCCAGCTCTGCCACACCAGCACTCCTCCTTCACACCACCAACGCAGACCTGACACAAATCTTAAGCAGGCTCTCACTCCTGCTCTGATCTGCCACTTAATCCCTCCCACCAGGTGGGCCATGGGCCAGAAGCAACTACAGCTGTAGTTCTGTAGCTACACCACCCCTATCACCCTGGGGCAGTGGCCAGAATGGAGAACTCTTTTCACTCTGTCCCAGCAGCTTTTCTCACTAACCTTCTCTGTTGTCTTTGGTGTTTGTGGGTTGAGAAGTCTGGTAACTGCCACAGCTCACTGATTCAGGGTGCTAGGGCCTGTTTTGCCCGGCTCCTGGCCTGGTTGGTCCTGCCGCTGCCCACGTTGGGCTCTCGTTCCCTCCACTCTGTGCATAATAGACCTCATCCAGCAACCATTCAGGCTGTCCTGGGCTGGATCCCTGCTTCACTCTGCTATTTTGTGGGTTCTGCAGTTCTAGAATTTGTTCAGAGCCATTTTTATAGGTTTTTGGAGGGACCTGGCAGGGAGCTCATGCAAGTCCCCACTTTCCAGCTCCCATCTTGGCTCCACTCCCCCCAAATGTACTATATTTGAAGTGAATTTCTAGAACTAAGAGGAATTTCAGATCTTAATAAGGCATTATTTCTTATTTTGCTTCATATAAGATGCAAAATCTATTTGCATGAATTGGAAATTAAGACTATAGCTCTTAGGGTAGAAGAGAGTCGGCTCCTTGTGCACATACCAGAAAATCGGACAGGCTCAGATAGGAACAGCTGGAATAGATGTTTCACAGAAAAATGTCATTCAGTCAGCATCAGCCCCAGAGGCCCAAAGGAATTCTGAAGGCCCTCTGTGAATTTGTTTTATGTGGGTTTATTTTATATCCTGTAAAGTTGTTAATTAGTTCTACTAGGTTTTTAATTGTTTCATCTTAATTTGAACTTGCTGAGTTCTACCTGCCCTGGCATAAGATGCACTGCACTGTGGTCCACTCTGACCACCAAGAGACAGACTTTCCTACAAACCCTCTAAGTTGTCTTGGGCTGGAGAATTGTTTCACCCCATTCTTTTATTGATTCTGCATCTTCAGAATTTGTTTTTAGGCATCATTTTAATGTCATTTGGAGGGAAATTTGGGAAATCTCAGGCAAGTCCCTGCTTTTGCCCTACCATGTTCCTCTGTGAATTTGTTAACAAGGATCAATTATTCAGATGAACATTTTCAGGTAGTGGACTGTTCCTTAAATTCGTATAGGATGACCAGATGACCAATAAAAACTGCAATTTTCAGAATTGCAAAACATGAGCAAACACAAACTGCCTTAAACACTTTAGGATACTGGGATGTTTCTCCATAGTGTTTTGCAGATCTAATATTTAAGAATTTCCTTTATTTTCCTTTAGCGCCTTGTTCTTGGACACAGCTGGGGATTATTACTTTTTAATTGAATAAATATAGTCAAAACCCAAATTTAGTTGCCCCTCCCTATCTATCCACAAATGGTTAACCATAATGGAATGAAGTTAACAGCAGGGACCCTTTGGACCTAGGGTGAGGTATAGGGAACCTTGTAACCTAACACCCCACAACTCTTTGGTATTGCCTCTAAAAGACTTTTGGGATAAGAATGACAAATGTGCACTCACTCTTTAGAGTTATTGAATGTTAGAGCAAGAGAGGATCAGGTCATCCAACCCTTTGTTTCTTTGTTTTTAGATAGGGTGCCCAGAAGGATTGTCATAATTTTCGGGAAATGCCCTCTTCTGGAATCCTGGGTTGAAACAGCAGTCACTGTTTGTTCCCATCAGACTTGGAAAATTAGTAGACTTGAAATGATGAAGTCCCAACTCAGGATAAACAATCCTCTTTTCTCTTGCCAAGGACTGGGTCATTTATAAGCCTGGGATAGATGGCCCAATGGAAAGTATAGTAGGATCAAGAAAACCCTGATTCACGTTATTTTTTTAAAAAAAAGTAGTTAGACTTTATCAGCAACATACAACTCTGGGAGGAATTTCAGCTCTTGCCTCTGAATCAATTGGAAAAAATATTCTAAGTTAATAATTCAGAGCAAAGGAGCAATGCCTCTTGAAACCAGCCTCTCTGTTGTATAGTCAACACTATCTAATTGAAATTTAATTAGGGATGCCTGAGACACAGTTGCTACATTTTTTAAACAGTTTTTTAATTTTGTTTTACCAGAACACAAATACAAAATAGAGAAAAGAAACAAAAACATATCATAAACTTAAATATTGAAACTTAAATATAAAGGGAGAAAGGAAAAAAATCATGTCATGTGCATAGCAGAACACAGGAGAGGATTCAAAATATGTAATGATCAATTTTCATTTCAAGAAAGCCTGTATGATAAATAATACACCTTGCGTCAAGAATTGTCCTTCTTTTCTTGGCTTCCTTGAATTTTCTTTTGTTCTATGCTGTGCACTTTTTAACTTTGTTCTTTTTTTACCCTCTTCCCACCCCCAGAAGGCTACAATATAATTTAGATATTTCTTGATATATACATACAGATACAGATATATACATACACTTATATGTATATGCATGTGTATATAGATATATGCTTTCCCAACATAATCTACTCCTGATCTTTGTTTTTTTATGTTTGTAAATATCTTTTGTTTCCTATCCTTCCTGCCTCTTCTACTTTACTTCTACCTGCTACATCACCTTCCTATTGCTTGCCTGCCCCCCTCCTCCAACAACCACCCTGCCCTCCTATTACTTGCCTTCTACCCTCTAAGGATTCCTCCCCTATTCCCCCATTCCCTTTAATCTAAACTCCCTTTACCTATTCCCTCATTCTCCCCTCTAAAAATCCCTCCATTGTCCCAATCCCTCCCTTGTCCTCTCCCCCCTCACATACCCTACCATTTTATTTCTTCTAAATTTAGAAGACTTTTATACTCTTCTAAATATATATGTATTGTTTCCTCTTAAACCCATTCCCACTGAAAGTAGGTAACCACACCTACCAGCCCTCCTGCCCCATCTAACTCCTCTGTATCCTTTCTTCTTCTTGCACTTCTTTTGTATAAAATAGTTACTGTTTTTAGTTGTTTCTAAATGGTTTTACTTTTTAAATTCATATCATAGGTTTATCCATCTTTTCCTTATAAGTTTGATAATTATTAATAAGAATGTTTGACATGCATTTTAGATTTTATGTTATATAAAAGTTAAGCAGTCTGTTCTTATGAATCCCTTATAGTCAGTCTTTGGTGTGTACCTTATGTTTCTCTTGGTTCTTGTATGTCGAACATTCTATTAAGTTGAGGATTTTTTTTAACAAAGTCTTGAAAGTCTGAGGGTTTGTCAAATGTCCATTTTTTTTCTTTCAAGATAATACTTAAATTTGAAAGTTGTGATATTTTTGGCTGGAGCCCAGGTCTTTTGCTCTTCAATATATTGTGTTCCAAGACATGCAGTCCTTTAATGTCTCTGCTGCTAGGTCTTGTGTAATTCTGATTGTGGTGCCATCATATTTAAATGGTTTTAATCTTGATGCTTTTAATATTTTATCCTTAAGATGGGGGTTCCAGAATTTGACTATGATATTCCTATGAGTTTTCCTCATAGGATCTCCTTTAAGTGGTGTGCAATGGATTTTTTTCTATTTCTACTTCCCTGACTTGTTTTAGTGCTTCAGGACAATTTTCTTTAATTATTTCTTGTATTATTGTATCAAGATTTGTTTTTTGATCATGACTTTCAGTTACTCCAATAATTTTTGTATTTTCTCTTCTTGATATGTTCTCCAAATCTGTTGTTTTTCTTATGTTTCAATTTCTCTTCTATTTTTTCATTACTCATGATTTGTTTAATTATTTCTTGATCTCTTATAATTTCACTGGCTGCACTTTGACCAATTCTAATTTTCAAGGTGTGATTTTCTTCCTTTAGATTCTGGATCTCCTTTTCTAATTGGTTGATTTTCCTTTCATAACCTTCTTGTTTTTCTTGGATTATTTTTATTTTTTATTTTTTTTTAGTTTTTCCTCCATCTCTGTCATTTGATTTTTAAAGTCTTTTTAAAGATCTTTTATAAATTCTTTTTGGGCAAGTGACCATTTGACATTGATCTTTGGGGGTTTCTTTAATTCAATATCCTCTTCCGAAGATGAATCCTGGTCATCTCTATTCCTGTAATAGGTTTCTATGGTTGGATTCTTTCTCTTTTGCCTGTGTATTTTATTTTTGTAGTAATAACTTGATTTTTGTAATCACCTTTAGCCCTGGTGTATGGGAACTGGTGCCTCTTGCCACAGATCTTTAGTTTTCTCCTCTAGCTGGAACCAAAGCCAAAACTCCAACCTTCTGTAAGTGCCCAGAGCCAGAGGCTTTCTACCCCACTACTTCTGCACTCACTGGGCGTGTGTGTGCTGGTTCCTTCTTGCCCCCACCACTCCTGGCAACACAGCTGAGTCTGGCTTTCTTCAGATCTACTCAAACTGTCCGAGGAAAACCCTGGTTGTGCCCTTATATTTCTTTGTCTCCACCCACACTTTGTTTGCCCTAAGGTGTTATTTTAACTTTTGTGGGGGAAAGTCTTGAGAGCTTAGAATTTTGTGACCTACTCCACCATCTTCCCAGAATCCTCTACCCACAGTTGCTGCCTTTTAAACTAAAACCCAATTTAAGCTATAGAAGCCAAAAAGGGCAAACTATTATATAAAAGTATCTAGGTACCTTAGCAGGCTGGAAAATTTCTGGGAAGCATACATAATAAAGTGGAGGGATAAAACCAGAAAAACTAGATGATAGTTATTGATAAGATGATGACATAGAAGACTTATGGGAACGCACACATATTTATAGTATGCATGTACACATATGTGTGTAACATCTTCTTTATTTATCTGTGATAATAGCACCACAAACTAGTTCATTTAAGTCAGTTATGAACTATATAACCTGATGATAGAAGGGTGGACTCCCTGACCCTATAGAGCTCTGTCTCTGTCACTATCTGTATCTCGTCTCTGTCTCTATCTCCATCTCTGCCTCTATATCTATCTCTGCCTCTACCTCTATTTATAGCTCGATTTTATTTCTATCATCTCTATTTCTCTATCTCTCTTCTAAGTCTACCACCATTTCTTGGATCATTTCCTTGTAACAGTTATTATTCTAAAACCAGAGCAAACTTGGTCCTCACTTTTGAGGTGGAAATGCATTCTACAATATGTGCAATATAATGATTGTTGGATTTGGATTCTGGGTTTGAATACCAGATAAGCTACATAATTATGTGTGGGTCTACTGGCAATTCATTTAACTTCTCCAGGCCTTCATTTCCTCATCCCTAAAATGAAGAGTTTGAACTAGGTGAATTTTAAATTGTATCCTGGCCCTAGGTCTTGTGATTCTTCTACTAGTATATATGACAGAAGATCCTGAAATAAGCAACTAGGATCATTTTTTCCTAGAAAATAGTTTTACTTTCATAATCTCTCCCTCTCTCTCTCTCTCTCTCTCTCTCTCTCTCTCTCTCTCTCTCTCTCTCTCTGTGTGTGTGTGTGTGTGTGTCTCTGTCTTTGTCTATATCTCTCTGTTTCTGTCTCTATCTTTCTGTCTCTCTGTTTGTTTCTCTTTCCCTCTTTCTCTCTCTATCTCTCTCTGTCTGTCTTTGTGTCTATCTTTTTGTCTCTGTCTCACTCTATGTCTCTATCTCTCCCTATTTCTCTCTATCTCTCTCTGTCTTTCTCTCTGTCTGTCTCTTTCTCTCTATCTGTCTCTGTCTGTCTCTCTGTCTCTCTCTCTGTCATCTGTTTCTTTCCCTCTCTCTCTGACACAGTATCTCCAGCACCTAGCACAATCTTGGCACAGAACAATCATTGACTAAATGTTTGTGGGTTGGTTGATGAGCTCCTTTTCCTAGGTGGCTCACAAGTAAGCCATAAGTTCTACACAGGCTTCTCAATGTTATGTCTCAGCCAAATCTTAACAAAGTTATATATGCATTGCAGAAGGTTCATAAATGCTTACGATACACAATATAAGTGAAAAAGCAGTAGATTTGGAGGCAGAGACCTTGTTCTGAAGTCTTCTATCTGCTGCTTACCTCCTTTGTGCTTTGGGCAAGTCATTAAATCTCTCTGGGACTCAGTTTGCTTATCTGCAAAATGAGAGTATTGGACTAGTTGATCTCTAACCACTTTTCCAGTTCTAAAATTATATGTTGCTGAGATCCAATATGTTTGTATGTATTCTTGATTAATTTAAAACCTTAAATGTAGAAAAGCTTTTTACAGTAGGCTTGCTACAATGTGGGATAAGTTTTTTTTTTTTCTTTACTACCCAGACATAAAATTAAAATAGTTATTTCCTTCAAAAACTTGGTCCAACTAATGGAGAATACCAATGTTATTAGACTGGCACTGAGGCCCTGGGTGGCTGGAGCTTTACCAAAATCACTAAAGCAGAAGAACTTGGGAACGGAAAAAGGAGAGAAGTGCTGTTGATTTGGAGCCCTCCACTTTTTTTCTTTCTTCAGAGTACTTAATGTTTTTTCCTCAAATATTTGCAGAACCTCAACCTGTGATATTTAAAGGACCTTGAGTGAGTTTCTTAATTACTTTAAAAGTTAGTTTTCATCCTGAGTACTTGAAGCAGCGAAATCAGTGATATAGACAAAGCACAACCACAGCATCTCCTAACTTGCTTTCAAACAAGAAACTCATTTGGTTTCATTTTAAATGGAATTGCAGGCTTGGATTTACTGAATACTTATCTATGGAAGGAAAAGGATGGTAGTCAGTTTAACATGTCTTTCCATTCTCATTCCGTTCAAGATGATATCTTTGATAATCTTAATGCCAAATGAAAATTCTTTAAAAGCAAACCATTAGCTATAAAATGGATCATTTCAGTGACACATCTAGGCGGTGTGCTCAGATGTTCCATTCATTTGAAAGCATATTCCACTGGAATATATGGGTATGCTTTTTAAGCAAAGGGTGGCTTAGTGGTTAAAGAAAAGGAGGAGGGCTGGGTTTGGAATACACCAGTATATCCAATCTCACAGTATCCATGAAGCCCTTTACTTAGCTTTCCCAGTCAGACAAGCTGAATACTCAAGATCTTAGCAAAACCAGGCATGAAATGGTTTTAAGTAAAAGTCACCTCCTTATGCAAGATATTTTTTCTAATGAGGTCCCAGAAAATATTTATTGAGCCCATTAAAATGTAATATTATTAATTACCAATATTGTTGGGTGGCTGAGTGGGTTAGCTGTTCCATCCAATTTCAAGGCTCCTGATTGAGAGGCAATGTGGTATAATGGAAAAGACATTGAACTTGGAGTCAGAAAATGTGAGTTTGAGTTCCAAATCTATCCCTTACTAGTCGTATGTATTGGATAAATTAATCAAGCTCTCTGATCTTCTATTTCAGCATCGTAAAATGGCAATAAAAATATCTGCTCTACTGATCTCATAGCTGCTGTGAGGCAAGTAGTAGGGGAGGGGAAATAAGCATTTGTTTAATGCCCAAATATTTAGTGCTTTAAAAATATTATTTCATTTGATCCTCACAACAACCTTGTGCAATAGGTGCTATTATGAAACCCACTTTATAGTTTGTGTGATAATGTGATTGAAGATCTTTCCCACCCATTCAATAGGCCTGAGATAGAGCTAGTTAAGGGAAATTTCTCATGTGGAGTCAGTTAAAGGAAACTTGATTAGGAGAGGCTCGATTGTAGGCAGACCTATACCTTTTACTTACTGGGTACAAAGGCCCAGGCCCAGGCCCAGGCCCACAGCCTTTTGCTAATTAGGTCATGAGAGGCATATATAACTAGAAGGTAGCTATAGAACTCAAAATCTGTAGTGAATTCAGATCTTGGAATTCAGCCTAGAGAGCACAAAGTGAAGAACGAAAACCAGGGAGCTGCCAGGACCAGAGAACTGAGGGAGGAAAAGAAGAAGACAAACAGTTGTCTAGGATTAATGAGTGTTTATGGGGAGGTCCCAGCAGAGGGGAAGGTTCCTTGCTATAATACTATGTTATAATTTCCTTGTTGCTACATTAAGGTGGGCTTGCTTGTTTTGGAATATAATTACTGCTATATCGAATTGGAGTTATTTGTCTTGGGATTTGATCTTCTGGTGTCTAAATAAATGTTATACTTCCTCTGCCTTCTACCTAGAGAGTTTTTCATATTTTGTGATTCTGAACCATACAGGTGTGTTCATGGTCATGAATCTTACCTTACTGACACATAGTTAAGGAAATTGAGGCAGATAGAGGCTAGGTTGCCTAAAGTCACAGGGCTAATCATCTGAGGCCAAATTAGAACTAAAGTCTTCCTGATTCCAGGCCCAGTGCTCTGTCTACTGTACCACCTAACTATAAGTGTACCCCTGCTTCTCTGAAATTTTTATTTGACTTGGAATAAGTTACTTATTATTAATAATAGTTTACATTTACATAGCACTTAAAGATATTGAAAAAAATCTCTTGTATAACATCTTGTTTTATCACAACATCAAATTGGGAGGCAGGTGATGCCAATATTGTTATGTCCACTTTGTAAGTGAAGAAACAGAAAAATGAATCTCAGAGAGTATGGGACCAGGTATTAGTAACACAGAGAACGAGATACAGAGACATGATTTAATCCCAGGCCTTCTGCCCTGTCTAGTACCTTTGGAACTATACCATGCTGTCTAATTCTCATCAATATCTTAAACTCAGCATGTCCAAAACTGAACTCATTAACTATCCCCTCAAAACTTCCCTTCAACCTAACTTCCCTATTAGTGTTGAGGATACTATCATTTTCCCAATCATCTAGGATCACAACCTCCATAATCAGTTGCTAAGAGTTATTGTTTCTGTCTTTATAACATCTATAGAATATTCTTCTTTCTGTTCTCTGCCTCTGCCACCATCGTGGTGCATGTCCTCATCACCTCATGGCTAGTTGGTTTCCCTCCACTCCACTGTGAAATGGATCTGATCATGTCACATGCTCCCCTCCCCCATTTAATATACTCCAGGAGCTCTTCATTATCTTGAGGATTAAATATAAATTCTTGTTTTACTCTTGAAAGTCTTTTCCAACCCGGACCCTCCAAATATGTTTCATCTTCTTATACCTTGTACTCCATGTACTCTGCCATCCAGTAACATTGATTTTCTTATTGATTCTTACACAAAATATTTCACCTTCAGAATTTGGGCACTTTCAATGGCTGTGCTCCAGCCACCTTCTGCAAAAAGTCCTTACTGGGCCTCTTTAATCTTAACACCTTCCTTCTAAGATTATCTACAATTTATCCTGTACATATTCTGTTTGTCCATAATTTTCTGCATGTAGTCTCCCCCATTAGACTGTGAGATTCCTAAGAGAAGAGGCGGTTATTTTTGTTTGTTTGGTTGTTTCTTTGGTTTTTACTTTCCTTCCTTCCTTCCTTCATTCCTTCCTTCCTTCCTTCATTCCTTCCTTCCTTCTTTCCTCCCTTCCTTCCTTCTTTCCTTCCTTCCTTTCTTCCTTCTTTCCTTCCCCTAGCACTTAGCAACTAACTGGGATATAGTAGGTACTTAATAAATGCTTGTTTATTCAGTTGACTTGGACCTCAGCTTCCTCATTTGTAAAGTGAGAGGTTTGAATTGCCTCATCTCTAAGGTCCCTTCGAGATTTTTTTAAAAATCCAATTATTCTATGATCCTTTTGAAAGGGATATTTCATATTCTAACATCTTTGGAAAAGCTACTAACATTGATTTTCTTAGAAAACTAGATAATTGTAAAAAAAATCATCCCAACATTTGGTTTCTTATGTCTGAGATTGGTTATATTAAAAAGGACAGTAGTACGAATTTGAGTAAATATTTATACCAAGTGGATACCACTGTCCCTGATAATATACCCTGTCCACTGACTTTGGGAATAAAATTTGGAGTAATCCCTCTCTCCCTCCCCCCCCCAAATGGCATGAACTTGGAAAAAAAAGACAAAGTGATGATTGTTTATGGTGTGGTTGCCGGGGTTTATAGAAAATGAAAGGAAGGTATGATGTGTGGTTTTGGTTGTTTGTTACAGAAGGGAAAGAGGGCATAAGACTTATCCTGCCAAGGTTCCCTCTGGGAGTACAAGAAACATAATGTACTTAAACTGTTAGGAGCATTTGATGCATAAATAGGAGTTCATCATGGCTAACACTGAGTAGGAAATATAACCCTAGAATAAAGCAGGAATAAAGAAAAATGAGAAAATAAATTTGAATTTTGATGTGCCATAACACCTCCTTCCATTTCCCGAACGTTGAAGGGAAGTCTTCACCCTTTCACAATCAACAAGATTGGCATAGATATACCACAAATATGAGAGAGCAGAGAGGGAGAGAGAGAGAGAGAGGGAGAGAGACAGGGAGAGAGAATTTATTAAGCACTTAGTCATATTTGGGAATACAAATACAAGTGAGTAGACAAGATAGTTCCTGTCCTCAAAGAGCTCATATTGACAAGAAGCTTCCCCCAACATTGTTTGCTAGGAAAGACCACACAGAAAGAGGATCTGGAATGCAGAGGGAAAAGTGGATGGGCCTAATGTGGTATGGTGTAGAGATGTCCTGAATGTAGCATGGAAACCTGTTTTTGGGCCAAGATAAATCAAAAGCTCACCTATTAGAGCCAGGCAAACCAGGAGAGTACAAGTTTGAGGTGGGGTGAAGACAAAGACTATGGCCACAATATAGGCAGCAAAAAAGAAGATTATCTCACATAACTGTACACACATCCCAAATGAAAATTCTATCAAATTGTCTCCAGGCTAAGGAGAACTCAAATATATTCATTCAAGAAAAAGGAAGAAAATATGTATTTTAGTGGAAACACATTTTGACCTTTTAATATCAATGTTTATATATCATCAGGCATTTAGAAAAATGTACTTGTAAGTTCATATTTTTCAACATATTGAAATAGTCTTAGCATATGTTGCCAATAGAATACTAAATATTTGATTTCCTTTAGTGAAATCTGGAGATCCAGTTGCATTTTTATAAAAAAAAGTGACACAAGCAGTGAAAATAGAGAATGGATCCTTTAGGGTCTCTCTGGAGCAATAAGAAAAGAATGAATGTGATACTAACTGGTATCCTCATACTTAAAAAGTTTTAGTTAGTACTTTTTTCTTGAATGTGACTAGAAAAATAAACAAATCCAAGCTAGACTCATAAATTTTTCTTTAAATCTTATAGTTCATTATTCCAAGATTCAAAGATGATTTTTTTAATTGCCAAATTTTCCATAACCATTTCATGGTTATTGAGGGTTGTTTACTAATGAGGAAAATGTTCCATATATCTCGTGAGAGTGACTGAGGGGGATCTATAAGTCTTTAAAGAGGAGGGTGCCCTCTTTTGGGGGAGAAACACCACTTTCTTCCAAACAGTTTGAAAGGATATGGACATGGAAGCCAGGCACATGTTACCATGAGTCAGTTCATTGTTTTCACATTGTTACTTCCCACAACCAATGGCAGAACAAGAGCAAACCCTAATGGGAAGAGAATCTAAAGCTGAGAAGCCTTAGAAGCGAGAAATCCTAGGGGAGAGAAATTCTAGAGAATATGGTTTTATTAGCTTTGAGGAAGACACTATAATTCTGTTGCCTAGAGCAATACAAACTCTTAGAATTCAGGTAATATTCCCCCTTTTTCTGTATTTCCAGTATGTAGAATAGCATCTTGCATATAGGAAGTTCTCTCTCTCTCTCTCTCTCTCTCTCTCTCTCTCTCTCTCTCTCTCTCTCTCCCTCTCCTTCTCTCTCTTTCTCCCTCTCTCTTTGTATTATATATATAGTGGGTATATATATATATACATATATATGTATATACATATATACATATATATGTATATATATATACATGCACACATTTGCCTATACACATATACGAGTGTGTCCATATATACTCTATAGATGTATACATGCATGTATCTATAGAGTACATGTTCAGTCATTTTTTAGTCAGGTCTAAGCCTTCATGACCCCATTTGGGTTTTCTCAGCAAAAATTCTAGAGTGGTTTGCTATTTCCCCCAGTTAATTTTACAGATGAGGAACTGAGGCAAACAGAGTTAAGTGACTTGTCTGGAGTCACATAACTAGCAAACATATAAGGCCAGATTTAAATTCATGAAGATGAGTCTTCTTGGCTTTAAGCCCAGCATCCAATGCTCTATCCACTATGCTACCTAGCTGCCTGCAGAGTACACAGATATGCATACATACACACACACGCACACAGAAAGACACACATGTATGCATGTATATACATATGCATGTGTATACTTGGAGATTCAATATACAGTGAATACATAGTCTCTCTATATATACATGTATATACTTTGCCAACAAAAAGCTACTTTTAAAAAGGTTTTTTTCTAATAAGCAAAGTGTACCAGAAAGTGCAATTAGTTGTACTTCCTACCATTTTGAACTGGAGACTTGAGATGGATTCAAAACTAAAATAATATCTCAGAAGCGAACTTTGACATTTTCTGACCTTAGGATTCCTGGCACAAAGGTTACATTTGAAATCAATTTAGATGCTGAGCATATTAAGAATATCATAACAAAAAAGCAGCATAATTAGAAGACCTTGCTTTCCTGCCCTCCACTCCCAACTTTTTAAATTTTCAAAGCATATTCACATTTTTCACTTGGGTATCACCAAAATTCTTTTTGGTAAACAGGGTTAGTATTGGTATTCCCATTTGCCAAATGAGAAAAGTTATATGAATTGCCCAAAGTCATTGTTTATTGGCAGAGTTAGACACTACATTAATCCCTAGACAGAGGGAGAGTGCACGGACTTCTATAAATTTCTGCCTTCTGATTGGAAGATGCTGTTGCTTACTTATTCCTGGTTAGTTTGGAGAAAATGTTGGAGTCAACCAAGACTTTCCAATTTTCATAAGCTGCAAGTAGGCAATATGAGGCAATGGGGTTCAGTGTTTCTTTTTTTGCTTATGTTGCATATTTGAGAGAAAATAACTGTTAGAAAAGGGTTATATCCTCGAGTCATTGCTGATGATAAAAATTTAAAAATAAACTTGTGGTTGCATTAGAATTGAAGTGAAGTCATCTATAAAACAAAATTATACTTTCATCAAAAAAGTTTCAGTTAGTAATCTTTTTCTTGAATATAACTTGAAAAAAACAAATCCAAGCTAGACCTATTTTTTTTCTTTAAATCTTCTATTCCAAGTTATTCTGAGAATGACTTTTAGATTCCTTATTTAGGAAAGAATGATTTTGTATATGGCAGCATGGACCAAAAACAATAAAATATATTTGAAATATCTGGAAAAATGAACATTTTATGTATGAAGTTTTCTCCCACTATGTAACTTTTGACAGAAAAATGTCAACTTTCCAGTGAAAATTTCAATAACTTCTATAAAAATGTACTTTATTCTCTCACATAAAAAGATGTGAGATAATACATTATGTCATATGGGTTATCTTGGGAAATCATAGAGGCTTAGATGATTAGAGATGGAAGGAGCCCTATAAATCTAGTCCAATCTCTCATTGTTCATATGCAGAATCTGAAGCTCATCTAGGTGAAACAATTCAGTTAAGACAGCATAACCAGTAAGTAGCTCAGAATTAATATTATCTTCTCCACAATATACTTTTTGACGATCATGAGAGAAAAGAACAAAGGTCAGATAAAACACTCCTATACAAATCTTTGAAGAAAAATGGTTCATGGCTAACCATAACAGGACTTGCAAATGTACTAATATTTCCTCCATCACAAGAAATGATGACTATGAAGAATATAAAGATATACAGGAAGACACATGAACTGATGCAAAGTGCAATAAGTAGAACCAGGAAAACAGTAAATCTGGGACGTACAACAACAGAAAAACAGAACATAATGCTTTGTTATTATAAAGGCCAAGCTTGGTGCCCAACAAGAGATGAAAAAATCCTTCTCCTTCTTTTCTGTGCAGAAGTTGGGGATTACAGGTGTCAAACCTTTTACATGCTATTAAATATGGTTTATATGTTGTCATATTTTACTGAACATTATTTTCTTCTTTATTTTTTTATTTTGTAAAAGACGGCTCTCTGAGAGAAGGGAGGTAGATAGAATGTATTTGAAAATGACCACTGACATAAAAGTGAAAGATAATAACGTTTTGGGGGGGAGGCAGGGCAATTGGGGTTAAGTGACTTGCCCAAGGTCACATAGCTAGTACATGTGTCAAATGTCTGAGGTGGGATTTGAACTCAGATCCTCCTGACTCCAGGGCCAGTGCTCTACTCACTGCACCATGTAGCTGCCCCAATAACAACATTTTTAATAGAACACAACATTCCTATTTACAAAATGGTCTTCAGTTAAATTCAATGACTTCCCCATTTGACATCCTTTATCTGAAAACAAAGTTATAGAAAATAAATCACTAAAAAGGAATAAACACATGTACCACAGACACTGTTGAGGAAGGAGTATATACCTAAGAATACCATGAAAAGTTCTCACCTTAGCTGGAGATTTTGTGTAGACATACTGTTCTTTTCTGATCCCAAGCGCTAGTGACAGCTTGGTGAAGTGAAAACAGTATGGAACCCAGGGTCAGAGGAGCTGGGTTCAAATCCTAATTCCATTACGTAAGAACTGTGTCTGCAAGTCAGTTAACTTCTCTAGCTCTCAACAGCTTCATTTATAAAATGAAAAAGTTATATTAGAATGTATACTTCAGCTCTAAATCCTGTGTTTTTCTTTGATGCTCTTCTGATATATCTCTCCAAATTACTGCTGTGGACTATCTCTCTAATAGGGACTTTGTTTCATAACCCTCTACCTAGCCCTCTGCAAGCTTTTTTTTTTTTACTTTTGGTTTTGACCTTGAAGTATGAAAGAATGAATGAAAAAGCATTTACTAAGTGCTTGCCATGTTCAAAACACTGAGCCAAACAGGTGACTGAAATACACGACAAGAGAATCCTTGAGTTGATACATGCAAGAGATTTTAGGTTCAAGTCCAATGAAAAGTGTAGCGATCCTTTAGTGTTCCATCTTATCATTCTCAGATTATGATTTAAGTGATGCTCTTTTCCACATGGGTATACCGTTTCCATTTTCCAAAAGGAGTGAAGAGATATCTTCCCTTCTTGAGAAAACTGACATGCAAACATGTCCTCCCTGTGAATTGGAACGGTTAGAAAAGGAATTTAGGGGCTCTAGGGGCTTTCCTTTATTATTTAATGGTTTCTGGGTTTCCCCTTCTAGAGTTCTGTCATGTTTCTGTCTTACTCAATAGAAGGGGTCTAAAGGTGAGGAAGACATGAATGACAATGTAAGTTAATAGAAAGAACTAAGTTAAAGGAGGTGGGATCTGATGAAGAGGAGTGGATGAATTTTAAATGGTAAACCTAAGACATGCATTTCAGGAGGACATCTCTGAGGGCAGATCAAAAAATTGAGGAAAAACATTAGTCTTTCTAAGTTTCGCCACTCCCCCCAGAGGCAAGCGAGGAGAGATAGGCCATCACATTAAATGTCAGATTACCCTTCTTAGTAACTTCAATGGTTTTATCCATGGTTAAAACAAGTATTATTTTTCTGTAGATACTTCTGTGAGCTAGAGAAATCTATGCATTTATCTCTATAAATACAACCTAATGGACTTTGACTGTTAATTCAAACTGCCTATCTATCTATCTATCATCATCTATTTATCAGCATCATCATCATCATCTCTCTGTCTGTCTTTGTCTTTCTGTCTGTCTCTGTCTGTCTTTGTCTCTGTCTTTGTCTCTGTCTGTCTGTCTTTGTCTCTCTCTGTCTCTCTTTATTTCTCTGTCTTTGTCTCTGTCTCTCTCTCAAATCTCAAGAATCTTTACACTAAAAGACAAATATTTTTTTCTCCCCTTTGTATGGTCTTATATAATATTGCACTCATTCGACTATAGAAGAGGTGTGTACTGAAAAAAAAATTCAGGGGGAGGGCTAATATCCAAAGTAGATACCTCCCAGACAACATAACTTTTAAGCCCTTGAACAGTGTTAATGGAATGAAAATATAAGTGTTTCCTCAACATTTCACCAAGTACACATACCTATCCTACTTTTAAGAAGCCTTAAAAATAATTTGCATTTAAAAACTAGTTCAGTTAGGGAGTGATTTTTGCAGTATCTAAATGTTAAGTATTCACCATAGGATTTCCCCAAATAATCAGTTCTCCTATTAAACCTAAAATATGCGAAAGATGAAATACATGCAAGACATTTTCAAGAATATATTTTGCATAGATTGAAGTATGTCTACAATCTTGACTTTGTTCTCTTTTTTTTGACCAATGATATTGAAGTCCATGGCTTTTTTGTCTTTCTCTTTGTCCCAGGGCCAGAACGAATAAAATAATTGTTCCATGATTGATGGCTTTATCCCAAGTGAGTGCCTCAGTGTTCACTTGAGGAAGCTCAGTGGTGCAAAGGATAGCATGTTCTTCCTAGAGTCAGGAAGACCTGAGTTTAAATCTGGCTTCACATACTTACCAGCTATGTGACCCTGAACAAGTCACTTAACCTCTGTTGGCCTCAGTTTCCTCATTTACAAAATGATGATAATTAAAGCACTTACCTCTCAGGGTTGTTTTGAGGATAAAATATTTGCAAATTTCTTTGCAAATCTAAACACTATGTCAGTTTCTTGTGGTTGTTGTTATTCAGTGATTCAATAACGTCTTACTTGCTGTGACTTTGTAGACCATACTGTCTGTAGGGTTTTGGGGGCAAGGATACTGGAGGGATTTGCCATTTCCTACTTCAGTGCATTAAGGCAAACAAAGGTTACATGACTAGACAGGATCACACTGCTAATTAATTGTCTGTGGCAACATTTGAAGTCAGGTCTTCCGGACTGCAGACTAGTGTTCTATCTACTAAGCCATGTAGCTGCCTGTACTAATGCAACCAACCCGTGGTGATGATGATGATGATGACAATGACAACGAGAAGAATGATATAGAGTGAAACATTTACCTTTATATAAAGGATATTCTCCTGTCTACTTTTGTTCAGGCCAGAAAATAAAGTTTTGTAAGTGATATTCTGGCATTATTTACCTCATTATTTCATGAGTATATTGGGATTACCAATACACTGGGATTACCAATTCAATATGGCAGGAGCCATGGATCAGACAAACAGACTAAGGATGATAATGCATCTTCCCTCAGTGAATGCCAGTATGACTTAAAACGTTTGCTTGATACTAGTAAATATTTAAGTAGTAACCCAAGTATTAAATAGAAACATTTCAAGTTCATATACATCACAATCCCTGGAACTATTACTATAAACAAGTACATAAAGCAACTAGTTTTAAATCTTTTTTGAAGCTCTGAATAGTTAAGAACAATATTCCTTTGTTTTCTTAGTAGAGAATCATGAAGCTATGGAGTGGAAGATGTCTCTGACTTTTTCAAAACATAAGAGCACAGTATAGTCAGCAAAGATAACTGTTTAACTAGATGGCATATTCATGTTAGATGTGTTTGGGTGAAAGCCCTTTTAAGAGAAAATCATTAGAACACAACTTTTAAAAAGTGCTGGAACTGGTGTAATTTAAATACAAAAATAGGAGATATGAAATGAAAGCAAGGTATAAGAAAGTAAGTTAAGGATGGAGTTTCAACCTCAAACCCAATTTTCCTTGCCTCTGTGGGTTCAAATGACATCTGCAATGTAACTTTAACATATTTTTGTGGTTTAATTTCCTTTGGTTTTTCTTTATAGTTGTGTTATGAAAGGATGGATGAACTGATGTGAACTTACTTTTTAAACTTTTAAAAATCAGAACCCAAATATTCCAGATAGCTTTTAAAATTGAAAAAAAAAAGATTTACTTTATTTTTCCTATTTTTGAAAGTTAGAATGTGCAGCACAATTTGTTTCTTTAAACTTGGCTTGGAAATAAAAATATTTAAATTGTCCTTTTGGCAAAAACTATTGCCTTCAGAAATGTGTGTTTGAAGATGAGGGAGTGCTCACAGGGACCCATACTTTCATGAAGTGAGGCAGAACTAGAGAATGCTCCAAAGTTTTAGTTCATTTAATTCTCTATGGGCTTTATATATGGCTCTGAACCAGTCATTTCCATGCCTTGTCCCTTAAGGAGTCATGGAGAGTGGTTACAAATAATTGGACCAATGGGATTACGTTTCAGGTAACTTGCATTTTAATTTAATTATTTTTTTTTCCAATTAGCAATCACCTTCTCACCCTTGTACCTCCCCCAGTTAAAAAGAAAAAAAAAACTTGTAACAAGTATGTATAGTCAAGCAAAATAAGTTAGTGATAACTGTATGTCTTATTTTCCATATTTACTCCATTACCTCTGTGTCAGGTGGTGGAGCATATTAAGTGACAATTCAACATTAAATAAGTGCTTCCTTATCAGTACTCTGGAATTGTCATCTGTCATTTTATTGATCAAAGATCTTAATTCTTTCAAGTTGTTTCCTTTACAACATTATTATTACATAAATTGTTCTCCAGGTTGTGCTTACTTCATTCTGTATCAGTTCACACAATTCTTCTCAGGTTTCTCTGAAATTGCACTTTTTGGTATGTCTTATGGTATAAAACCATTCCTTCATTATTATCCTCAGTTTCCAGTGCTTTGCCATTATAAAAAGAGCTGCTACAGATACATATAGAGATAGAGATATACAGATAGATATAGATATAGATACAGATACAGATATAGATATAGATATAGATGTAGGTATAGATATAGATATAGATATAGATATAGATATAGATATAGATTGGTACATATGCATGCCTTTTCTCTTCCTCTGATTTCTTGAAGGTATAGGCCCAGTAGAGGTATCTCAAGATCAAAGGATATACAAGGGTGCATGATTGGGGTGGGGGGGAAGTTCCATATTGCTTTCCAGAGATCCATGGAATTATTCATTCAAATAAGAGTTCCTTGAAGTGGTTTTCATCAACCTTTTGAGAGAAGACAGCAGGAAAGTTGAGGTAATGAAAGGTCTTATTGTGTTCCATCTTTCTTGTCTGTTCTCTGATTCCTTGCTAAATATCTTTTGACCAAATCCTGCTCAATAATCCTCATATCCTCTTGTCTGGAAGTACTGGTCCAGCCTTAGCATGGGCTTTAAGAGGTGTGGTTATAATAGATTGAGAAGGCATTTGCCAATGACACCAAGAATGCAGTTACAAATTGTAGCTAGGACCATAGAATTTTAAAACAGTAAGAGATCTTAGAGACAATCTACTCCAACTCCCTCCTTCTAAAAATGAGGAAAGTAAGGCCAAAGTGGTAAACTGAATACTCCATGGTCACATAGTTATTTGGGAGGATCAGATCCCTGCATATATTCCATATCACTGGTATGACCCTGGAGAGATCCAAATCATCAGCATTTCTTCATATTTAAAGTTGAAGTTCTTATACACCCATCATTAGTATTTAGTCATCAAACCACTTACTTTAAAACTTCCTGAAAAGGTTCCTGGGGGATGTTTGTGTGGTAGACACAGAAATTAGTAATGAAAGGAATTTGATGAAAAGTAATTTGCATATTATATCTTTGCATTAAAATCAGAGAATTAGGGCAGAAGTCAAGTGGGAAAGAAATCTGGAAAAGGTAGATGTATGTTTCTCTAAATAAGCATGCATTAGGGGATGTAATTTTTTAATCTGGTTCCTAAATAAATGGCAAGTTAAGCTGGAAGCCGGTTTTATCACAAAAAAAAGGAAACAGTAAATTAGATAAGGGGTCTTCTAGGAGCTAATTGGTCATGCTAAGAAGTCAATTTAAAATAATTTTCTGAGAATTTGAATTCAGATAATGAATGTCTTTTGAAACTAAATTCACTGTAAAAAAAAAAGTCAAGAAGTCACAGCAGGACATATGCCTTGATTTTTTTTTTTACTCTAAGCAAAGATTCAGAGGAAGTTTTCTATTCTGGTTAATGGAACTACCAAGTGTGTTTTTGGAAAAACAGATGTTATTAAGGAATATACAAAATTCTCTATCATAGGATTAAGGATTAGAAGGAACTTTAGGGGTTGCCTAGTCCAGGATGGGACATAGGGGCAGCTAGGTGACAGAGTGGATAGAGTGTTAGGGGTTACAGAGATGAGGATATGACTGAAAAAAATGACTTGACAACAAGTCTGGAATCCCCATTTTATTAATAAGGCTCTGGAGGCTGAGATAGACTAAATGACTTATGCTAAGTCACAGAGGAAGTAACTGACAAAACTGGGGTTTGAGAATCGGGACTTCAAATTCAATGTTTTAAACATCGTTTTATGGCTGTAACCTGTTGTCTTCATGTTTTACTGTGTTGCCTATTTAGGTATTTGTATTTCTTTTAAATCTTCATGCATTTTATTTTTCTTTAAATAACAAACCATTATGCAAATGTGAATCAGTATTATTATTATTAGTAGTAGTAGGTATTTAAGCATATTATTTTAAATATATTTACATGTAATCATCAGAAATTTGTGGATAATAAATAATTAAATGAAATATATGGCAAATGCTCTTTGTCCCAGTTACACATAATTGGGGAAAGCCTAGGCTACTGGCCATGCATCCAGATACCACTGTTCACCTGGTGGCAAGTAGCCAAATTATAGGCATGGAGCCTATTAAAAGAAGAAAACAGAAACAGAAGTTTTATAAACCCTCACTATCAAGTGACAGCAAATGTCAAGGCATTATATTTAAGGAAAAAAAAAAACTTGTTCTGCATGATTCATGAGCCAAATATTCAAGCTCATGGGTTATCCACATTATTTTCTGTTGCGGGCCGAGTTGGAGCTGAGCCCTGCCCTCCTTGGACCTCCAGGCCCAGGGGCCTGCTGAGATAAACTCGGGGCCCTGAGATATGGGTGGAGCCAGGAAGAGGGGTCTCACCTTTGTTGCCTCCCTGGCAATTCCAGGTCTTTGCCCGGACCTGCTTGACCACATGGAACTTTCGGCTCTCTGTCTGGGCTTGCCAGAGCACGTGGAACTTCCAGTTCTTTGCCTGGCCTGCCTGCCTGCAGGGAGCTTCAGGTTAGCACGAAGAGAAGGGGAGGAGAGTAGGCAGAGTCGGGGTGGTCCTAGTATCCAGGTGTATTGATTTTTACCTCTCCTTCACCCACGTAACCAAAGAATGTACCTGCATCACTAAAGATATAAAAGTGCTGCTCGCTGAAATAATAAACGGAGTCATTCACCATCTTTCAGCTCCCGCCCCATTCATTGTCTGCGAGATCAGGTCCTTTGCTAGGCAAAGGCCTGGGGCTTGAGGGGAACCCTGAGTATAGTTGTGAGGCTTCCGGAGCCCGCAGCAAGTGGTGCTCAACGTGGGCCCGTAACAATTTTGTTTCTCTATCTTTTGACCATTTCACTACATCTGAGAATCTCAAAAAGAACCTTATGAGGAATAATAAGGGGAAGAAAAATAAAATAGAAGAAACATAAAGCATTCAATTCCCTTTCCTACTAATAGCTCAGATTATTAAAAAAAAAAAGATTGAAGAATGGACAAGAGTTGAAATTATTAAGTGAAATGGTTTTTGAGGACTATGTTTTGGGTTGTAGTTTTCCACATTATTCCTGTGCTCCATTACCATCTATAAATTTTGGTTGCATGGTGGTTATTGCTGTCACCTCTAGGCAATGTATATTCATTACACTATCATACAAGTATTATTTAAAGACTGTGAAGATGCAATCCAATTATGGAAAGGGAGAAAAATACTGTATACAAACATACCGTTTGAGGAAAAGATAGTTTAATGATGTTTAACCCAGTGTGAATCTAGCTCTTCATTTTAAAAATTCAAAGCAGTCCTGTACAACTAAACTTATGGAAATGTTAAAGGACCATTAAGAAAAAGCCATCTGTTTTTATTTTCCTCCAAGATAAAGGGGTATCAGTGAAGCACTCTATGAGTGACTGATGAAAATGGTCCTCAATTTTCATAAGTCCTTTCTATTCCTTCTCATTTTAAAAGATCTCTAAAAGTATACTGATTTTGGTAAAAAGAAATCCAATAGACCAAGAGGGAGACACAAGTTAGCTGTAGCTGGATATTACTTTAAAAAAAAAAACATTTTGCCAGTTTATGTCACCCTACTTACAAAACATTCAGATTCTGTTCAGTTAGGGGAAAAATTGACAGGGTTTATTTGTGAGAAAACTACTTTAATATTAGTGCATCTCTTCCTCACAATCTATTTTGAAGAAAAACTGTATCATGAGATTCAGAACTATAAGGCCTTAGGGGTCCTCTGAGAACCTTGAAACTCAGGCAGGTCAAATAACTTGCTCAAAGTTGTGTAGGTAGACAGAATTCAAAGCAGACTGTGTAAAATGGAAAGAACAGAAAGAGATAATGCATTCAGAGCAGATACCCAAATATGGCAACAGTGTGGTCTTTGAGCAATTAAAGGTCATAATTATAATGTGAGTAAAATATTGGTTTTTATTGGCTCAGCTTTATCAGGCTATATATAGCAATTTCCATACAGAATAAAGGAACAAGTAAGTCCTCAACCAAGCAAAATTTACTTCAGTCAGTTAAGAGAAGTCGCTGATTCCTGAGAAGCTTGATTAGAAAGCCTGTAATCTAGGGTGAGTCCCTTATAGGGCAAGAGAAATTTTAAAAAGAGTAATTAAATGCAAATATGCTAGTTTTATATTAATCGACAAGAGAAAGAGATATATTCTCATTCTACATACAGAACTAGATATCTAGATCTAGATATTTATTTCTATAAATATCACTGTGTATATCTATATATTATATATGTATTTCTAACCAAATGTATGGTTAATATAGATAAAATTTAAATGTCTATGATATATATGTGTATACTCAGCTACTGAAATATATATTATATACGTATATACATGTACATATACACATATATACACATATACATATATGCATACGTATGTGTGTGTATATATATGTAGATAGATATAGATATGTATATAAAATCTTCTGATAGTTAACTTTCTAGTAGAGTTCCCTTTAATTTAGCAGCACTAAATTAAATGGCATTAAATTAAATTAAATGGCAGATGGAGCTTATATTATTTTTGAAATTTCTTCAGCTTTGGTAAGATCTGCCAGATCTTGCTTTCTATATACAAAGGTCTATGGAATGAAGGAAGATAAAAAAGAAGTGTTGTGATTAAAAAGGTTCAAGAGACATAGTTTCTGGGTAATTTAACTATTTTATTAATAAGGCCAGAATACTTAGTAATATTGAAAGAGTGATCATTTGGCTGTCTCTTTTAGGCCAAAGACAATTGTGGTGAAAAGCTCACAGTTTTCAAAGAGTAGGTGTTCCCCAGGGGTGGGAATCAACCCTGGTTGGTTAACAATTAATGAGAAAATGGATATTACAATGAGGGCCTGAGAAATCATCTCTATCACCAGACCACTCAAAGCCTTGGGCAATTTAGACAAAAGGGTCTGTCTCCACCCAAGCTTGATTGAATGGAATTCTCCTTAGACTAGAAATTCCCTGTAATGTCGAGTGAGGAGATAGAGGAGTTTAGCTGAACCTTTGAGACTAGGATTGTGTGGAAATCAAATTTGGGAAGCTCCTCAGTGGCCTTGGGAAAATGGGCCTTGGGCTCCTTGGAAAGTATTCCCTTGAAAAACATCACCTGCAGCTAGCTGACCTTGTGAAAACATGCTTTGCAGCTGAAGGGAACTCCCGCCAGACCTTGCTTTTGAGTGTGGCAGAAAAACTTCCTTTTTCTTTGTCTCTGGGCAAGACACTTTTTTTCCACTGTCCTGCCTTTTGTTGTGGAATAAGGTTCCCAGGAACACACTGTGTGCTCTGAGGCCCAGCCAATGAGAGGAGGAGACAGGGGGTTAGGGAGGGGAAATGTTGCCTTAGGGATAAAAGACAGGGGCAAGGCTCCCAAGTCTTACTCCCTCTCTAGCTTTATTCTGAGGGAAGAGTGGCTGTACTCCTTTCTGCCTTCAAGGTATTCAAGTCTTTGTCTTGATTAATTTGAGTAGTGGTCTTTTGTCCCACACAGGATAGAGAAAAGGGGGGAATCTGAATCTCCCCAAATCATTACTTATTAATAATTATTTCTCTCAGAAGGAAGGAAGGAAGGAAGGAAGAAAAGAAGAGAGAAAAGAAGTACCTGGGTATCACATAAACATAGTCCAGTAAAACTGAGGAACATTTGAGATATAAACTCAAACTATTTTTAGATGTTAACCTGGCCAATATTTTCAATCTGGCCAAGATGGCTTCCTGAACTGCAGGAAGATAGCCCAGCTTCCATATATCTAATACTTATTTCAGCAAATCCCTGAAGTTCTCACCATGCTGAATAATGGTCAAAAATGTCCAATGAGACATTGTAGTAAGTGACTTCTTCCACTCAAGACCTGCATTGTTACTTTCTTTCCCTGGAGGAATATGACTAGAGATATGCCACCTGGGCATTTGTAGTCTAAACAACTCTGTATCCAGAGACATCAAGAGTGGAATACTCCTTTGAGAAAGTCTCAGGCTGGTTATAAAAGCCCCAAGATGGGGGCCACGAGCACTGCAGGGATTGGCTTCAGACAGCAACCAGTGCTAGATTGAAAAGAACAAAACAATTTGGTGGAGTGTTTAGACTGGGACCACCTAAGCCCAGGGACTCTGAGGTGTTTAACATTCTGTCCTGAAACACCAAACTGGACCAGCACTATGAATCTGAAAGATCCAGGGGATCTAATTTGAGGAGATGGAGATCAGTGCAAAAATCCTGTAGACCCAGAGAAACCAACCAGAGCCAACCACCCCAACCCAAAAGAATACCAAAGGGTGGGCTCTAGCTATCACACAAAATCCCAGTTAGGAAATAAAGATGAAAAGATCTGTGAATCAAAGGAAATAATAACTACTATCAAAAATAATTTTAAATCCAACTCCATAACAATTTAAAGCAGAAACTCAATGAAAAAAAAAATTCCACAGAGACAACATGAATAACTGAAAGAAATTAAGTAAGAGATTTTAAAAATGAAATAAAAGCTTTTGAGGAAAGAATTGGAAAAAATAAGTGGTTTAGAAGTAGAGGTGGTAAGTCTTATCCAAGAAATTGAATTCCTGAAAACAAAAAATTGACCAAACAGCAATCAGTAATTCCATAAAACATCAAGAAATATTAAAACTCAAAAATAGAAAAAATAGAAGAAAATTTAAGGTACCTGATATCAAAGAAAACTGACCTCAAAACAGATCAAGAAGAAATAATTTAAGAATTATTGGTGTCTTTGAAAAACTACGATTTTTTTAATGCCTGGTTACTAGAATCCAAGAAATTATAGATGAAAACTTCCTAGATCTATTAGAACCAGACAACAAAGTGAAGACAGAATCCCTCTAATACCTCCTAAAAGAAACAACAAAATGAAAAATATCAGGAATGTCATAGCCAAAACTTAGAGCCTCCTCAACCACCACCACTCCATAAAAGAAAAAAAATAATAGAAGCTCCTAAAAGAAGGAGTTCAAGTTCCAGAGAAAAACAATGAGGATCATATAATATCTGACCAATCACTTCTATTAAAAACTGAAAGAGATCTTGGAATACAATATTTTGAAAGCAAAAATATGCAACCAAGAGTAATATTGTACACCTAAGCATAGTCATATAGGGAAAAACATATCTTTAATGGAATAGAAGGCTTTCAAGCATTTTAAAGAAAAGACTAGAGCAGAGTACAAACTTTGAAATAAAGCCCAAATTCAGAAAAAGAAACCTAGAAAGATAAATTTATTTAACCAACAAGAAGGTGCTATATGATGATGTAGTGCTAACATTCTAATGGAAGAAAAAAAATATATACTTCTAAGATCTTAATGTTTTCAACGTATATAAGAAAGTTAAATAAGAAAAAAAATAGAGCTCTTAAGGTCCATTGGTTTTGTTTTGAGGGTTTTAAAAGATGAAAGACAAGGAAGTGTATATTAAAGACTAAACCATCATAGAAAGGAGAAAGAAGGGGATGAGACTTACTAGTCCCATAATTGAAGTGTATGAGAAGATTGTATAAACCTGGAGGAAGAGGTAGGGGAGTCAGTATCAAGAACCTCACTCTTACTTAGGATGGGCAAAGGAAGGTTGAACACACACATACACACAAACAGAGAGAGAGAAAGAGTTTGGTGCAGAAATCCATTAAACTCAACAGGAAAACAGAAAATTAGGAAATGGCTAAAATATATATGTCAAGGTAATGAGTATTATAGTGTTGTGAGAAATTTTAAAAGAAGTCATTTCAGAGGATCTGGAGTACTATGAAATGGTGCTTACTGACATGAGAAGAACCAGGAGAAAATTTAATAGTGTAACATAACAGTATTGTACAGTTAAAAAACAAAACAAAAAAAAAAACCTTTTTAAAAATTTTAAGAATGCTGATGAAGGCATAACCAACTATATCACCAGATAACCTATAATGAAGCAAACTACTTACTCACTTATAAGAAATGATGGACACATACAAGATGCTTCCAGGAACAAATGCCCTTGGGAATGGAAACTATGTGGGTTCACTTTGCTTGGCTATTATGACATACTACACTGTCTCAGAGATAGGCTTTCTAACATCTTTCTCTCATAGTGTGGGGGTATCTCTTCTCTTCTGCCATTAGCTCTAATTCCCCCCAGCTATATTCTCCCCTTCTTGTTAGGGGATTAACAGTTTAGGACCCAAGTTCCATTTAACCACTGAGCACTAGGTAGCTTTTACAAAAGGGCCATGAATTTCAAAGGCATAGCAAGAAAAAAATACAAGCATTGTTTCTCTCTGCCCTTCTCTCCTCAAATACTTTAGGGCCTTACTCTCACCTATGCTATCCATCTCCATCTCTTGAAGAATACACTTAACTGAGCCCAGTTATAGCAAAAGTTCATATCCAGAAACATATTGCTGCCAGATAAGTCCTTGTCTTGGCTACCTCTGGGTTGGTCTCATAGGTCATTCCTTGTTCCCCCAGGCATCAATGCTGTGCTAGTTGCCTACCCTAACTCTTGTGGGCAGGGGGGAAGGATGTTTAAGAGCATTCTGGATCTTTTGAACTCACGAACTCATAGTTTCTCTTCCCTTCACCAGTCTTTCAGTTCCCCCAAGAGCACCAAGAAAAGATAGCAGCTGGAGATGACAAGCTTTTTTGAATGTCTGAACTGCCAATCAAAGATCCACTTTTTTAAGATACTGTTTGCCAACAGGAATCAGTTACAGAATGTCTAAGCATGCTCCACAGACTGGGTCTCCCAGACACTACCCTTATATTTCTTGTGGAAGAAAGCTTCCCAGGTTATTCAGGTAGAGAGTGGAGACCACAATCCCAGATATACATCTTCTGTGCCTGACTGCCATTGCATTATGCTCACTTGTTATAAATCTTCCCCCCTTTCTTACTCTCCATTAATGGGGGCGAGGATTAGGGAGTGAGGGCATTAGCAACTATAATGCCAAAAGATACCAGATGCCCTTGTAACATGCTTTTGTTGTTCTTGTTTTGTAATGGAAGAAAATGTAAAGAAGTTCTGAAGGCAGTACAGCAAAGAGGGACAATTTTGAAAGTAACATGTAGAATTTGTCTTTTTTAAAGCAAGAAATGTGAAATGGAGATTCACAGTTGCATAGGGAATCCTCTTTGCACGTATATAAAATGTATAGGTAAATGCCATATGTGAGGTTGTGAGTGCTTGATGTGCTGTAGGAGTAGTAGCTCTCCCATGTTTTTGGAAACAAGCACACCTGAACAGCTGTCACCCCTCATTCTGCTATCAATTCTTTGCTTTATTAATTTTTTAATCACTGTCTCCAAAAGTATTCTAGGGGTATGTTGCAACATTTATTTATAAAATACTAAAATTTTGTAAAATATTAAAATACAAATTTTCATTAACTAATTAGCTCTGAACCCCCCTAATTTGCTTTTTTTTTTTCAAAACTGAGTAAAAACTTCATTTCTTTCCTATAAGCTATTGCTTCTCTCTCATTTTCAGTCTCTAAACTTAACCTAACATTCATGTTATGAAAGGGTCATTTCTATGTTCTGAAAATGCAGGGGAAAGAAAGTAAAGTATTTGACTAGAATTCTCTCACCAATATCAGAAAATGCTGCCTACTCCAAAACAGTGGAGTCACAGTCGAACAATTCAGTGCTCTTCAGAATGTAACTATCTTTAGAAATGCCATTTAGCTACTTTTCTATACAGAAGATTTTTACAAGTTGAGTTCTTAGAGTTAAATATAGTAAAATAGAGAAAAAATTCTTCTCAGAATGTCTTCTCCATAAGCAGTTAATTTTTAGTGTCTCACAGAATCTTTCTCTATGACAATTGTCCAAGTCCCTTCAGGAATGACAGTTCTGTTTATTGTCTATCAGTGTGTCACATCAATTTTTTTTGAGGCAATTGGGATTAAATGACTTGCCCAGGGTCATAAAGCTAGTAAGTGCCTGATGCAGGATTTGAATTCAGGTCCTCCTGACTCCAGGGTTGGTGTGCCACCTAGCTACCTTTTTTTTTAACTTTCACAGATGATTGCTAATTGTCCAAGTTCTTCACAGATTCAGTTCTCAGAATCTCTTTCCCCTCTCAAGTCACCTTTTAAATGGTCATTTTCTCTTAAAGGTACAGCAACTATCAAAAGTCTTGGGGGCATGAGAGTTAGCAGAGCTAACTTTGTGCACAATAATATGTTTTTAAAATTTGCTTTACTCATTGGGGACTTTGGAACCTATTTTAACTGGATTAAGAGGGGATATAGCATCCAAATATAATGAAATGATAGTCCCTTGGTACAGTCCCTGATCAAAACACTTCTCAGGCATCATGTTTTGTTCTAAGCACATTTTGCAAGGACATTGAAAAGCTGGAATACTTCTCTATAGAGAAGAATGGGGAAGGGAATCAAATTCACAGCATATAGAGATGGAGTTAATGAACTGGGACTGTTTAGTTTTTGCTTGAAAACTTTGATTGAGGAGAAAACCACAAGATCCTGGCACAGTCTGTTTCACTTTTTGATCAAAAGTTTTTCCTTTATATGAACAGGCAGTTTTCAGATGAAGAAATTAAAGCTATCTATAGTCATATGAAAAAAATGCTTTAAATCACTATTGATTAGAGAAGTGTAAATTGAAACTACTCTGAGGGACCACATCACACCTATCAGATTGGCTAACATGACAAAACAAGAAAATGATAAGTTCTGGAGAAGATATGGGAAAATTGGAACACTTATGCATTGTTGGTGGAGTTGTGAAGTGATCCAACTATTCTGGAGAACAGTTTGGAACTATGACCAAAGGGCTATAAAAATGTGCATACCCTTTGATCTAGCAATGCCATTTCTAGGGCTATATCCCAAAGAGATCAAACACATGTACAAAAATATTTATAGCAGCTCTTTTTTGTGGTGGCAAAGAATTGGAAATTAAGGGGATATTCATCAGTTGGAGAATGACTGAACAAGTTGTGGTATATGAATTTAATGGAATATTATTGTGCTATAAGAGATGATGAGCAGTCAGACTTCAGAAAAACCTAAAAAGACTTATATGAACTGATGCTGAGTGAAGTGAGCAGAACCAGAACATTGTACACAGTAACAGCCACATTGTACAATGACTGACTTTGATAGAATTCTCTTCTTACCAATGCAAGGATCTAAGAAAACTCCAAAACATTCATGATGGAAAATGCTGTCCATATCTACAAAAAAAAAAAAACTATGGAGTCTCAAAGCAGATCAAAACACATCCCTTGATCTCTCTCTCTCTCTCTCTCCCTCTCTCTCTCTCTCTCTCTCTCTCTCTCTCTCTCTCTCTGTTTATTCTTTCTTGTGGTTTCTCCCATTGGTTCTAATTCTTCTTTACAACATGACTAATGTGAAAATAGGTTTAATATGAATATATATGTAGAGCCTACATCAAATTGCATGCTGTCTTGGGGTGGAGGGAGGGGAGAGATGGGGAGAAAATTTGAAACTCTAAATCTCACAGAAGTAAATGTTGTAAACTAAAAGAAATAAATTTAATTTAAAAAATAAACTAAAAAAATGTTTTTCCTTCTAAAAGACCTAAATTTGCATCTTAACTTTAATGTATAAGATTTATTGTTCAGTCATTTCAGTCATGTATGACTTTTCGTGACCCTATTTAGAGTTTTCTTGGCAAAAATACTGGGGTGGTCTGCCATTTCCTTCTCCTGCTCATTTTACAGATGAAGAAATGGAGGCAAAAAAGGATAGGTGACTTGCCCAGGCCACACAGCTAGTAAGTGTCTGAGGCCAGATTTGAACTCAGGAAGATGAGTTTTCCTGACTCAGGCCCAGCTCTCTGCCCACTGTAACACCTAACTGTCCCCTGTATAAGTTATCATAACTTTTTTTCCAGTTTGTTCTAAATCTTCATCACAAATTATTTATCCATTCATTATGATTCACTTTTTAGCTTTTCCCTTCATTGCATTCCTTGATATCATGATCTTTCTATTTTTCTAAATAAGTTTTATTATGATTTTTGCTTATTTTCATAAAGAAATCCTCAGTTTTACCTAGTATTTTACTGAATATATACATTAATTTTAAGAATATTTTTATTTCACTTTATTGATTCAACCCATCCATGAACACTCAATATTACATCTATTATTTGTGGTTTTTTGTCATTAACATTTGAGAGCTACCTTCAATCTGTGTTTATTTCTAGGTGGGCTACTTCACACATACTTGATCATTTACATTGTTACTGTAAAAAGGTTTAGTTGTTATAATATATTTATTTTTAGTATTAGTAAGTAGGAACATAGATGATTTGGTGGCAAGGTGTTAATCTCATATATTGCATCTTCACTGAGTCCAATAATATTTCCATTAATTGCTTTTAGTGGTAGCAGCTGGATTTTCAAACCATGCTATTATGTTATCTATAGATAAGATAGTTGATTTCTTTGCTTCCATGGTTAATACTTTCAAAAATCATTATTTTTATGTAATAGTTTTCTATCTTATGTTAAATAAAAGTTGTGAGTGTATCCTTGATTTATAACAGTTATTAATGGGCATGCTTCTAATATTTTTTCTACTGCATATTAGGTCACCTACCATCATATGGTCGATATTTTTGTTGTGTTTAGAAAAATCCTTCTATGCCTTACATCTATTGTCTGTGAATTCATGTTGGATATTATCTAAGGATTTTTCTGCCTCTATTGTTATTAATTTAGCTAAAAAGATTTGGGGCAATATGTTGTAATATGTCAATAGGCTTCTGATGTTGAATTAACCATGAATTACTTGTGTAAACACTATTTTGTCATAATGTTTAATTTTCCTTAAAATATTTGCTATATTGGATGATACTTTCCTTAGATTTTTGCACCTGTATTCACTAATGAAATCAGCCTATGATTGCATACTTAATATAATTTTGCCTATATTTAAAAGGCCATCTTTGCCTTATTAAAGATATTGGATAATATTTTATCTTATTTATAAAATAATCTGTGTACACTGGGTATTATTAATTCTAGAAAAGTTTGGAAGTGTGAATCCATTTGGACCAGAATTGGACAGTGGTGGTAATTATCTTATTACTTGTCTGATTTCTTTCTTTGAGATTATCTTATTTAAATTATTCATTTACTTTTATGTAAGTTTTAGCAATATATTTATAGATAATCATCTACTTAATTTAAATTTCTTGATTTGACTATAGTTGTATACGGTGTTCCCTAATTATTAACTTCTTGTTTTTAAAGAAATTTCTCATTTTTATTTGCAATTTTGCTCATTTTTATTTTGTCTCCTTATTTCGAATTAAATCCACTTGTAGTTTGTCAACTTTGTTCCTCTTTTAAAAAGCAACTCTCAATCTTCTTTCATTTTCTAGCCTACTTGTTTCTACTCATCTTTATAATTTCTATGCCTCCTTTTTTGCTTTTTTAAATTGTTATTGCTTTGTTCCTTTACTGGAGTCTTTAGGTGCAAGCTTAATTCATTTTCCTCATTGTTTTTCATAATGTAAGCATGTAGTAGTAAAAGTTTGCTTATAAATTAAGCTTTGGCTTATCCCATGTGTTTAGATATCATTATCATTGTTGGTAATCATTGTCCTTTAAATAGTTTGCTTTAGTTTATTTGATTTCGTTTTAACCCAACTACTATTCAATATATCATTTTAAAAAATTCCACTGTATTTCACATAACATTCACTCATGTCATTGTTATTTAATTTTATTGAATTGTTATCTCATTAGCTATATGGGACTTGAAATGTTCATTTAATAAATTGAATGAAAAGATATAAGCACATCATATCTCCTATATTACTAATCTTTTTATTCAATTTATCTTATTTTGAAAGCAGTGTATTAAGGTTCCCTATTATTACATGCTTTTGTATATCCCTTATTGTATTGTTATCAGTCTCTCATGAATTTAATCATTGAATTCTTTCATGGGTTTATATGTGTTTATGTATACATACACACACACAAACATACATGGGTGTATATACTACAATTTCATTAATTTTTTTCGACATTATATAATGTTTTTGTTTCTTTTTTCAATACTTTTCTAATTGAATTCCATTTCTATTGATTTTCATTTCTGGTAACAGTCCAAGCCTCAAAGGATTGGGCTGGGAAAAGGGCCCCAGGACCACCCTCCCCAAGCTGATTAGGCAAGGATATATGATTGGATAGATGATCAAGGTCCATCAGTTTTAGGTCAGTACTGATCCCAAATTATCTGCCTGTGTGGATCCTAAGATTCTAGCTGTCATTCAAAACTCCCTATCTTTTTTTTTTTACTTGAAATTACTTGTTGTATCTTAGGCCAACCTTCTAATTTTAAATTAGTTATATATTTTTGAGGGGAGTTGGGAGTCTTATATGACACATACAACATATGGGTAAGGTTTCCTTTTTTGTTAAACTTTAACTTTTCTTTTTCGAAATTGATAGAATTTCTAGTAGGATATCAAATAAAAGTGACAAAAGGATCATTACTTTATAATTGGTTTTAGTAAGAATACTTCCAATGTTTACTTTTTTTTAAAAAAAAAAATTTTCTTCTCAGCGTTCTTGGTCAAAGTGATCTTATGTGATCTTTTTATAACTATTTTATCTATTAATAAGTGAATAAAACAATTCCATTTCTATTTTTTAAAATTGTTGATTATTTTGACTTCTCTAAAGCTTAACCTATTTTCTTATTCTAGAAAAAAGAATTTGCCTTCAGGATTTTGGGGTTATTTGCCACCCCCATTTTCTTTTTTTTTAGTCAGTGCTATTTCTAATCTATATTAAATGTCTTTTTAATAATGGATCTGTGTGTTTTTATTGGTGATTACCCATTTGTGCCAATCATTGTAACACATTTTTTTATCCCAAACTCTAATTTTGTTATTTCTACTATAGTTAGAAAAGATTATATACCTTATTCTTACATCTATATTTATACTAAAATTTAGCTAAAGGTAATAATAGGCTTAAAGTATATAATTATTTTTGTTAGTCACTTTGACATTCAGTCAGTTTGTATTTCCTCTTCCCCTCCTTGCAAGAATTTCTTTAGTTACTGTGTTCACTATCATTTCATGCATTTTTTTGGATCGGTATTTTCATCCAATTCCCAGATGCTTCAGCTTGGGTTTCTGGAGGAATTTATTCCCTTAAATCTTAAGTTATAGGAATTCTTTACTAGGTTGCAAGGTTTCATTGATTTAGTATTCATGTATCTGTTGTGAAATGGTGTATCATTAAGGCAGAATTCATGATTTCAAAGAAAATCATGAATATGCCTGAATGGTCCAGAATCGCAGGATATAAGGAATTCTCTAAGTAGAAGGCAGAGGGCTTAAAGCATTTATTCAAGTTCCAAAATAGCAGACCCACAGACTAGTGTCTCCAATTCAATACCCTGGCAAGAACTTTCCAAAACCAATATGCCCATCTCACAATAGTGACTGGGAGGTTACAGAAAAATATTATGGCAGCAAGCCAAGCCATACTGGTGCTTCCCCCCAATGCTAGGGCCCTCCAGTAAGAAGATTACCCACTGGCCTCAAGCCCTTGCTCAGCACTCTCCAGTCTGCATGAGGGTCAGTATTGCTTTTAGTAGTGCCTGCTGCTGCCACTTCTCCTCCCTCCACTACGTCTCAATCTCTAAGCTGTGTTCTCTCCTTTTAAATAGTCACTTGATGTCATCCCATTGACTAGAACATCATCTGAGCAACCAGAACTAAGGCGCCTACCATTGGCTCTGGTCTTAGCCACTTCCCCTAGGACCCTGAGAGCCCTCCCTGAAGCCTATTCAAATGGGCAGGAAAGATCTTCTTATTTACTGATTGCCTTTACAAATGGGTATAATAGTGCCTTAGGTATAAGCTGGAGTTCCTGTTTCAAGTAGAAGGGAGGCTTTAGGCCAACTCAGAGATTGAAGCATGATAGTCTCCTCCTTGTGATCCAGTTTCTAAGTGGAAGTTTTGGGAGTTAGGGCCAATTCAAAAGAAGAAGAAGGAGTATTTTCTGATGGAAGATTTCAGGAGAGCCACCTAATTATCTCTCTCCTGGCTCAACTGCCTGGCCTTGACCAGTGCAGCCCAGGAGAGGAGGGGTTAAGATGAGAAAAGGCCTTAACACCCTGTCCCCCTCAACCTGATTAGAAGGGATATGTGAAGGATAAGTTCAAAGTAGGAAAACACACCAGGTCTGAGTAAACACTGATCTAGAATTACCTGACTGTGTAGATCCCAACACTCTAGATGCTGTTACAGCCACAGCCCCACCTCCCCACCCCCATCTCAAGAAGTTCTCTCCATTTTAACTTTTTTATATGTGTACTGTTATTTTCTTCATCCTTATTTTGGGTGGGATAAGAATGGATTTGAGGGACTAGTAATTGGCTTAGTGGATTGAGGGTCTGACTGAGAGTCATGAAGAATGAATTTAAATCCACCCCTTCACCAGCTATGTGACCTGATTGGAAGTCACTTAAGCTCTCTAAGACTCAGTTTCCTCTTCTATAAAATAGTGATAGTATTAGAACCTCCCACATTGGGTTCGTGTGAGGGTCAAATCAGATGACAAATGTAAAGCATTTTACACACTTTAAATATTATGAGCAATTATTAGCTTTTATTATTGAACAGTGTTTTCTAATCAGTGCAAGGATTTAGCAAGAGCTGAACCTCCTGGTTTTCCTTTTTAGGTCTTTCAAACACTGGATGGCAATTATCATCTCCCTCCAGATCTTATCTTTTCCACACTAAAATAGCTGCGAGTCTTCATATGGCATGATCTTGGATACATAATCATTCTCATTGCCAATTTTTGGATACCCTCAGCTTTTCAATGCCTTTCCTAAATTGCAACACCCATAAACTGAACATGCTACTCCAGATAAGAGACCTGACTAGGGCAACATAGAGCAGGATTTTTATTTCCCTCATTCTGAACACCAAGCTTCTCTTATTAAAGCCTCAAACTTCATTAACACTTCAGGTTACCTTATCACCCTGCTGATTCATTTTGAACTTTTAGTCTGCTAAATGCCTCATCTTTTCCAGAAAGTTATCTTGCCCTAATTTCCCTATCTCCCATCTTGCACATGAATGGTTGAACTCAACTTTACCTTTATCCCTGTTTAATTTTACCTTGTTAGACTGGACTCAAGGTTCTAGACTGAAATGATCTTTTATTCCTCTAATTTTGAGTTACTTGAAAATTTGATAACCCTCCCATTCAGCTTAGGTTTAAATACCATTCTGCCCACCCTCTATATGGGTAATTCTTTTTGCCTCTCTGGGCTTGAATTTCTTTATTTTCACAATAACGGAATTTGACTATCATCAACTCTTTGGTGGCAGCTCTGAATTTTTGAACCCTGATGTCAGTCAGTCAATAATGTTTATTAATCACCTACTATGTGCCACACATTGTACTGGGGTTACAAAGAAAGTTGAAGACAGCTCCTGCTCCCAAGGGGCTCACAGCATAATGGAGGAGACAACATGAAAATAATTATGTACCAGCAGTTCTATACAGATAAACAGGAACTAATAGACATGAGAATTAAAAGGACTCAGGAAAGGCATCCTGCAGAAGGTAGGATTTTTTATCTAGAATGTGAATGAATTCAGAGAAGCCAGTGGGCCACTAGGTAGCATCATAGATAGAGTGCAGGGCCTGGAGTCAGGAAGACTAAGTTCAAATCTGGCCTTGGACACTTACTAGCTGTGTGACCCTGGGCAAACCACTTAAACCTGTTTGCCTCAGTTCCTCATCTGTGTAATGAGCTGGAGAAGGAAATGGCAAACCACTCCAGTATTTTTGCCAAGAAAACCCCAAATGGGGTCACAAAGAGTCAGACACAATTGAAATGACTGAACATCATAGAGAAGCCAAGATGCAGAACTGAAGAAGGAGAGTATTCCAGTCATAATGTACAGTCAGTAAAATGCCCAGAGTTGCAACATTAAGTGTCTTGGGCAAGAAATAGAAAGAAGATTGGTGTCACTAGATCACAGAGTCTGTGTTTGCTTCCTCTTTACTCTTCTGCTCGTGTATCACACCATTCACTCCCTTCCTACTAAAATCTTTGAAATGAGGAAGATTTCCAAAAAGCTTTGGGAGGAGGGGTTGGGAGAGGTTATTGCTATCATTTAAAAAATAGAATTGGAAAATTAATTAGAGCATTAATGAAGTCCTTAAAGCAGTGGTGGTGTGATTCATTTCCTTTACATAATCCTTGTGCACCCTCTACTGGTATAAAAATATATATCGAATTGAAAAAGATAAACTGCCTACGTGTACTTGTGTTAAAATCTGTTACTTGGGTGTAATCAATTTTGATTAGAATTAGAGCTTTCTCCATGGCAACATATGTATTTTGAATACAAATACTTAAACTGTCGACATGACATTTAAACTGTTGAGTATGTGAAAAATTACTCCTGGGTCTCAGAAAGGGATGATGGTAAAGAATAAAACACTAAATTGGGGTGTCCAGAAATTAAGGTATTTCATGCTTGTCCTGCCTCTAAAACATCTGTGTGACTTTGGCTAGCCACTTCTGTCTCTTGGCCTCAGTTTCCCATCTTTAAAACAAAGCACTCAGACTAGATGTCTTATGTTCCTTTCACCTCTAAAACTAGATTTGTGATTAAATGATAGACTTTTGTCTACATGCTAAGACTTCATCCTAAGTTATAAGTATTGTCTTGACCTCTCTTCTCCTCTCTCTCCTCTCCTCCCTCTGTTTCTGTCTCTCTCATTCTTTCTCTCTTACATTCTCTCTCATTCTTTCTCTCTCTTTCTCTCTCCCTCTCTCTCCTACTTTCTGATCTCATCACTCCAATCATCTCTTTGAAAATGATTATCAGAGACAGTATGGACAAGAATGGAAAGAACACTGGGTTCTAATCCTGCCTCTCATACTAACTACATGTGTGACCTGGGACACATCACTTAACCTACCTGGGCCTCAATTTGCTCATCTGTAAAATGAGAGGATTACATTTAATGGCTTTTGAAGTCTCTTCCAACTTAAGGTATTTAATCCTATGACTGGCCCCTAAGGTCCTTTCTAGCTCTTAAACTATGATCCATATGTATGGCCTTAATCTCTCTCCTAACTTCTATATCTGTAACACCAACTGCCTATTGGTCATTTTCCCACTCAATATTTATTATACATCACAAACTTAGCATGCCCAAAAATGAATTGGTTCTCTTGAAAGTAAAAGGCAGGTCAGAAAGAGGGGAGGATTTTGGGAGAAAACTGATGAATTCAATTATGGACATGAAGAGGACTGAAGGAAGCAGATGACTGGAATAATTCAGGACTGAGGCTTGGCAGTGAAAGATCACTGAAAGAGCTTGGAAGCTGTGGGTATAATTCAGGGCTTAGATTCAGGAAGACCCGAATTCAAATTCAACCGCAGATGCTTACTAGTATGTGAACCTGAGCAAGTCACTTAAAACCTCTGTCTCAGTTTCCTCGTTTGTAAAAATGAGGATAATAATAGTACCTATCTTCCAAGCTTTTGTGAATATCAAATGAGATAATAATTGTAAATCACTTACCACAATACTTGAAATGTAGTAAGTACTATATAAGTTCTGACTATTATTATTATTATTATTTATTAGGATAAAGAGGCCATGGATTCAAGAGAAAAAAAGTGTAGAGCTGAACTGGTTTACTAAGGGGTCAAGATAGGAAAGGAAGATAGTATGGCCAGGAAAGGGTTGATGCCCTGGGAAAGAATTGAGAGTTGGAGAGATTAGAAGATACAGCAAGGTTAAAGAATGAGGTTTAGGGTTATAAGACAAAAGGAGATGTGGAATGACAACAGACTGCAATCACATAAAGAAATTTCAAAACTATAAACATGAAAGTAAAGCATTTGCAGGTGATAGCAAGATCAAGAGTATAGCCAACTCTTGGACAGAGCCAAGATGGTGGCTGGAAAGCAGGGACTTGCTTAAGCTGCCTGCCCCCCTCCAGGTCCCTCCAAACACCTATAAAAACGGCTCTGAACAAATACTAGAGCTGCAGAACCCACAAAATAGCAAAGGGAAGCAAGGCTTCTGTCCAGGACAGCATGGATGGTCACTGGGAAGGGTATATCAAGCTGGGAGCTGAGCAGAGCAGAGCTCAGCATGGGCCACGCCAGGACCAACCAGACTGGGAGCCAGGCAGAACAGGCAAAGAGCCCTGAATCAGTGAGCTGTGCCAGTTCCCAGACTTCTCAACCCACAAACACCAAAGACAACAGAGAAGGTTAGTGGGAAAACCTGCTGTGACAGAGCAAAAGGAGTTCATGGTTTCATTGGAAAAACCACTGACCTGGAAAATAGATCCAGAAGAGGTAATTTAAAAATTATTGGACTACCTGAAAACCATGATCAGAAAAAGAGCCCAGATATCATCTTTCAAGAAATTATCAAGGAGAACTGCCCTGATATTCTAGAGGCAGTGGGTAAAATAGAAATTGGAAGAATCCACTTATTGCCTCCTGAAAAAGATCCCCAAAAGAAAACTCCTAGGAATATTGTCACCAAATTCTAGAGCTCCAAGATCAAGGAGAAAGTATTGTAAGCATCCAGAAAGAAACAATTTGAGCATTGTGGAAACACAATCAGAATAATACAAGATATAGCAGCTTCTACATTAAGGGATAGAAAGGCTTGGAATATGGTATTCCGGAGGTCAATGGATCTAGGATTAAAACCAAGAGTCACCTACCTAGAAAAACTGAGTATAATGCCCTAAGGCAAAATGTGGATTTTCAATAAAATAGAGGACTTTTTTTATAATTAATGTTTTTTTTTATTTTTAGTTTACAATGCTCAGTTCCACATAATTTTGAGTTCCAGATTTTCTCCCCCGCCCCAAGATGGCATGGAATTCAATATGTGTTCTACATATAACTTTGCATTGAACTTATTTACACAATAGTCAAGTTGTAAATAAGAATTATGACCAATAGAATGGTTCAGGAGAAAGAAGAAACAAAAACAAAAAAAAACAAAAACAAACAAAAGAAAAAAAAGACCTTCATATGCCACAACTTGTTCAGCCATTCCCCCAACTGATAGGCATCCCTTGATTTCCAATTCTTTGCTACTACAAAAAGAGCTGCTATAAATATTTTTGTACATATGGGTCCTTTTCCCACTTGTGTGATCTCTTAGGGATACAACCCTAGAAGTGGTATTGCTGGGTCAAAGGGCATGAACATTTTTATAGCCCTTTTGGCATAGTTCCAAATTGCCCTCCAGAATGGCTGGATAACTTCACAACTCCACCAGCATTGTAAGAGTGTTCCAATTTTCCCACACCCTCTCCAGCATTTATCATTTTCCTGTTTTGTCATTTTAGCCAATCTGACAGGAGAGATATGGTACCTAATAGTTGTTTTGATTTGCATTTCTCTAATCAGTAGTGATTTACAGTATTTTTTCATATGCCTCTAGATATTTTTAACTTCTTCCTCTGAAAACTGTCTGTTCATGTCCTTTGACCATTTCTCAGTTGGGGGATGACTTGTATTCCTATAAATTTGACTCAGTTCCCTATGTATTTTAGAGATGAGTCTTTTGTCAGAGACACTGATTGTAAAGATTTTCTCCCAATTTTCTGCTTCCTTTCTAATCTTTGTTGCATTGGCTTTCTTTGTACAGAAACATTTCAATTTAACATAATCAAAATTATCCATTTTGCATTTTATAATGCTCTCTATTTCTTGTCGTGTCATGAATTCTTTGCTTTTCCATAAATCTGATAGGTAAACTATTCCTTGCTTTCCCAAATTGGTTATAGTATCAGCCTTTATTCCTAAATCATGTACCCATTTTGACTTTATTTTGGTACATTGTGTAAGATATTGGTCTATGCCCAGTTTCTCCCTACCATTTTCCAGTTTTCCCAGAGGTTTTTGAGAAATAGTGAATTCTTAGCCCAGAAGCTGTATTCTTTTGGTTTATCAAAGAGTAGATTGCTATAGTCAGTGGGTACTGCATCTTGTGTACCTATCCTATTCCACTGATCCATGGCTCTGTTTCTTAGCCAGTACCAGGTAGTTTTGATGACAGCTGCTTTATAGTGCAGTTTAATATCTGGTATGGCTAAGCCACCTTCCCTAGCATTTCTTTTCATTAACACCCTAGATATTCTGGACCTCTTGCTCTTCCAGATGAATTTTGTCATTATTTTATCCAGCTCTGTAAAATAATTTTTGGTAGTTCAATTGGTATGGCACTGAATAACTAAATTAATTTAGGTAAAATTGTCATTTTTATTATATTAGCTTGGCCTAACCATGAGCAACTGATATTTTTCCATTTATTTAGATCTGGCTTTATTCGCGTGAAAAGTGTTTCATAATTATGTTCATATAAGCCCTGGGTTTGTCTTGGCAGATAGACTCTCAAGTATTTTATAGAGTCTACAGTAACTTTGAATGGAATTTCTCTTTTTATCTCTTGTTGTTGGGCTTTGTTAGTAATGTATAGGAATGCCTAGGATTTATGTGGGTTTATTTTATGTCCTTCCACTTTGCTAAAGCTGTTTATTATTTCAAGTAGTTTTTTACTTGCTTCTCTAGGATTCTCTAAGTAAATCATCATATCATTTGCAAAAAGTGATCATTTAGTTTCTTCTTTGCCTGTTCTGATTCCTTAAATTTCTTTTTCTTCTCTTATTGCTACAGCTAACATTTCTAGTACCAAATTGAATGGTAGGGGTGATAATGAACATCCTTGTTTCACCCCTGATCTTACTGAGAATGCATCTAGCTTATCCCCATTACAAATAATGCTTGTTGATGGTTTTAGGTAGATGCTATTTATAATTTTAAGGAAGGCTCCATTTATTCCTACGTTTTCTAGTGATTTTAATAGGAATGGGTGTTGTATTTTGCCAAAGGCTTTTTCTGCATCTATTGAGATGATCATATGGTTTCTGCTAGTTTTGTTGGTATGATCAATTATGCTGATAATTTTCCTAATATTGAACCAGTCTTGCATTCCTGGAATAGATCCTACCTGGTCATAGTGTATAGTTCTCATGATAAGTTGCTGCAATAGTTTTACTAACATTTTATTTAAATTTTTTGCATCAATATTCATTAGGGAAATTGGTCTATAATTTTCTTTCTCGGTTTTGACGCTTCCTGGTTTGAGCACTAGTACCATATTTGTGTAGTAAAAGAATTTGGTAGGACTCCTTCTTCACCTATTTTCCCAAATAGTATATAAAGTATAGGAATTAATTTTTTTAACAGTTTGATAAAATTCACATGTAAAGCCAATTGGCCCTGGAGATTTTTTCCTAGGGAGTTCATTGATGGCTTGCTCAATTTCTTTTTCTGAGATGGGGTTATTTAGGAATTTTACTTCCTCTTCTGTCAACCGGGGCAATTTATATTTTTGTAGATATTCATCCATATCCCTAAGGTTGTCAAATTTATGGGCATACAATTGGGCAAAATAATTCCTAATTATTGTTTTAATTTCCTCTTCATTGGAGGTGAATTCACCCTTTTCATTTTTGATACTGGTAATTTGATTTTCTTCTTTCTTTTTCTTAATAAAATTGACCAAAGGTTTATCAATTTTATTGATTTTTTTCATAAAACCAGCTCTTGGTTTTATTTATTAATTCAATAGTTTTCTTGATTTCAATTTTATTAGTCTCTCCTTTGATTTTCAGTATTTCTAATTTGGTATTTAATTGGGGACTTTCAATTTGTTCTTTTTCTAGCTTTTTCAGTTGCATAAGCAATTCATTGATCTCCTTTTTCTCTATTTTATTCATGTAAGCATTTAGAGATATAAAACTTCCCCTAAGAACGGCTTTTGCTGCATCCCATAAGTTTTGGTATGTTGTCTCATTATTGTCATTCTCTTGAATGAAGTAATTAATTGTTTCCCTGATTTGTTCTTTGACCCACTCATTCTTTAGAATTAGATTATTTAGTTTCCAATTAATTTTTAGCTTTTTTTCCCCTGGTTCTTTATTACAAATAATTTTTATTGCATCATGATCTGAAGAGGATGCTTTGACTAATTCTGCCTTTCTGCACTGGATTGTGAGATTTTTATGCCCTAGTACATGGTCAATTTTTGAGTATGAGCCATACATGTACCACTGAGAAAAAAAGTATATTCCTTTTTATCCCCATTCACTTTACTCCAGAGGTCTATCATATCTGACTTTTCTAAAATTCTGTTCACCTCCTTAACTTCTTTCTTGTTTATTTTGAGGTAAGATTTATCAAGTTCAGAGAGGGGGAGGTTGAGGTCTCTCATTATTATGGTTTTGCTGTATATTTCTTCCTGTAACTCCCTTAACCTCTCCTCTAAGAATCTGCATGCCATACCACTTGGGGCATATATCTTAAACAATGATGTTGCTTCATTATTTATGGTGCCTTTTAGCAGGATGTAGTGTCCTTCCTTATCTCTTTTAATTAGATCTATCTTTACTTTTGCACTTTTGAGAAAGATGAGTCTTCCTGATTCCCAGCACTCTACCTACTGTACCTCCTAACTGCCCTAACATTTATTAAGAACCTATTATCTGTCAGGTACTGGTTCTAAGTACTTTACAAATATTATCTCAGTATTTTTTAGCTGAAGAAACTGAGGGAAAGGGGGCTTAACTGACTTGCCCAAGGACATATAGCTAGGGAGTCTCTGAGGTTGGATTTGAACTCAAGCTTTCATGACTCCCAGACCAGTCCTCTAGTCACTTCACTACCTATCTGCCTCGAGGAAAGGGTGGGTAGTTTTAGAGTGTGACAAGGGGTCAGAGGGTGAGGGAAGAGTTGCATCAAAGGGGATGGAAATAAGGGAGCTGGCAGTGAAGGATGGAGAATGGGTTTTATATAATAACAGCAGGGCTTCAGGATCACTGGGCCATCTTAATGCTTGAGATAAAAATGTTTGCAGTATAAATATGTATACTAAAATTTCTTAGTGTTGAAAAAGGAGTGGAGGAGAAGAAAAAGATTGTGAATCAGATAGTAAAGAAGTGTACTGGAGGTCGTTAGGAGCTTTTAGAATGTTGATCGTATGGTAGGTATGTGCTGAGTAAACCTCAAAGGTTGCTGAGTGAAGGCAGGAGAGACTGGAAGTGGCAAAGGGGAGTAAGGATTATCCTAACTACCTCATCTCTACTAGTAAATCAGGGAATGAATGAAAGTGTAACCAGAGTGGGACAGGGTGACCAAGGAAGCTGTGTCCTCAGAGTATGATTGAGTGGAAGTTAATTATTACTGAATGAGTTCTGGAGGGTTGATAACATCACTAAGGGCTCAGCCTCATGTTAATGTCCTCTGGGTAGTTAGATAGCTCAGGGGACTAATAAATGGAACTGATCTAATCGTGTTTCTGTCCTATCTGTACTGGCAGGCAAGTTCTGGAGATAGATAGATGGAGGAAGAAGGAATGACTACTCTCTTACTACTGTGGTCAGGAAAAGTCCCCTGTAAGTGGGAAGATCCATCCCAGGAGACCAGCATAAGATTGTCCACAAGGACGCTAGATGGAGGTGGGGGCATGGGGAGGCTTTGCATGATGAAATGGAATCTCTCCTCTCTCCTGCAATTGTGGACACTGAGTATTTGAAAAGCATTCCATCCCTCACCAGTGTCTTTTTAAGTCCCATAGTGACAGCTTGTAGTGACTGTCCTGTCATGGTTTTCTAGTGTAAACAGCACTGGGTTAGCATTACTCAACTTGGACTCCCTCTCAGGATTATTGTGAGCATCAAATAAGTGGATCCATGTAACCAAAAATAAAACAAAAATCTTTAACGAAATCTTTGTAATAAAAAAAATGCCAATGGAGATGGAAATATGAGTCAAGTGCATGAGGAAAACATTTGTACCGATTGAATCACCTCCAGGAGGATGCTCCTTTTGCATTATTATTATTATTAGTCTGTGGATGTGTGTGGATGTGTGCATCAGCCATGAAACAGACCCTAAAAATCCTCATAAGTAGAAATTGTTCCATTCTTTGTATTTGTATTCCCAGACCCTGGCCCATAGTAGGTGCTTAATAAAAGCTGGTTGATTAATTGCTTTGTTTATGCATTTCACTAGTTCAATGTTTGTGACATTGATGTTCATCACCAGTAAATTTATTGGGCTAGACTCACTCCTTCTGCTGAAGTGATTTATATGATCTCATAACAAGAAGCATTGATTACTTTTTCATGGCATTTTAGTGATATGGATAGAAGAGTCATTAGCAAAACATCAAATTCAGAATTAACATGAAATATGGATGACTGGCCAACTTGGGTGGCCAGTTGAGGCTGTTTCTTTCTCCCTGTTAATAACCCTTACACTTTAAATCATAGAACTAGAGTTGAAAGGGACAATTGATATTACATGGCCCAACTCTCTCATTTTACAGATGAGGAAACTGAGGAAATGTGGTACAGGAGAAAGAATGCTTTATAGAGATGTTTGGCAGCAGTGAAAGGCCACCTCTTGATCTGAGACTGAAGCAAGGGGACAAGAAGGAAAGAAAATAAGCATTTATTTAGCTCCTACTATCTGCCAAGGGCAGCTAAATGGACCAGTGGATAGAACTCTGGGTCTGCAGTCAGAAAGACCTGAATTGAAACTCTGAAAACCTGAGTTGCCTGAGACACTCACTAGCTGTGTGACCCTGGGCCAGACACTTAACCCCTGGTGTGCCTTAATCCATTGGAGAAGGAAACAGCAAACCTTTTCAGTATCTTTGCCAAGAAGAGTTTGCCACGAAGAGTATGGTCTGCAGGGTCACAAAGAGTCAGACATGACTGAATGTATGTGCCAAGCACTGTGCTAAGTGCTCTATAAATATCTCATTTAATAATAGGCAAGTTAAAGATGACTAAAGATGTAGAGAGGCTTTGTACTATGGAGTAGGAAGATAAAGGAGCTAATGGTGACTGGACTTAGTTTGTTGATTAAAGTAGGTGACAAACAAGAACATCTACCTTGAGTGGATACAGTGGATAGAGTGATCGGTCTGAAGTCAAGAAGACTCATTTTCCTGAGCTTTGATTTCTTCTCCTGAAAATTACCTGTTTATATTCTTTGATGATTTATCCATTGGGAAATGGCTCTTATATTTATAAATTTGGCTCGATTCCTTATATATTTGAGAAACTAGGCTTTTATCAGAGAAACTTGCTATGATTTTTTTTCTTTCATTTTCCTGCTTTGAAGGAGGGAATTTTAGGCAGGGTGTATCATAGATATTATATGAAGTATTACACAGTTTTATAGAGGAAGTACATAAGATTCCCTGATATCTACTACACCATCCATAGTCTCTTTTCTACCAGCATAAGCAGTGAGGCAATTGTTCTGGAGTAAGAGAGTAAGGGTGTAAGCAAGGCAATAAATTTGACCCTTCCATGAGATTTCAGGGAAGTTATTCTAATTCTGGCCACTGCCCAAGAGCTATTAAAAGCTTTGATATTAAAGGAATAGAGATGGGAACAAACTGGTCATGGGCTTCCTCATCCTCCTTTTTCCTCTCTGTAGCTTTGTCTACCACTCAGGTTATGTGATTTACATATGGAATACAACATTCTCTAATATCTAAGCTTCATAAAACCAGGCCTAATATAATATAGGCTGTGAAATCTTAGGTTCTAAATCACCTCACTTCAGCTTACCTCAGAAGTCATGAGGAAATGAAGGAAACATTAAGAAATAGGAGTCTTCCGCTGCTGAATATGGAAGAGAATTTTCAAAAGATAACTTAAAATTATCTAACCAGGCTGCCTCTAATTATTCTAAGGGTTCATTTGATCACACATATTTCCCTCTCCTTTTCTCCCTCCTGATTTGGGCTCTTTTTTAAGCCAGAGTTTGATGCATTAATGTAATTTGTCTTTTACAAGTCTTAGGGGAAGAATAATCTCATGGCATGGATTTTTTTTTGTTCCCAAAATATATAGCATATGTTGTTCATTAGCCACATCTAAAATAAAAATATCCTGAATTTTTGGGTCCCACCCCTATTAAATTAAAAAGCTCCCCAAATCTTCCCTTAAGCAAAGCCCTGTCTTTCTTTTCCTTATTTTTTTATCTTGAATAAATATTTATGCAATTTTCTATTAATTCTCATTCAAAGGAAGCCACATTTATCTCGTGGCACTTTGATCTGCATCTGCTTTGGGGGTCAGAATAAAATGACAAACTATAAAATTGCTAATATGGGAAGCTCTGTTTCAAGATATCCATTAGGAGGCTTCCTTCTTTAAGGCAAGATAGAAACACATGGATGCTGCCTAATCACCATGGGTGGGTTAGGAAATATGCTACATGCAGAGATTACAAAGCCCAGGAGCTTCTTCTTTTCTTCAATACATAAAAATGAAAAAGAATTTCCCATAAAATTTATAACAAAATCAGGGTATCCGGTGCAGATGGGAAGTAGATCAGAGCTTTTCTCCAGATTTTTACGTGCTCAAATATTGTTTCAAGGTGTCATTCTAAAAATAAACATATAAACGTACATACTTATGTATACATGCATATGTAAATATGTGTGTATGTGTATATATGTATATTAGAAGCAATGACAATCATTCCTTGCTACACTTGAATATTTATAATAGGTGGTAAGAATAGGGATGGACCTGTGATTTCAATGATTAAAGGAAATTCCTAGGAGATGAAATATTCTTCCATTGTAAGATAGTAGCCTTCTCTTCAACTGATAGTCTTAGAGCATTGCCTAGCTAAAGCACTAGAGGTTACATGACTTATCCAGGGTCATGCAGTCAGTATTTGTCAGAAGCAGGACTTGACCTAGGTCTTCCTGGCTTCAAGGCCAACTTTTCATCCATTACTCCATTTTGCTTATTTATTTCTAATAATACTGAGCTGATATTACTATTAGTCAAAATTTATATAATGCTTTAAGATTTGCAATGTGGTTGCTCTCTCTTTGTGTGTATATATATTATGTATGTATGTACATATACATATTTATATCTATCTATTTATCTATATCTTTATCGAGAGAGAGAGAGAGAGAGAGAGAGAGAGAGAGAGAGAGAGAGAGAGAGAGAGGGAGGGAGGGAGGGAGGGAGGGAGAACTTATTTTATCCTAGGGAGATCTTCTAAATGGATATTTAAAGAGTTTCTAACTGAAAAGTGACACTTGGAGTTCAGAGAGCACTCATCAAATTTCCTGAAATGTGTTCAATGTGGATGTTTCCTTTAGAAACATTTCACTTCTTTACTCTTCCAATTTTAATTCTTTTAGGCTTTAGGAATGAAGACAACTATTTTAAGAGGTAGCAAATCATCACTTTCTCTCAGAAAATCTGATATCCTATGATTCCTGATACTTTAAGTTTTATTTTTTTTCTACTGTCTCTCAATTCCACCTCCCAGAAAAATCTCAACACTTCTTTCTTGGTATCTTCTAAACTGAAAGAGACAAACTCAATAGAAAAAAATATAATTCAAGTGTGGGGTTCTTTTAAATGGACTCATCTCAGCTTTATAAATCCCAAAAGAAGGGTTAGTATTAGGTCAATTTTAACTTATTATTTCCTTAGAAAACTGAAAGGAAAGCACATAAATACAAATTAATCTTCATAATCTATAATACTATAATGCTAATATAATGCTAGTTGCCTTTATCCCTCTATGTATGTGTATACATATATATATACATAAATACACATACATAAATACAGATATATATACACATATATATCTACTCCAGATAGATATGCTCCATATATAATTCATGTGTTACTCCATATGTGTATATATATATATATATTTATATTCCATAACATATCCATATATTACTTGTATTCATTTGGATTCAGGAGTGGGTAGAGAACTGGGTCTGGAATTAAAAAGATTCATCTTCATAACTTCAAATACTTACTAGCTGTGTGACCCTGGGCAAGTCACTTAACCCTGCTTGTCTCAGTTTCCTCTATCTGTAAGATGAACTAGAAAAGGACATGGCAAACCACTCATATATTTTTGCCAAGAAAACCTCGATTGGTATCATGAAGTGTTACACATGACTGAAAATGACTCGTCTTTGCTTGGTCCTATATTTCTCCCTTGCTATCTCAGGATTCAACACACTTCCCCTTTGGTCTTTGAGAAGATCCAATGGTAAATAAGAACTGGCAGTCTCAAAACTTCCCTCTTTCATTTTAAAAGACAACAAGGAAGAACTATTGAGATTTTTCTGAGAGGTGGAATTGGAAGACATCAGAGGGCAGGGACTATCTTGCCTTTTGTTTTTTATATTTTTAAATATATTCATTTGAATATAGACAAAGAGAGAATAAAAGTTTAGCTCAGAGCTCCTCCATGGACATAATCTTGATAGAGAGTAATACACAATATATTTTTTAAAAAGATAGACTTTAAGTCAAAGGACCTGGGTTCAAATTCTAACTATGCTACCCACTACATATGTGAGCACACATAATGCCTCTAATCTCTCTAGACTCTAGTTTACTCACCCATAAACGGAGGAAGATGACCTTTAAAATTCCTTATAACAGTGATTTTATGATTCTGTGAATTCTATCAATCTGTATTTTTTTCCCTCTGGCACTATGGATGTGCAAGTTTCTTTTAGCATTTCTCAAAAAATGATAGCTGTGGTTTTCTGTTTCATCTTTTTGTGAGTGCTTGGCTATATTAGGCATTTAACAAATATCTGTTGAATTGGACTGCAGCCAATGGTTTTCCCTCCAAGCTCTCTTTTTCCAGTTCTTTTTGTGTTTGTTAGTTTTATTGAAGTAATCTCATATGTTATTCCAATGGTGCTGTCTCATGGCTTTGTGCAAATATGTCTTTGTTGTTGTAGCACTGAATTTTTGAGTTCTGTGCCCTCCATTTTTCCCCTAAGGGTAGTCACCCTTTTGCTATACTAAGCCATAAATTCTCTCTTCTTCAAGTTTTTCATTAAAAGCTTCAATTTCACTTTTGAATTGTCTTTCAATTCATCTATGCTTTCAATTTCAACCACTCTCTGGATTCTTGTGCCCAATCCACTCTTTCCCCCATCCCACCCCGTTGTGGTTCTAGTTGCTATTATTGAAGAATTATCCATCTCTCTTTTCTTAAATCCAGCTATTCAGAGGTTATTCATTTCCTCAGTATCTCTGTTGATCCTGCTTCCCATCTCAAAATGGAAGCTTCATTTTTGAGCTTTTTATTTGCTGAATTATGGCAGAGATTCTGATTGAGGTCTCTCTCTCCCTCTCTCTCTCTCTCTGTCTCTCTCTCTGTCTGTCTGTCTCTCTGTCTCTGTCTCTCTCTGTCTCTCTCTCTCTTTATCAAAAATTCAATTAAATGATGAGTTTGAAAATTGCTCATTTTAAATTCTTAGTAGAAGTCACAGGAATCCTTCTTGCTGCTCCCCCAAGGATCCTGAATGGAGAGATAAAGAGATAAAAGCAGCCAGGAGGCAGGATGCTGTTACCACTGCCACCTCCTCCCCTCCCACCAACCTTCCTCAGCTGTGTCCACTAGATTCTTTCACCTGTACCCACTATTCCAAATTAGCACTCAGTTAAAAGCATTTTAGTTACTCCTAGTAAGCAGATGGGAGAGGAGAGACTGAACAGTTAGAGGGCACCTCTGAAACAGCAAGGAAACACCCCCCTACCCACTTGCAGATAATGAATTGTTAGAAACAGGCTCCCCAAGCCTCCATGTGTTTTGGCAGCAGACAGAATATAGTGTCTGTCTCTAAGGATTAGGCTCTCTTTGGCCAACCCTGCTCTGCCCTTTATTTCAATCCTTTTATACGTCTGAAATCTGAAATTTTGTCTTTTAACCTCCTTTCTTTATATTCAATAGATTACTTAGAAAAATTTGAATAGCCTCTATACATGTAACTTGGTTAAAAAAATAGGGCAGGGTTCAATTCAATTCATCAAGCAGTTATTATTAAGTGCCTACCTACTACGTGAGAGGTATGCAAGACATTGAGAATACAAAAACAAAAATAAACTAGACTCTGCCCTTAAGGAGCTCATATTCTATTGGTAGAAAATAAAATGTTTGTAGAAGATTCAATACAACATAAATGCAAAGTAATCAAGGGGACACTAGTGACTTCAGTCATCTGGATAAACTTTGGAAAGACAATGGCCCTTGAGCTGAGCTTTGAAAGGGGCTGGGGAGTCTATGAGGCAGAGGGAAGGAGAGGGAGAGTGCATTCTGAGCATGATGGAAACACTGTGTGAAGTCCCAGAGAAAGAGAACAGTGGACAGGGAGCAGCAGGCTATTTTGGCAGGAACATCAAGTACCTGAAGGAGACCACGGTGAGAACGAGTGGTCGTAAAGCAGAGTCATGAAGAGAAAGAGATGCCAGAAAAGGGATTGGTCTGGGGTCAGAAAACCTGGAGATGACTTCAACTGAGTATTATTCTGACACACACCAGAAACCTTCTCTACCCTCCCCCTTCATTTGTTTTCTTTTCCCTTTGTAACCTAACCTCATGTAACTGACATCAAGAATCTGACAGAGATTCTTATAACTTACATTTGTTTAGTGTTTTAGTTTTTCCAAGCACTCTTCCATTTGACCTCATCTGATCCTCACAACAACTCTGTGGGGAGGAGAGATTGGTAAGGATCCTTTTATCCCTATTCACCCTACCAGACCTGCTCAGAACTCATACGAGATCCTTTACTACTCCTGTGGCTTGGATGACATGAGAGTAGTCACCAACTCTGCTACCTTCAGTGAGACCTTGCACCACCAGACCACTGTCTTGCCACTAACCCCTAAAGTCCTACAGATTTTATCAACTGCCCTGTCTCAACACCCTTCTGATAACTTGACTCACTATCATCTTACCTGCTGACATAAACTAAGGACCCTGAGCCTTGCCCCTCCACTGCCCTCTTTGGGTTTCTGCTCCTCCACTGCCTTCTTGTGTATCTGAGATTTTCTATCAGTTATTCGGCTGAATTTTCTAAGTTATATCTTCCACTTAGAGTTGGTTATTATCTTTTGTGCTTGAAAAGGGCCAAAATGACAGCACTATGTTGGGGTCAATGTACAATATGTCCAACTAGCTGCTCAGACCAATATGAGCTCAGAAGGCTCTACCACAGGTCAGGCACAAATAGTCCATATGAACATTTGGAATGGAGATGTCTCTAAATTTGTAAATCTCACATTTCTTTTCAGCTATTCCAGTTGAGCTTTGCTCAAAGAGCACAGCGCCTTCTTTGATGCAGGCAGTCCATGCTTTATGGTCCTAAGTCAGTTTCTCCCATATCTCACAATCAGTTCTAGAGTTCTTCGGAGAGACCTTGAGGGCATCCTTGTATCACTTCTTCTAAGCTCCATTTGAGTGCTTGCCTTATATGTTTTCTCCTTAAAATAGTGTTTTAGGCAAATGTAGGTTTGGCATTTGAACAATGTGGCCAGCCCATAAGAGTCGTGCTCTCTGCAGCAGAGTCTGAATGTTTGGCAATTCAAGTCTAGAAAGGACCTCAGTGTCTAATATCTTATCTTGCCAGGCAATCTTCAGACTCTTCCTGAGATAATTCAATGGAAGTGATTCTGTTTTCTGGAATGGTGCTAGTATTTTGTGTAGGTTTCACAGGTATAGAATAATGAGGTCAGTACAATGGCTCTGTAGACCTTGAATTTGGTAAGCAGCCTAAAACCTCTTCTCTCCCACACTTTCCTTCAGAGCCACCCAACATTTAGCTAGCCCTGACCATGCATTGCATGCATTAACCTAGTGATCTATATGTATGTCCCTGGGAAGTATATTGCTAAGGCAAGTGAGCCTATCCATGGCATTCAAAATTTCTCCATTTGTTGTAATAGATGGCTCCATATATGAATGGTGTGGTGCTGGCTGGAGGAGAACCTCTGTTTTCTTGGTGTGAATTTTTAGGCTAAAATTAGCACAAGTGATAGGGAATCAATCTATCCCTCTGCTACCCTATTTGGGTTACTAAGATTTACATGGTCTGTGATCATTCCATGTTGTAGCTGCCAGGTCTCTTGTGATTTGATTGTGACTCCATGATATTTGAATTGTTTCTTTTTGTGCACTTGTAGTATTTTGCCTTGACCTGATAGTTCTGAAATTTGGCTCTAAAGTTCTTTGGGGTATTTCTTTTGGGATCTCTTTCCTGAGGTGACTGGTAGATTCTTTCAATGCCTATTTTGCCCTCTGGTTCCAGGGCATCAGGGAAGTTTTCCTTGTTAATTTCTTGAAAGAAGCTGTCCAGATCCTTCTTTTGATTATGGCTTTCAGGTAGTCCAGACATTCTGATATTATCTCTCCTGGATCTATTTTCCAGGTTGGTTGTTTTTCCCATGAGGTATTTTACATTTTTGTCTATTTTTTCAATCTTTTGAGTTTGTTTGATTGATTCATTCTGTCTTATAGAGTCATCAGCTTCCACTTGTCTAATTCTAACATTTAAGGTATTTTTTCCTCAATTAGTTTTTCTACTTCTTTTCCATTTGGCCAATTGTACTCTTTAAGGAGTCATTTTCTTCAGTGGATTTTTGTATCTCCTTTACCAATTGGCCAATTCTACACTTTTTAAACAGTTTTCCAGATTCTTCTCTGTCTCTCTCTCTCTCTGTCTCTCTCCCTCTCTCTCTGTCTCTCTCTCTGTCTCTCTCTCTCTCTCTTTCATAATTCTCTGGCATCACTCTCATTTCTTTTCCCAATTGTTCTTCTCTCTCTTATATGATTTTTAAGCTCTTTTTTGAGCTCTTTGATGAGTTCTTTCTGGGCTTGACCCTACTTCCCATTTTTCTTTGGGGTTTTGCCCATAGGTGTTTTGACATTGTTGCCCTCTTCTGAATGTGTGTCTTTGTCTTCCCTGTCACCATAATAATGTTTTATGGTCAGATTCTTTTTTTGTTGTTTTCTGCTCATCCTTTTTTTGTCCTTTTTTCTTTCTTTTAAATTTGAGCTCTATTCTAAGGGTGGCATGGGCACTGTCTCCTGCTTCTTTTGGTAGTGAATTCCAGTCCCTGACTGTTTACCTGTTGATGCATGATGTTACTCTGAGGCCCATGGGGGACCTTTTTGTCTGGTGCTGCAACGAGGGCATGGAGGGGGTTGGCTGGTGCACCTGGAAGCCATAGGAGTCTGATAGCTTACCTGGTGCTGAGCAGGGTTCCTAGTGGTGGTGTCTAGTGTGTGCTAAGGCCTGGTGGGGTGTTGTTTCCCTGTGGTTACACTGAAGCATGTGGCAGTCCTGCCTCTGGAGGCTACCTGTTTGCCAGGGGTAATGCTGAAGCATGAAGAGGCTGGTACTGGCTGGTGTCTGCTTGTTTGCTTAGGCACCAGTAGGGTAGGCATCTATCTGTTTGCCCAGCACTGTGCTAAAGCACATGGAGGTCTGGTTGCCGGAGTATGTCTGTTTGCCCATGGCTACATGGAAGCATGTAGTGGTTCCTGGAGCTGGAGTTTGCTGATTCCCCTGGCTATGCTAAGGCACATAGAGGGTGGGGAGGGGGGGGGTTCCTGGTGTTGGCATTTGCCCCCTCTACCACCCTGGTACTCAGGATTTGCTGAGGTGTGGCGCGCTGCTAGCATGCTGAAATGCTTCCTGTGCTGGACTACATTTCTCTTTCACTGGAGCAAGACAGACATTTCTTTCTCATCCTCCAAGTTTCTTGGGCTAAAAGATTGTTTTGCCCCATCTTTTTGCTAGTTCTGCTGTTCCAGGAATTGTTTTGGGGCTCTATTATTATTTGGAGGTGAGTACCACATGAGAAGAGGAATTCAGTTAGTGCACAATTCATTTAGACACAGAGGGTAGAATTAGGAGAAGGGAGTGAACATTGAGAAAACAAATTTTGGTTTGATTTAAAGAAAAATATTTTAATAATTTTAATTTTAATAATTGGGCATCTAGGTGGCCCAATGGATAGAGTAGCAGGCCTGGAGTCAGGAAGACTCATCCTCCTGAGTTCAAATTTAGCCTCTGACACTTACAGACAAGTCACTTAACTTTGTTCACCTCAGTTTCCTCATCTGTAAAATGAGCTGGAGAAGGAAATGTAAATCACTCTGGTATCTTTGTCAAAAAAAAGAACCCAAATGGCACTATGAATAGTCAGACACAACTGAAATGACCAAATAATAACACATTTTATAATTGTTGCTATCCAAAAATAGGATGGAAATTCCTCAGGAGGCAGAAGGTTCTCCCTCAATTTCATTGATTGTTCAACAGTACACTTTGAAAGAATTCCTTGATCTGCTATGAGTTGGACTAGATGGCTTCTTAGGTCTCTTCCCATTCTGTGATTATGTGAAAATAATAACAAGGCTTCATTTTAACACCATTTAAAAAATATCAGTAGAGACCATGCATTCAAAAACACAGTTTCCTAGTACCCTCCAGTGGCTAATTTTGGTCATTACTATAATATTAACAGTGAAGAGAAAACAGTATTACAATATGCAAAATTTTCAAAGAGGAATGAGAAAAAAAGAACATTTTTATTGGAGGAATGTGAATGAAATGCATCAGTTGGATAAGCCAGGTCTTAAAATTATGAGTATGAGTGTATTTAATAAATGCCCAGTAGGGTCCTGTTGTAATACAATGCTGAGAAAGATGATGCCTAAAGATGATCAAAAACACAATTCACCTTATGCTCAAGAAATTTTTGGTGTCTAGAACTATAAACTATAAGCTCATTGTCTATATTAAATACATAGGGTTAAATACATCTCTTATTTAAATAAATAGCTATATCAAAGGCAGCCTAATGATAGCTATAGCACAGAGGAATATGCATGGAAGAGATACCAAGAGATCCGATTTCTAGTCCTTTCTGTGCAACAGAGTAGCTGTGGAAATACAGAAAATTATTAAACCTCTTTCTCTAAGCTGAATTTTCTCAGGTATTGTTTAGTTGTTTCAGTTATATCCTACTATTTGTGACCCCATTTGTCGTTTTCTCTACATTGATACTGGAATGGTTTGCCATTTCTTTCTCCAGCTCATTTTATAGATAGATGAAGACCTGAGTCAAGCAGGATTAAGTGACTTGACCAGGGTCATCCTGCTAGTAAGTGTCTGAAACCAGATTTGAACTCAGGACAATGACTTTTCCTGACTCTACACACTACACTCTAGGCACTGCATCACCTAACTGCTCCTTCTCATCTGTAAAATGGAATAATAACATTTGCATTGCCTACCACACTAGGTTGTGGTAAGGAAAGCATTTTGTAAATTGAAATTTTAAATTCAATCGGTAACTTATAACAAAAACATTCTGCCTCTTAGTCATCATCATCATCATCATCATCATTTTTGCAAGGGCATAGAATTTTGCCAAGAATCAAAATCAAGCTCACCATCCAACTGTGTAAAAAAATCTATGGTGTCAAAATGAGAAGAAACTTTAGATGCCATCTTATCTATCCTTCCCCTCAACAGGGATTTACTCTCTCAAGTCTGACAAATACTGGAGAACTTCTACTGAAAGTGAACCTATTAACTCTTGAAACAATTCATTCCTACCATGGAACCTGCCTCTGCCTCTTTGGCTCCTTTCTCACACTGGTAAATTCTTCCTTGGACCTCCATTTTGAGGATGTGCTGAGGCTCCCCTTTCCATTCTGCTTCTTATCCTCAGGCCAAAATTTCCCCCTCTCAAACCTCTACCCCTTGCTTCTAGTTTTGTTCTTTTGGACAAAACAGAACGAATATAATCTTGATTCCAGCTATCATTCCCTTTCATTTACTGGAGGTGAGAAACCTTCCAATATTTGAAGTCAGCCTGTTGTCTTTCCTGGTCTAATCACTTGCAGTTCCTGCAGATAATATTGGTATAAAATTATCTCTAATTCCCTCATTATCTTTTTTTTAACTCCAGTCTGTTAATGTTGCCCTGCAAATGTAGTGGCCAGAATTGAATATAGTAATTGAGATAGCAGGGAAGCAAGGTGGTGCAGTGGATAGAGGGCCATTCCCGAAGTCAGGAAGACTCATCATTGTGAGTTCAAATCTGACCTCAGATCTTACTAGCTGTGTGACCTTGGGAAAGTCACTTAACCCTGTTTGTCTCAGTTTCCTCCATCTGCAAAATGAGGTCAAGAAGGAAATAGTAACCACTTAAGTATCTCTGCCAAGAAAATGCTGAATGGGGCCATGCAGATCAGATATGACTGAACAACAACAGCAAAAAAAAATGGGATATGGTCTGATCAGGATAGAGAATAGCAAGTGGGTAGTTTCCACTGTTCTGGACAGTAGGTCACTTTTAATAAAGCCTAAGAGAACACTAATTTCAGAATAGTCATGCCACACTATTGATCCATGTTATGTTTGTTGTCTAAAAACTATTGTAGGACTTCACATTCATCCTCAGTGAATTGTATATTATTATATTTATTCCATCATGCACTTAAGTTCTTCCATCCAATATACAAGATGGTCCTCCCTATATCATGTCCTCTGGAAATCTGATGTGTGGCATCAATGCCTGTGTCTAAGTAATTTATAAAAAAATGTTCGACTTCAAATGGCCAAGGACAAGCAACTGGGGTACTCCACTAGAGCCCTCTTTACAAGCTGACATTGACTCATTAATGACAATGCTTTGGATCAAGTAATTAAACTCATTCCAAGTTCACTTAATTGTATTTCCATTTAAATCATGTCTTTATCTTGAATATAACAACAGAATGTTAAATATATTGCTGAAATCTAAGTGTATTCTGTCTTCCACATCTCACTGATCTGTTAGTCTAGGAATTCAAAAATAGGCAATGAAGTTAGTCTAGCATAACCAGTTTTTGAAGCTCTTAGTGACCACTGCTTCTCTGTCTGTCTCTGTCTCTCTGTTTCTGTCTCTGCGTCTATCGATCTCTGTTCCTCTCTCTCTCTGTCTCTCTCTCTCTCTCTCTCTCTCTCTCTCTCTCTCTGTGTCTGTCTGTCTGTCTGTCTCTATCTCTCTGTCCCTCTGTCACACACATACATACAAACACACACACATACACACACAAACATATTTCTTTGACATGTGTCCTGGAATTTCTCATGAATTAAAGTAAAGCTGACTAGTCCTATCTTCCGTAACATAAAATGTGTTATTGTTCAAAGATTATAATAATTAGTCTCTATAAGAGTCTATATTTATACACTTAAAAAATTATCCTGTGTTGTAGTGTGTACAGACTTTGTGACATGAACTCCTTAAGGGCAATTAGGTGTTCTCTTAACTAATCCCCACTTATCTTGGGTTTTAATCTCTTGTTATTTTTCTAATCTAAATAGTATTGAACTTTTAGACAAAACAGAAGGAAAATAAGAATCTAATAGGTCTACTTTTTCTGTTGTTTACTTTTAATCTTAGGCACTAAGAACTACAGTCCTCTACTATCTTAAATTATCCTTTGGCTGCTAACTGATTGTCCTTACAAAATATAGTGGTCTGATGAGAGAAATTATTTATTTCAGAATTTCTTAAAATGTATTTTTTCATTTTTTAGAATTAAGACTATCTCAGAAAATATAGGACATATGGTTATCAGGCTTAAGTAGAGTATAATGAAGAAGGAGAAAACTCTATGAACCCAAATTCATGCATTTTACTTATAGAAAAGCCCTCTGTTCAAGCCTATTTTCTCAACAATTAAACAGAAAGATATATATGTGTGCATGTACATATTATGCACACACACATATACATGCACATATGCATACACACATATTTATATATATACATATATATACATATATATATATGTATGTATAAGCATATACATATATGTATTTGACCACATAGTCTACATTATTGAGATTCTCTGGTAATTGTCTCCTAACCTTGGTTTTCTTTGAGAATTAAGGATGAACAAAAGCAGTAACAACAACAACCACCTAGGGAACTCATGACTTCCTTTAGAACATAGTCTGCTGGTTGCCTTTCTGCAACCTCATTAACCATAGTTACTTTGATTACACCCCTTTATTTACTATCCCTAACAAAAGCCATGATGATTGAGGAGGAAGAGAAATAAGATTCCTACAGAGTGCATCAGGGTGTTCCTGTCTATTCTTTTAAAAGTAATTTAAAGGGATATATATACCTAGATATGTTTAGATATATAGGTGTGTGGTTATGTGTGTATGTGTGTGCATAACAGTGGTAATCCAAGGAGCAAGAATTGAGGGGGTGAGTGAGGAGCTTTAAAGAGCCAAAGATTATATGAAAAAAGAGCCTGGCATCTTTCTTCAGAAACTATCACAGGATTAAACATGGTGAGGGTGGGGGAAGAGAAGGGAGTGTGGTGATTTTCCAGGGTTAGGAGAAGGCATGTGTCCCAGGCCTCTCCGGGGCCCATCAAAAGTTTTATTCTATTACACTTTTAATGGCTTATCAGTGGAGATTTTGTTTATCAGAAGGTTAACAATAGTTAAAAATTACTGGTGAAAAAGAAGGGAGAATATGATAGAGTATATAGACTATAAAAGAATTTAGTAAGCAGCCATCAACAGGGTAAAAGAATGTTATGGAATGAACATCATGATAAGGAACCAAGAGTAAAGTTAAGCCATGAAGTAATTTGGAAGAGTTAGGCTCATAGGACCATGGATTTAGAGCTGGAAGGGATGACAGAAGTCATGTAATCCAATTCCTTCATATTTTACAGATGAGGAAACTGAGTCTCAGAGTGGTGAAATGATAGGCTTTAGGTCATGCAAATCATAAGTATGGCAGAGATGGAATATGAACCAGATTTTTTACCCCAGATCCAACGTTCTTCCCATTGGACCTGAATTTTCAGATAAAAGCAGCCTCTCACCCTTGATCCCTTTTTTCCAGGCATTATCCAAAGACCAGAGCAATGAGATAAGACAAGACACATCCATTTATTCAGTTATATATTGACTCTTCCTTCTGAAAGGGTATTTCATCCATCTTCAACAATGAACAATTAAACAGAAGCCCTAAAGAGACCCTATTTCTAAGTAGTGATGTCATTAGGAAGAATAAATTTGCTGAGCACAAAAGCATCATATGTGTTTCCTCAACTCCCCAGGCAACCCATTAGATTCAGACAATCACTCCTCATGCAGTTTCAGAGGCCAAATTTGAATGCCTTGGGAGTCTGACTGAAAAGACTTCAAAGTAGTTTTTGGATAGAGAACATTTACATTAGATCCGGGACTCTACTTTTTTCTTCTTTTTCTTTTTTTTTTTCTCTTGGATAACCTGGAACTCATCTTTCATCATCCATGCCTTTTACTCAAAGGTATATATCTTCTGGGAGCCAACCATTTTCAGCTCCTGTAGTTTTTGTTACCTCACAACATACTCTATGTCAGGAATTTCGCTGCCTCTGGAGCACACAGACCTTTCAGCTGAGTCTCCCAACTTATGGAATAAAAGTTAAAAGGAGAAAAAAAAATAGTACCAGAAAAAAACCCATGGGCCAACCCTCAGTTCACAAATGGAAACCTTGCTTGTTCTGTCTCTAACAATAAACTTAGAGGCTCCATTCTTGGTTGTTGTTAAATACCCAGATGAGTGGTCTGTCTTGAATTTTGTGATACCAGGTGCCCCTGTAACTTTTCAGCATTAACTATCCGAAAGGGAATTTTACAATTGGAAAATGAATTTTAATAGGCAAGAGCCTGGAATCTAAATCCAGAGGGGCTTTGAAAGTCAGAAAATGGACAGTAGGTGGCAGTAGTGGCTTACTTAGACTTGTAGCTGGTATTTCACTCTACTGCAAATTGTAGGGGTGAGAGGTGAGAAGTAGAAGGAATCTTGGGGATCTGGTGCAGACATTTCTTATTGCAGATGAGAAAATTGAGGATGAGGTAGGTTAAGTGACTTGTCCCCAGTGATTAAACTGGGCAGAGATCACAGAGAGTCAGATTCCAAACCCTGTACCATTTCTACTATACCACTTGAAAGCCATGGAATGGTCCCAAATGGTCACAAAACTGTTGATGGTTTGCACATCGTATTTCTCCCTAAGAACAAAACATTAAAATGCATCCTCTGAGGCACTGATTCCTTATGTGCCAATTATATTCTGCCTAGCTCTTATATTCTATGATTCTATGGATGACCTTGTGCCCCCTGTGAAACCAAGTAAAATTTGATTCTCAGAGATTTAAATAAAACAGTGTGCTGATTCATTCTAAAATAAAATATCAGATATGTACAGCATTTTGTAAACTTCAAAGCAGTTTGTAAGTACAGTTATCGTTGTCATCATTATCATCACCATCATCATTGCAATAATCCTTCTTACAAGCCAAATGTGTTTTCAAACCAAGCCTGTCATGCTCCCAAAAGTATGGAGCAGAAGAAAAAGAACTGAACTTGGAGTAACAGGTCCTGAGTTCAAATCCGGATTCTTCTATTCATATCCTCTGTGACCTTGAGCAGGTCACTTTAATTCCTTTGGGCTTCAGTTTATTTAAAATATTAAGAGGATAAATATATGATCTCTGAAATCCCTTCCAGGTCTCGATTTATGGTCTCTACCTATTTAAACTTTCTCTTTATTCAAGGATCATAAGATTTTAGAGTTAGACCAAGAAAGGTTTATAGATAGAAATCATCTAGGTCAAAGGACTTTTTAACAATAATTCAGCTCGTCTTATCTCATCTAAGCACTTTTGCTTTTCAGGCAATACCTAACAAAAGGGGGTCAAGGTTGCATATTGACTAGCCCTAAAAATACACATTCATTGCAAAGAATATGGCATCTGAAGTCAGAGACTAGGTCCAAATCTTAACTCTGCCACATGGGGGTCCCACAGGTACCGAATGGGTTTATAAATAGATTTCAAGGTCTTGGTGTACTTGGATGGGAATAAAATGTGTCCTTGTTTCAACATAATCAATTTGTTTTTTAATCCTACAAAATTTGTTTTATTCACTTAAAAACATTCTTTTAACAAAGGTTCCATAAGCTTCCCCAGACTACTAAAGGGATCTATGATACAAACACTCAAAAATGTTAAGAGTCCCTGATCTAGCCCATATAAATGGACTTACAATAGGAAAAGTATATGATCTGTTGGTATTCTGAAAGGATACTACTCATGTAACTCAGTCATTTCGGTTATGTCCAACTCTTCATGACCTCATTTGGGGTTTTCTTGGCAAAGATGTTGGGGTAGTTTGTCAATTTCTTCTCCAGCTCATTTACTGATGAAGAAACTGAGGCAAACAGGGTTAAATGACTTGCCCAAGGTCACACAGCTACTAAGTGTCTCAGGACAGATTTTGAGTCTTCCTTATTCCAAACCCACTAGAGAGTTGCAAAGGAGACAGATCTAATGAGGCCCCGCCCATAAAGAGATTATAATCTATTAAGGTATGTAGGACCAACAATAATATATTCTTATAAATTCAAGAATTAGAAACATAAAATTCTAGTAAGCACTCAATAAACGCTTATTTATTGATTCTATTATCCTATAAACAAACCCAGTTGCATCTTTATAGATGAAAGCATTAAATATGTGTAGGCTTGAAGAAGTTAGCCATTGTTCAAAAATTAGTATTTTGAGCAATGCTTGAACCCATGATTCAATTTTAAGATGTCAAGGAAAAAAAATCAAAGTTGTTGCTGATAAGCAGAACGCTAACTGTGCTACTGGAGTAATAGAATGATCAGTCACTTAGAGATAAAGCATGGAAAGTGATAGCTAATTTGGCACAAATAGAGTGATATAAATTATCCTGATTTGGAGGCATGACAAACTGTGTAAAATTCATTAGGAATTTACATAAGGGATTGTAATTAAATCCCTTTTTACAAAGCTAAGCCAAGTGCCTCATTATCTACAATTGGTTGTAAACACTAATAATTTCTCTCTAGACCACATCCCTTTAAATATCATTACACATACACTGATGCTCAAATAGGTTGGAAATCAAACGTCTGGTTCTGACTCCCTAATCACTAGAGTTTTCTTATTCCGACCTCCTCCTTTCCATGTCCTTGGGGCTGAGGGATCAAGGCCATTTCTTCACATCCTTCCCCCTCTCCCTCCCCTACAATTGCCCTGGGGAAACCTGAGCAGTGGCAGTGTAGCAGAACTTAACTCTGACTCTTCTACTTACCCCTAATAGCCATCCTACCCCAAACATGGCTTAAAGCAGTGGAAGCTCAAAGTATGGAAAGTGGGTGAGCTGTCAGGATTAGGGTACATGTATATGTGTGTCATGGTGTGACCAACATGTTGGTAGAGGAGACCCAGGGTAGCAGGTTGGCAAAAAAAAATGCAAGAAGGCATAGTGAGAAAGGTTTCTGGATCCCTGGAATCTGGAATTTTAAAATGGAATGGGATGGAATGGAATGGGATGGGATGGGATGGAATGGAATGGGATGGGGTGGGGTGGGATGGATTAGAGACAGGATGGAATAATGATTTGGACTCAAAAGACCTTGGCTTCAATACTGTCTTTGGCCTTTACTATATGTATGACCCTTCTCTGGGCCTTTATTTTTTCATGTTAAAAAAGTCACCACATCTTTCTTATACTACTTGCTTTCTGGGGAAGAGAGAGAGGTTTTTATAAAACTTAAAGCACTATTCACATATGAGTTACTATTATTAAAGATAAAGGAAGGGGAAGGAGACAAAGGGAAGAGATTGGCTATTTTAGGGGAATGGTAAATGAAGGAGAGAGTAATGTAAAGATATGTTCCTTCACATGTAGCAACTCCCAGGGAACCGATCTTTCACTCCTGCATCTGGGATTCGTCATCTCCAGGGAACCAGGGGCCATATGAATGGGGAAATGGCTCCATTTCACCAACTCAAGTTCCTTTCCTATTTACAGATAGGACCTGTCCAATGTCAGTTGCTTCATTTCTTCTCTTTGACATTTATTCTCTGACCACCCATCTATTTCCCTTTGGGGTCCTTTTATTCTTTATTACATCACCCACTGCCTTTATCTCAGCTCTCAGCTACCAGTGTCATGTCTCATTATAGTCCCAGAATTGTCTTGGCTATCACTGTTTCTAGACTCATCAGTGCTCAATGCAGCAGTGCCCAAATGGATGCTGGGACTTCCTCTGCTGCTAGCTCCGTTTCTATTGGCTACTATCCTTCATGTATGTGAAACCTGAGAGGCCCTTTCTTCATCCTTCAAATTTGCTTATGTTTCAGGCCTAGGACAATATGGGAAAATCTCACTTGGGATCCCCTGAAAACCATCCAGATTGCAGTAATCTCAGGCTCATGGTATCATGAGAAAATGCTACTCATATCTTTCAGGGTTGCTTAGAATAGGCTTGTTCTCAGAGGAATTATGTAGAAGTCAAATGAAGGTGTCTATAAAATGAACAGATGATCACAGAAAGATACTTCAAAACATGGCTTTGTGAACTACATTTTGAATTGTTGTATGTTTTATGTTCTGATTGAGTCTCTAAGTAAGTCATTATTCTTGAGGTAAGTCCATGTCTTTTTCTAGAATATTAGTTCCTTGCTTCAGACCAAGATCTGAATGCAGCTGAATTTGGTTATGTGAAAACAAATGTGAGGTTATATACTCCAGGCCTAGAGCTTGCTGAAACAAAAAGTCACTAAAAATATGAGAAGTAATTTTATGGATACTACTTCATCTACCAAATTTGTCTTATCATTCCTGTTAAGTAAATAATTTCTTAATAAGCAATTTTCATGTAGCAACTGAGATGCCCCATCCCCTGTGGGTCCCCTGAAAAGCTAGCCTTAGTATGAAGCAAAGTCATAACCCCACAGCCCTCATCAGTATGCAGTTTGTCAGTCACTCAAAGACAAATTAGTTATAAATAAAAGTTCAGTCATTTTCCAGTTGTGTCTGACTCTTGATGGCGCCATTTGGGCGTTTCTTGGCAAAGATACTAGAGTGGTCTCTAGTTTCCTTCTCTAGCTCATTATATAGATGAGGAAACTGAGGCAAATGGGATTAAATGACTTGCCCAGGGTCACACAGCTAGTAAGTATCTGAGGCTGGATTTGAACTCAGAAAGGTGAGTCTTCTTGACTCCAGGTCTGGCACTCTACCCACTGTGCCACCTAACATAAATAGCAAAACAAGAGATAAATATATATCCTGGGGATAGATATAGATATAGATATAGATACAGATACAGATATAGATATGGAGACAGATATAGATAGATATAGATATAAATATGGATATAGACATACACATATATACATATACATACTCATTCATACACGTGTGCTTATATATGTATGCATGTGTATATGTAGATGTGTATATGTATGTGTAAGCATGCATACATATACATAGATACATTCACACACGTATGTGTATGTATGTAAATGCATGTATAGATGTGTATATGTATAAGTGTGCATATATATATATATATGTATATATATATATATATACACAGAACACATTTGATCTATTCTTTCATATGGTACCAATGGTGAAAGATACACAGAAAACATATATGATCATATAATACAGTTTAGACAACAGTGGTCAGTGACATTATATATAGAGTAAATGCCACATTCACATGAGGTAAGAACACATTTTTGACTAGGGCAAATCATAACTCTTATCTTACAGAGCTGATACTGTCCTCTGGTAATATGATTATGTTGTTCCCTGTGACTATCTGCTGCCATTATATTTTCGCTCTCCACTGACTTCATTGTCTCTTCAGGGCATCATAACTGTTGTCTCTGCTCTTCCTTGCATCACTTCTGCTCCTTGTCTCTGCTGGTCCTAGTAACCTCCAAACTGCTCTCTGCTACCATCTCCTGGACTTCAAAGGTTCAGCAAGCCTCTTCAGGATTAGCTCTTTCTTTACTGCTATCTACTAGGATGCAATGGATAAAAAAAGCGTCCATCTGAATTCTCTCTTTTTTCCCCCTTCTCCGTCTCCCGATGAGGAAAACTGATGCGCTTTCATTTCATATCTGAGGTCTACGAACCTCCATGACCAGCCACGGGCCAGCCAATAGAAGATTTATAGATTGTCTAGTCTTTTATCAGCTAATGTCTGGGGCTGATTTAAACACAATAGTCCCAGACAACTATCTGATTTAATATGAGGCATTCCTTGTAATTCATGTTACATCCCTGTTTGGGATATTGTGCATTTCAAACATTTCATGAACTCTGATTAACACCTTCTGCAAGGAGCTGAAGAAGGTTGAGCTGAATCTTACTTCTAAAATGCTCTTTGTTTGGCATACAAATAAAATTAGGACCCTGAATAAAAGGGTTTTAACCCCCCATACCTCCTGTCTTTATTATATACATATACATACATGTATGCATATAAACACATATCCATTCATCATATATGCCTAATGTATGAATGTGCATGAATATACATTTGTGTTTGTATATATATATATCTATATAGATATATAGAGACTCTGTGTATGTGTGTGTGTGTGTGTGAGTGTGTGTGTGTGTGTGTATTCCAAGCATAAAGGTGCTATTTGGCTACCTTTACTAATCTTAAAAATCACAAATAGAAAGTTAATATCATTCCAGACATTTTTCAGTATCATTTCTTTTATGTCCTTATTTTTTGACCACACCTAGTTATCTATCTAGCATTTTAAATTTCTTTATGGAAAGTAGCAAGAAGATCTAATAAGTTGACAATTTCTTTCAATAAGTAGGTGCTTCCTTAATACCTATTATGTACCCAAGACAGGACTAGAGTAGTATTGGATAGTCATCCATATCATAACATGCCTAAGCATTTTCATGTTGACAGACTGTCTGAGGTAACCCTTCATTAGAGACAAAAACAAACAAACAAAACCCTCTTGAATCTCATATTCTGTGAGTTATTTATGAATCCACCATACTACTATGTGGTGGACCTAATGAATAACTGGAGCTGGCTCCGTTTATTCTGTGGGCATGGTTGGAGTGGAGATCTTGTCAGTGTGGGGCCAGATTTGCCAATGTGTGGTGCAAAGGACAGACTGAACTCTGGCCATGAGAACTGTCAGTAGATTTGATTGACTAGCAGTAGGGTAACTGCCCACAACCACCTGAGAAGCAAAGAGTAAGGCTACTTGTGTCACGGCATTACTTACTGGAAATTCAGCAGCCATGTTTTTGGGGTCAATTACTGAGCAGCCCATAAATAATGGTTACCAGACATGTATTTTTCTATTTACAGTAATCTCCCCTCCCCCAAGTGATAAATCTAGTCATTGAAATTAACATTATGGTCAGAAATGAAGTAATAAATATAGTAGTGTAATATAATATATGATATAATGTTATATTATTAATAGTTTAATTGAAAAATTCTGCTGCTGAATTGTAGGCTAGGGTTGTTTTTTTTTTTTTTTTCAGACAAGATCACTTGTTTTTTTTTTTATTCTTCTATTTGGGGGAGAGGTTATGGGAATCAAGTCGTCACCTGAACTTAAAGATCCCAGTAGAGGTTTCAACCATGTCACAATGTCTCCTCCCTAGACATACAAACAATAAAAGCATTTTTATATTTATGTTTCAGAAATCTTAGCTATGGAGTGAACATTTTACCAAAGGTGAAATGACGAGATTTCAAATTAAAATGTTTTACTTCATCCCACCCTTAACCAGAGATAGAGCATTTATTCTCTTTATCAATGCTTCCTGCTCCTATATGTGTGTTTGTATGTATGTGTATGTGTGATACTGAGCTACACGTAATACACAAATGGAAGAGAATTTTGAACAGAAAGATTTGTACAGGGTATCTCAAATTTCTCAATGAAGTATTAAAGATGAAGCTCAGTTGCTATTTCTGATAGGTTATTAACAGTGTAGGAGCCCACAGGCTCCTACCTACCTACCGAGAGGAGAAAGGAGTCTTTCATTATCTATTTTTTGCAACCAGTACTGGTTATCACACTAAACTTTACTAGTTTAAAACTGCACTAAGTCTTTAGGGACATCCTGTATGAAGAGATGTTGAATGAAAATTCCACACACACAGACACACACTTATATGCATACACATACACACATATACACATACACACATATGTGTCTAAATAAAATACTATACACATATGTATATATACCCATATGTATATATGGATACGCATACTGTATAATATTTTATACACACAGGTGTATAAAATATGCACACATATACAATACACATATACATGTATATATAAAATAGCATACAAATATGTGTGTATACATATACACATATGTATATATGGTATATGTGTTTGTGTCTAATATGTGCAAAATGAAAAATGACAACAACGATAGAAAGCAAAATGAACTGTGAATAATTGTGATAATCACTACTGGTTCCAGAGAATAGATAATGGAACACTCCTCTCTCTTCTTAGATATGTAGGGGACTGTGGGGACATAGTGTTCATATGCTGCCAGGAATGGTCACTAAATCACCTGGTTTTGCTTAACTGTTTTATTTTGTTATAAGGTTGAATTTTATGATGGTGAAGGGAGGGGGGTAATATCTAGAAATTTTGTGATATAAAAACAGAAGGCAGCAATGAAATGTTGCAATGAAATGCTTATTTTTACACAAAGGCATTGGAACAGGAGCCAAGAGCCTGGATCAGAAGACCATGAGCTTCCATTCTACCACCAGATCATATCCTTAACTCTAGGTCCACTTGCTTCTCCCCGGCTTGTGATCTGCTGACCTTGTATCTGATAAAGCTCTGAACCTGGAGGCAGATCATACTCAGAGTCACGCTCACCGGAACATGAACTCCATGTCAAGACCTTGCAGCCTCTGAGGAAAGCTATCACAATGGCTTCCCAAAGAATAAAAGGTACTTTCCATATTTGACCTCAAAAAACAAATTGTTAAAAGCTGAAAAGTCATTAACAATAGCACTAAAAAAAAAACCTAAAGTGAAATTGTATCCCTTCAAAACTCCTCCATGTGTTTAAGTATACAAATGTCCTCTCTCTCTGTAAATCCAATGAATGCTGATTGGGACAACCAAAATGGTTGAAGTGGAATATAAAGAAGGAACACCAGGGGGCACTGTCTTATTTCAAAAGCTTTTAAGGCCTCCTTTCCCATGTATATTGCTCTCATTCTCATTTGAATATTTCTTGATTACAGTTTTTAAGGTGTATAAAAATTACCCAGAGTTTTCATTCTAGCATACAACTATAGTTTAATATATTGTTCATTAAAAGACGGTGCATAATTGAAACCATTTCATGAACATAGCTTTTAGTTTCTTAGTAACTCAAATGCAATTTATTTATACGAACACATTTGAATGACCAGGATTTAAATAGTTTGTGGAATCACAGAATTTTAGGGCTTAAAGGAACCTCAGAAATCATTTAGTCTAGCCCTCTTCTTGAGGAGAAAAATGAGGATCAGGGATATTAAATTGTCAGGCTGACTCAGTGGTTGAGCTACCGCTGAAACTCAAGCCTTAGAACTACCAGCTCTATGCTCTTTATAAACCCTTCAATATTATAAATACCAAATATCTTTGTTATTTTAGAAGGCAGCATGCTACAGGGGACAGATCATTGGGTCTGGAGTCAGAGGACCGGAGTTTGAGTCTTAATTCTACTCCTTAAGGATTAAGTGTGACCTTAGGCAAGTCTCCTTATTTCTCTGGGCCTCAATGTCCACATTAATTAAATGAAGGAGTCTAGATCAGGGCTTCCTAAGCTTTTTCCACTCATGACCCCTTTTTTGCATTTAGACAACATTTATGGGCATCGCGTGGCATAAAGCATGCACACAGTGCAAAGTGCGCATGCTTTGTGTTCAGAATCAAGGCTGCAGTGAAGTTGTATGATGCAACATAGGCAAGTGCTGCCAGAAATGCCTCAGATTCATTACGTGTTTGATTTTTAATTAAGTTTTGGTCACTTCGAGTTCAGAAACCTTTTACTGTTGTCAAATTTGGGGGGTTGTGACCCACAATTGAAGAAGTGCAGACAGATGACCTTCAAGGTGCGTTCTAGATCTTAATTAATGATCCTTGGCCCCCAGATAGAACACTCGATGAAGAGTCAGGGGCCTCAAGTTCGAATGTTGATTCTTCTGTTTACTTCCTTGTGACCTTTAGCAAGGTCCTCAGTACTGGGCCTCAGTAGCACCATTTGTAAAATGGAGATTTGGGCTAAATTATTTCCAAGTCGTCTAGTTGAAAAATAGCATGGAGCAGTGAATAGAGTCCTGGACCTAGAACCCGGAAGACCTAAAGTCAAAATCTACCTCAGACACTTACAATCTATTTTGTGGTTGCTATTATCATTCTTCAGTCATTTCAGCCATGTCTGACTCTTCATGACCCCATTTCAGGCTTTCTTGGCAAAGATATTGGAGTGGTTACAAGGTACTTTACCCTAGTCAAGTCACTGAACTTCTCTTCAGTCTCAGTTTCTTATCTATAAAATAAGGGATTTGTGCCAGATGGCCTCTATGGTCCCTCTCATCTCTGAATCTAGGACCCTGTGATACTCTTCTATTTCTGAACCTGGCTTTGCACGTTTTATACCGCATTGTGCCTTCTCCTGATGGACTTGAAATTTCAAGAAGTGTAACAGTGAATTAACCTTTGAATTAAGCATTGTAGAGGCTGGATAGATCTCTACTCCTTGCAAACAAGTGAAGATCTGAGACAGGCAGCTTTTGCTTCCAGTAGGAAAAGTAATTCTTGATTCTGACACTGACTCCAAAGATATATCTTCCTAGCACAAAGGAAATGGAAGAATTGATACTTACTCAATGAATTGGGATTTAGTCTGAATTGTAGACAGACAATCTGGATCGACAAAAGCAGCTAGGTGGTATAGTGGACAGATTGCTGGGTCTGGGGTGAGGAAGACCTGAGTTCAGATTTGACCTCAGACACTTAGAGGTTTTGTTGCCCCAGGCAAGGGACAGCTAAGTGGTGCAGTGTTAAGACTGATAAGAGTGTCAGGCCTGAAGTCAGGAAGACATCTCCCTGAGTTCAAATCTGGCCTCAGACACTAGGGGTGTGACCCTGGGCAACTCAGTTAACCCCTATAGGCCTCCATTTTCTCAACTGTAAGATGGAGATGTACCTCTCAGAGTTGTTGTAAAGATCAAATGAGATACTAATTTTAAACACTTAGCACAGTGCCTGGCACATGGTAAGCACTAAATAAATGTTAGATATTCTCAGATACTTTTAAACCATTGATAACTGGCCAACTCTTTGCTTCCTTTTCATGCCAAGGGAACACGACCTTGAAGAGCTAGCTAAACATTTTGTCATGGAGCATTATGTGATAATACTTGTCCATCAGGCTTCAATCAGGGGAACATCAAACAGAAATAGCAGGCTTGAGAGGAGAAGAATAGAAACCATGATGGAACTGGAAACATTCTTTCTGCCATGCCATGGAATGTGTTGCTCTGGCCTAAGAGTACCAATTGGAAAGATATGCCACCTCTTGCATTTTCATGGATTCTGAATCTTTTTTGTGAAATCAGTTGTATATTCTGTATGGATTGAGTCTAGAGTTCTCTCAAGGCAGAAACTGTTTTGCCACATTAGATTTTTTTGGCTTATACAAGAGTTTGCTGTGGTTTATAGAAAATAAAGTATTATTACAGCAGTATGTACAGTTTTATGGCACAATTAAAACTGAAGTGTTGTTACTATCCATAGACCGATGAATTTCTTATGGGATTCTTAGTATTATTCTTCTAGAGGCCTTTACAGTCCCCCAGCACATCACTGCTACACACTTCCAGCCATCTCTTTTTATATAGTTGTCCACATTAATTTCAAGTACAGCTGTATCAAATGCTTTTATTTCCCTAAAAGTTGTTGTCCTGTGTCCTGGCATATGGCACAATTGATCAGTGTTAGAAGTTAGAGGAAAGAATATCCTGTAATTAAGGCCTTCTCTTGCTTTTGTTCCTACTGCCTATAAACAATGTTCAATATCTAGTAAAATATAAGCACCTTGAGGGCGGAGACTGCTTTCATTTCTGTCTTTGTATCCCTGGCATCTAGCACAATGTCTTCTACATAGTAAATGCTCAATAAAAATGGTGAATTGACATAAATTCATTCTTTAAGAGAGTTATAAGAATAGCAGTTCATTTCCATTGCGCGTTAATATTTTAAAAATACATTCCTCACAGCAACTCTATGAGGTAGATAGGGCATAATTTTTATTTATTTATTATTATTTTTAGCTTTTCTTTTTCCCAGGAGGAAGGAGATCTGGTTCTATAATTCCCCATCTTTAAACTTTCACTGCTAATGGCGATTAGCAACTATTTGTAACAACTTAGTGACAGAGCGGTGTGTTGCCTGGGACATAGGTTAAATGCTTGCCCAAGGTCCACATAGCTTGTAGTGTTGGTGCTAAGATTCAAATTTAGGGCGATTGACTCCAAATATCACAATTTTCCTGTGCCATGTTGACTCTTTTTTGCTCTATGCATCAGTGGAACCTCAGTAAATAAATAGCTCATCGTCTGAGTAGCAATGCCAAGGACCTAAACACCACTATCATACATTTTCTTTCTTTTTTTCTTTTTACAACAAATAATTTTTTTTTGCATTTTTTAAAATTTAATATATTTAGTTTTCAGCATCAATTTTCACAAGAGTTTGAATTACAAATTTTCTCCCCATTTCTACCCTCCCCCCCACTCCAAGATGGCATATATTCTGGTTGCCCTGTTCCCCAGTCAGCCCTCCCTTCTGTCACCCCACTCCCCTCCCATCTCCCTTTCCCTTCCTTTCTTGTAGGGCAAGATAAATTTCTATGGCACATTGCCTGTGTATCTTATTTCCTAGTTGCATGCAAAAAAATTTTTTTTTTGTTTTTGAACATCTGTTTTTAAAACTTTGAGTTCCAAATTCTCTCCCCTCTTCCCTCCACACCCACCCTCCCTAAGAAGGCAAGCAATTCAACATAGGCCACATGCATATCATTATGTAAAACCCTTCCACAATACTCATTTTGTGAAAGACTAACTATATTTTTCTCCTTCCTAACCTATCTCCCTTTATTGAATTTCCTCCCTTGACCCTGTCCCTTTTCGAAAGTGTTTGTTTTTAATTACCTCCTCCCCCTATCTGCCCTCCTTTCTATCATCCCCCCCTTTTTATCTCCTTCCTTCTTCTCTCTTGTGGGGTAAGATACCCTATTGAGTGTATATGGTATTCCCACCTCAGGTCAAATCTGGTGAGAGCAAGATTCACTCATTCTCCCTCACCTGCCCTCTCTTCCCTTCCTACAGAACTACTTTTTCTTGCCACTTTTATGCAAGATAATTTACCCCATTCTAACTCTCCCTTTCTCCCTCTCTCAATATATTCCTCTCTCATTCCTAAATTTGATTTTATTTTTTAGATATCATCCCTTCATGTTCAACTAACCTTGTGCCCTCTGCCTATATGTACATATATATATATATATATATATATATATATATATATATATATATATATATGTATGTATACACATATACATACACATACACATACACACACACACACACACACACACATATATATATGCATATTCCTTTCAGCTACCCTAATACTAAGGTCTCATGAATCATACTCATCATCTTTCCATGTAGGAATGTAAACAAAACAGTTCAACTTCAGTAAGTCCCTTATGATTTCTCTTTCTTGTTTACCTTTTCATACTTCTCTTGACTCTTGTGTTTGAAAGTCAGATTTTCTATTCAGCTCTGGTCTTTTCACTGAGAAAGCTTGAAAGTCCTCTATTTTATTGAAAATCCATATTTTGCCTTGGAGCATGATACTCAGTTTTGCTGGGTAGGTGATTCTTGGTTTTAATCCTAGCTCCATTGACCTCCAGAATATCATATTCCATGCCCTTCGATCCCTTAATGTAGAAGCTGCTAGATCTTAGGTTATTCTGATTATGTTTCCACAATACTCAAATTGTTTCTTTCTGGCTGCTTGCAATATTTTCTCCTTGATCTGGGAGCTCTGGAATTTGGTGACAATATTCCTAGGACTTTTCTTTTTGGGATCATTTTGATGAGGCCATCTGCGGATTCTTTCAATTTCTATTTTACCTTCTGGCTCTAGAATATCTCAGGGCAATTTTCCTTGATAATTTCTTGAAAGATGATATCTAGGCTCTTTTTTTGATCATGGCTTTCAGGTAGTCCAATAATTTTTAAATTATCTCTCCTGGATCTGTTTTCCAGGTCAGTGGTTTTTCCAATGAGATATTTCACATTGTCTTCCACTTTTTCAATCCTTTAGTTCTGTTTTATAATATCTTGATTTCTCATCAAGTTACTAGCTTCCACTTCCTCCAGTCTAATTTTTAAGGTAGTATTTTCTTCAGTGGTCTTGTGGACCTCCTTTTCCATTTGGCTAATTCTGCCTTTCAAGGCATTCTTCTCCTCATTGGATTTTTGGAGCTCTTTTGCCATTTGAGTTAGTCTAGTTTTTAAGGTATTGTTTTCTTCAGTATTTTTTTCAGTATTTTTTGGGGGCTCCTTTAGCAAGTCCTTGACTTGTTTTTCATGGTTTTCTCGCATCCTTCTCATTTCTCTTCCCAATTTTTCCTCTACTTCTCTAACTTGCTTTTCCAAATCCTTTTGAGCTCTTCCATGGCCTGAGACCAATTCATGTTTTTCTTGGAGGCTTTTGATGTAGGCTTTTTGACTTTGTTGACTTTTTCTGGCTGTATGTTTTGGTCTTCTTTGTCACCAAAGAAAGATTCCAAAGTCTGAGTCGGAATCTGAGTCCACTTTCACTGCCTGGCCATGTTTCCAGCCAACTTACTTGACTCTTGAGTTTTTCAGCAGGGTATGACTGCTTGTAGAGTAAAGAGTATTTTGCTCCAAGTTTGAGGGGATATGCTGTTGTTTTCAGAGCTATTTCTATATAGCCAGCTCTGCCCCACCAGCACTCCTCCTTCCTCAAGAACCACCAACCAACGGGGACCTGATGCAAATCTTATGCAGGCTCTGAACTCCAGCTCTGATCTGCCACTTAATTCCTCCCACCAGGTGGGCCTGGGGCCAGAAGCAACTGCATGTGTAGTTCTGTAGCTGCACCTCCTCCGCTGCCTCCAGGGCAGTGGCTGAACCATGAACTCCTTCTTTCACTCTATCCCCTGCAGCTTTTCCCACTAACCTTCTCTGTTGTCTTTGGTGTTTGTGGGTTGAGAATTCTGATAACTGCCACAGCTCACCGATTCAGGGCACTAGGGCCTGTTCTGCCTGGCTCCTTGTCTGGTTGGTCCTGCCGACGCCCACACTGGGCTCTGCTCCACTCCGCTCCCAGCTCCGTGGGCAATAGACCTCACCCAGAAACCATCTAGGCTGTCCTGGGCTGGAGCCCTGCTTCCCTCTGCTTTTTCACGGGTTCTGCAGTTCTAGAATTTGTTCAGAGCCATTTTTTATAGGTTTTTGGAAGGACCTGGCAGGGAGCTCATGGCAAGTCCCTGCTTTGGAGCTGCCATCTTGGCTCCACCCCTATGATACATTTTCTAAAACAAATTGAAGGGTTTAAAAGCCTGACAACTCAAAACTAATGAAAATATATTTTGCATAAATGTATACACAAACCAGATCAAGAAATAAGGTAAACTGTATTGACAGGATTGTGAGTCAACTCAATGTATTTATAAGTTTGATTAAATTGTCTTGCTGGATCAACTGGGGAATTGGTCAAAATTATAAAGAGATGTATAAATAGGGTAGTATAGTGGAAAGAACATTGTGCTAGGAGTCAGAAAATTCAAGTGCTAGGTCACTAGACCTTGAATCAGTCTTGGATATATACTACCTTAGACATATACTACCTATGTGTTCATGGAAAACTAACAGCTTTTCAGAGTTGAAGTTTGGAGGAACTACTCTGAACTAGATTTGAAGATAGAGAGAGCAACATGGGGCAGTAGAAGGATTTATCAATTTGGAGTCATAGAAGCCAAGTTCAAAATGCAAATCTACTTCTTACTGCCTGTTTGACTTTGAGTAAGTCTCTTTACCTCTGTTTCCTTTTCTATGAAATTAGGAAATTGGATTAGAAGCTTCCCAAGGTCTCTTCTAAGTAAAAATGTAGATCAAAAATCCTGTCTCTGTCATGGATTACATGGAACCAGTAGGACTGTTCAACCTCCCTGTGCCTTATTTTCTTCATCTGTAAAATGAGGGTGACCCAGATGACGTCATACTCATTGCAATGAAACTTGAGAAATAAAATCTTTTCATGAAATGTATAATGAAGCAAACAGGCAATACAAATGAGCAATAAGCCAGCCCCCAAGTTCGATAGGAGCAAAGTGGGCTAAATCAAGTGTGTCAAAGTTGAGGCCTGAAGGGTGCTAAGCTGACTCGGAAGAAGAATGAGAATTGCATTGGAAGTCAAAAAAGCAATGGAAAAATACATGACAAATTTAAGTACCACATTAAAATGATTTGTTTTCTAGGGTTCCTACCCCTTTTTTGGCAAATGATCCAGAAGTCTGCATCATCTCTAAAAAATAAGGTAGGAGGGGAAATTTTCAATCAAGGCTACCTCATACCACTCATAATTGCCGAAAGTAAGCAAGCACTAATTTAGAACATTTACCAAAGTTTCTATTGAAGTTATATATTGAACTTGAAAATGTTAAACATGAATGAAAAAAATCATTATGGCATAGGCAAATGCAAATAGAGGAGATCCTTTTACAAATTGCTCTTTGTAGTGGTTCTGATAATTTACTGGAATGATAGAACCTTATGCCAGTTTGATTTTGTGATATTGACTCTTGAAAAAGGGTCTAAAATGCATATGTGTATATGCATACATACACACACACACATGCACACACACACACACACACACACATGTATTCAAGTAAAGTGAATGAAAAAGGTAATTCTTGAGAAATTGTATTTGATTGCAATTGTAGACTGAGATCATTGCTTTAGTACAGTGGAAAGAACATTAACTCTAAAGTCAAAAGATTGGAGTTCAAATCTTCTGCCTGCTACTTGTAACCTTGGGTAAGTCCCTTCATTCTCAGGGCTTCAGCTCTTTCTCTGTAAAAATGAGTGGGCAAGACTAGATGCCTTCTAATTGGATCTATGACCCTATAATCCTAGTCAGGAGTCCTGTGTGAATTTTACCACATAATTAGATGTGGAACCTCCCACAAGTCACATAATCTTTATGTGCCTCTGCTTTTTTTCCAAATACATGCTCCATAAATGACTCTCTAGGCAGACTTCTCTGGTTACAGTTATTGCATTTTTTTAGTCTCTTTCCTATTCCTAATTCTATTTACTTGATTTCTATTTTATCTTTCCTTTTTGATTTTTCTTTATTTCTATATACCTCATATATAGTTTTTATCTATGTATCTATCTCCTACTCTTCCTTGCCTTTCTCTATTTCAAGCAGCGATGAGAGGGCATAGAATTTCAGGATGAGAGGAGATGAACATCCCCATTACTGCTGGTGAATCCTAACAAGGGCTCTACCTTTAGCCTTATGACAGGAAGGCTTGGTTTTTTTGTGTTGCTTTTTGTTGTTGTTGTTTTTCCCTAAAATAACCCAAATTGCAGAGGTCTGTGTGAATCAGAAATGCATCAGAGGTACATCAGAGACCCAAGTTTCTTGCCCCAAGGGCAGGGCTAGGGAGGTTTTTAAGTAGTTTAGTGATTAGGCTTGGATAAGGATTGGCCCTGGGGGAAGGAGAGGAAGAGAAACTGGGGCAGGGCCTTGAGAGATGGAGATCAGAGGAGTATCTGGGCTATGTGGCTTCTATCAAGATCTTCACAAGGAGCTTCTCATCAGAAGCACTGCAACTTGTTAAGAGGTCTTTGTTGACTCTAATTCTACTCTAGGATTCAAATCCCCTTTGCCAATATATTCATAAGACCAGAGATTCAGAACTGGAGGATGAGTCTGACTCCATCTTTTTATAGATGAAGAAACTCAGTTCAAAACTGAATGATTTGCCCATGATCCTGGAGCTAGTACTACCTGAGATAAGATTTGAACTTAGATCTTAACTCCAAGTCCAGTACTCCACTCACTCTCTTCCACTTAGCTTTTTAATTCTTCCCCTGACCAATTAAATTATGTTCAACAAACATGTATTAAGTACCACGGAAGTGTAAAGGTCCTAGTCCTGACACCAAGGAGACTATTGCGATAGTTAACAAATGCCCATGAATGGGATTTCCATGGAGACATATGTCAGTTCAATATAAAGAGAAATGTCTTAATATTACAGGTGCCCAAAAGTGGCTAGAGTTGCCTTATAAGACAAAGCATTCCTTATCACTTTAGATCAAGTGGAGGCTGGGTGACCATTTGTCAGCATTGTTATAGAGAGATTTATTTTGGTTGGATGACCTCTAGGATCTCCACTAATTCTAAGCTTCTAGGATTCTAATAAAGTAATTTTCCATTTTGAATAGCAATAAAATGGGGCTTATAAATTCCCAAGCTGTATTTAGTATGCTGGCACATCATTAGCATTTATACTTGGTACTCCATTGTATTGACTCATTCTTGTCAAAGTATCATCAGTCAAGATACTTCAACTTCTTTAGGTGAAGTTAAGGAATGATCTTAACAATTTTTATTTCTTCATATTAGATTCCATATTATTGTCCACAAGGACACAATGTAATCAATATCTCACCTATTTACCTTTCAGACTCATTTTCCAAGCACCACTCCAAGGAAATGAATTTATTGTGCAAGTTAAACTTTCCTTCTGCAGACTTTAAGAAAGAAAGTCTTTGTTTAAATTATTGCTTTTGAATGTAGATGAGAGTCTTGTTAATAGAAAGAAAAATACCAGCTGCTTGAATATCACCTAATTATTATATTTTCCATTTGATATGCTGGTGAGGCAGGCTCAAGTAGTGGGGAGATTTGTAATTCTATCTTGAACATTAAAAATCACTTTTGTACCAAGTCAAGGTAGTTTTTGGCAGCTGGTTATTTGATTTCAATGTGTCTTATTTAAAAGGATTTTGTATAAGGTATAGACTAAGAAGTCTCCCCACTTTTACACCTGGGCCTTCCCCTGGATGCATCCTGGGACTCAGATTTGCTTTTGACCCATTTACATGTTCAACAACCTTCAGCCAAGAGAGCTTACCTAAGCATTCCAGACAGCAATAAAACTATTTTGTGATAGTGAAGTGAGTCCAGGCTCAGGCAGCTTCCCAGCTGCTGGAAAACACCCACCCTGTTCTACTACCAGCAACCTGATCCATCACCTGCCCTTTTAAATAGACAGTTTCCAGATGTTGTCCACCTGGAAAGAGGTCAATATTCTGTTAGTTCATTGACTCTATTGATTCAGTGAGCCTATTCATGCTGAATTCCATCTGGCAGTGATTTCCAAGTTTGGGTTCCCCTGGAGTATAAAAGTGTGTCTATTCCAGAGGTGATTAGCCAGGTAACGCACCATATTCAACAGCAGAGATTTAGACTGATTAGTGGTAAAAACACAGAGTAGCTTCAAAGCTAAAGCTACGGTTGATATTCAAAAATCCTTTTGCCTTGGATTACTTTGATGATTTAGGTGTAAACTTTCCAATGGCTTCAAAGGATCCACAAGCTTAAATCTATAAGAAAAACAAAATAAGCAATGATTCTCAACAGTGTCCAGCCTGTTGACCAAGTTCTTATCCCACATAAATGTGGTTGATGAGAAATAGTGAACCTCCTACCTGAGATGATTATATAGACCCATATCTTCCTATCTTTGTAGTTATCAACCCTTGGTTGGTGTCTTTCTTCCCCTGACCAATCTAATTTTATTCAGCATATCTTTATTAATCACCATAGATGTATAAGGCCCTACACTAAGAATGCTAAATTCTGGGAATACCAACCAGAAAACCTATGCTTCCTCCATCTTTAACTTCCCCACCTCTACCCCTGGGAAGCTTTCAATCTAATTAGGGGTGAGGAGGATACAACTTGTTCAAGAGTATGTTACATGGAAAAAATGTACTAGAAGTACACAGGAAAGAGGGAGAGAAAAGGGGAGAGAGAGAGGAGAGAGACGACAGACAGACAGAGAGAGACAGAGAGACAGACACACACTCACACACACACACACACACACACACACACACAGAAACAGAGAGACAGAGACAGGGACACATAGAGAGAGATGTGCTCTCAGAAAATCTAAGGGATCAGATAATATCATAGATTTAGAGCTGGCAATTTATTGTGTCTTTCCCCATGATTTTACAGATGAAGGAACTAAGACCCGGAGAAATTAGAAGCAGTTTTCTCTAGATCACACATTTAGTGTCAAAACCAGGGTTGTACCCAGATTCATTGATTCTAAATCCAGAGTTCTGTCCTCTGTATCTTATCACTCTAGTCATTCTTTCATTCTTTTTAAGAAGCTAAAATGCTGACCTTTCTGCTGGAATTTAGGTTCTGAAGTTTTAGAACTTGTTAATCCTCAGTTTTACTTTAGATCAAGGGGATATTCCCACTTTTCAGTGTCTTCATTCTTCTATCTTAGGTTACTTATTTTAAAAGACATTCAGATTTCTTCAGTGAATTTCAATGAAGCAAATGTCAGTTTCTTAATCTTTACATTTCTCTGATTATAAAAGCCAAAGGAGAATGGGCAATAGAATGTGAGTATTGTGTTATCCCTAAGAGATCATCTTGTCTCATCTCTTCAAGTCTAACTTGACCTGAGAGTCCTGGAATTTCTAATTCTCAAGTAACAGAAGAGCCACCTCCTATAATTTCTGTAACACCAATGATTTTCTAAGCTTTCCCTGAGGGTTTACAGTTAGAAATAAAGTAATGAGAAATTCAGTGAGTAGCTGGGGGTAAACGTGGTTAGAATATGGGACCTGAAGTCAGGGAGACATCTGAGTTCAAATGTGGCCACAGACACTTACTAGCTATGTCACTCTAGGCAAGTCAGTTAACCCTGTTTACCTCAATTTCCTCATCTGTAAAATGAGCTGGAGAAGGAAATGGCAAAGTGCTCCAGTATCTTTGCCAAGGAAATCCCAAATGGGGTCACAAAGAGTTGTACACAGCTGGAAAATGCCAGAACAACAATAGGAAATTCAAGGCCCTTGCTTCATCTCTAGGCTAATTCCTGGTAAGGGTGAATTCTTATCATTTCAAACTCTACATGTCCAAAATCATATTCATTATCCACCTCCAAACCACCCCCTCCTACAAACTTCTCTTTCTCTGACAGTGGCATCATAAGTTTCCTAGTCATCTATGCAAAAAATCCTTAGTATCTTCTTGGATTCATCTCTTTTATTTCTCCCCTCCTCAGTCACCAAATGTTGGCAGCTTCTCTTTTGAAAATATCCCTTAAGTCCGTCATATCTGTACTACTACAACCATCTCATAATTAGCTTCTCAACCTCCCCATTTTCCATTTCATCCTACACAAAACAGTGAGATTAATCCTTAAATTTTCCATCTATCTGGTCACTCCTCTGTTCTTGCATCAAATCTAAATCTTGCTTCCTGGCCTTTTATATTTCCCGCAATCTAATTTTACTCAGGTGGCCCGATTTTATTTTTCAGTCTCCTCTAAGATTCCCCTAACCCTTACATTGTTGGCAGCTTTCTGTCTCCAAAGAAGCCTGTGCTCACCTCATATCTTTTCCTTCTAGTGTGTAACTTCTTCTCCCTGGAAAGCATCTCTTCAAACTTCAATCTATCAATGGGTAGAATAAGAAGTTGATAATGAAGAATTAGTAATTCTTCAAGGCCCAGTTCACACCACACCTCTACAAAGCTTTCCCTGACCCCTCTAGTCCTCAAAAATGTTCTTCTCTTTTGAAATCTTATAGCAAATACCTCCCATTTTAGAGCTCCGTTAAATCTGGTTTTGAGTTGCAGGTGATTGTCCCATTTTCTATTATCTCCACTCTCCTGACAAGACTGCATGCCACCCATCCAAGAAGGGGATATTTGAATGACCCTGCCCAGTTGCTTCAGAGTCTCAAATGCTCTTGAGAGACAACTGGAAATAAATCTGGGGTGTTTTCTGAAGCTTCTAGGCTTGAGGAAAGTATCCACTTGAGTGGGACATTCACCATCTGAGTGCTTGGGACAAAAATATAACAGGCTTAGCTAGAGCCTATGTCCAACTTGGTTTTAATGGTGGAGGCCCACCACAATTTAATCCTATCCTAGCTATCCCAGTATTATTTCTGCCTGTTCACTAAAATCCTCCAACTATGGTGCAGTGCAAAGTAAAACAGATTCGGATTAGAGGACATGAGTTCAAATCCTAAAGCTCATTTTTTGTCAAAGTGATTTTAAATACGTCACAACTTCTCAGGGCCTCAGTACCCTACAAGTGAAATTTAGGGGGTTATACTATATGCACAAAAGGGGTGTGATATATCCTTGACTCTTAAGTAAACTTCTGCAGGTTCAGAATTTGGCACTAACTATAGCATTAATGAGAGATGCCATATCGGACCCTCCCATCTAAGCCCACCCCCATGCCTGGTACTGCAACTGAGCTACAATGAAGGAAGAATTCTATCCTTCGTTGTTTAGAAAAAAAAATTTTTTTTGACAAGACAGGAATACTCTGGAGCCTTCTTTGTTTCCATAACTAGATAGACCCCCTACACTCCCTGCCTCAAAACACAAGAGAAGTGATTTATTTCTTAAAAATGCTAACTAAACCTGAGGGATAAATGAAGAGTATGTTAACTACTGGACTACTGAAGGAGTGAAACTGAAGCCACCTTTTGGGAACTGCAGGTAATTAGAAGAGAATGCAGGAAAGTCTACACCTGCATGGCAATAAGTAAATGAGGCCTTATAGGTCTCTGGGAAAGGATTTCTCCTTTGTGGGTGTTATCATTTTCCATGGATTTTATTTGGAGTTCTACTTGTTTTCTTCAACCTGTAAATGAAATATGTCTTTTTTCTTCATGTGAGTGATATGATATATACTGGCATTTGATGACCACGTGTAGTATCATACAATAAGTTTTACAGATTTTCTGAATAGGGACAAGAAGGCCAAGTATTGAGAAACTACTTACCCTGTGCCCAGCAACCCTGTATAGGCAAAAACCTCTGACACACAGGTTACAATTGGCTCATCATTTGCTGTTCAACTTGTATTCCTTGTGGCTTCCTAAGTTCTTGAGAACAAGGACCGTGTATGTACCATGGTGCCTAGCATAATGCTTGGCACATGTACTCTCTGGCGATAAAAAGGATGAAAAATGATACTGTCCCTGCCCTTAAGGAAAGCAATTGGAGGTGGGGTGGGATATATCAACATATACTTGATGGATAAATTCTTTTTGCAGTTATGGGATTTTCTCTGAAGGCCTGAGAATCTAATAGACTGTTTATCAAAAGTTAAATACTTCACAACAGTCACTTTGCTATTTTGGAGCAGCTGGATAGAATTCAGCATTCTCCTGTAATCATAAGATAATTTCCCATATCGTTTTTTTTATTCCCAGGCTACAAACTTTTAACATAAGAGGTTATTTTCAATATGGTTGCTTGCGTCAAAGACCATGCACGGCTAAAGTAGATTTGTACTCTGGTGCTCTAATTGTATGCTGTAGTATAGAGATTAAGAAGCAAATACTTAGAACACCCAGAGTATGAAAGGAAAATTCCCCTGGAGTATGTGATTGGAACGATGTGTTTTCCTTCAGTGGTGGATATTCATTTGTAGTGGCTTGTCCTATATGTGTTCTGAGTGTCTTCTGAATTCTGTGATTATGTTGTATTTATTTTATTTCTTGTGATGTAACCTGAGAAGATTTTTCTTCTCATTGTGGGAGGTGGGGAGACAGATCCTGAAAAATGTCTCCAAATGCTACTATTCATGTCTTTTCTTTCTTTCTGTTTGAGTAGATAATATTCTACAACTTCTAAATTATGTTTTCAGTAGGACAGAAAAATTAATGCATAAAGTAGAAACAGTTTCCACTTGGTAACATGTTTACCTCACTTTAAGAAGATCAATACACAGACACTGATTTTTGCTAAGAAGGGAAATTTGTAGGTAATAACACAACTCAAGATAGAGTAATTACACCTACTATGTGCACAAACTATACTGTACTGGAACAAGTAATAACATTTTTTAAATCACTAAAAGAGCACTAACATAGAGCTCCTTGCAGAATTTAAATAACTATTTAAATTTACTTATTATTTCAAAAACAATTTAATATAGGAAATAGGAGGGAATGAATTCTAGCTAAAGGAGGCAACCTTGCAAAAGAGCAGAGACTACAGGTAGAATATGAAGGTCTAGGAACGATTTACGGCTGGACTTTGGAAGTTTGGCTGGAATATAAAGATTATGGAGAGAGGGAGAACTTGAAATAAATTTGGAAAAATAGATTGTGGTCAAATTATGGAAAATCAATCTAAAGGAAGATGGAGGGTGGAAAGCAGGGACTCACCTAAAGCTCTCCCCCAGGACCCTCCAAATGCCTATAAAAATGGCTCTAAACAAATTCTAGAACTTCAGAACCCATGAAATAGCAGAGGAAAGCAGGGCTCCAGCCCAGGACAGCCTGGATGGTCATGGGGTAAGGTCTATCACACAGAGATGGGAGCTGAGCAGAAGAGAGCCCAGTGTGGGACGTGCCAGAACCAACCAGACCAAGAGCCAGGCAGAATAGGCCCTAGCACCCTGAATCACTGAGCTGCAGCAGTTACCAGACTTCTCAGCCCACAAACACCAAAGACAACAGAGAAGGTTAGTGGGAAAAACTGTGGGGACAGAGTGAAAGGAGTTCCCTGTTCAGCCACCGCCCTGGGGGCAGCAGAGGTGGTGCAGCTCTGAGGAGGCTTACAGAACTACAGCTGCAGTTGTTTTTGGCCCCAGGCCCACCTGGTGGGAGGAATTAAGTGGTGGATCTGAGAGGGAGTGCAGAGCCTGCTTAGATCTGAGTCCCAGTCTGGGTTGGCAGTTCTTGGGGGAGGAGAAGCGCTGGTATGGCAGAGCTGGCTGTGTAGAAATAGCTCTGAAAACAACAGTGCAGCCCCTCAAGCTTGGGACAAAGTACTCTCTACTCTACAAGCAGTCATAACCCCACGAAAAACTCAAGGGTCAAGTAGTTGGCTGGGAATATGAACAAGCATCAAAAATGGATTCACATTCAGACTCAGACTTTGGAATCTTCCTTTGATGACAAAGAAGAACAAAACATACAGCCAGAAAAAGTCAACAAAGTCAAAGAACCTACATCAAAAACCTCCAAGAAAAACATGAACTGCTCTCAGGCCATGGAAGAGCTCAAAAAGGATTTGGAAATGCAAGTTAGAGAAGTAGAGGAAAAATTGGGAAGAGAAATGAGAATGATGTGAGATAACTATAAAAAATAAGTCAATGACTGGCTAAAGGAGACCCCAAAAATACTAAAGAAAATAACACCTTAAAAAATAGACTAACTCAAATGGCAAAAGAGCTCCAAAAAGCCAATGAGGAGAAGAATGCCTTGAAAGGCAGAAATACCCAAATGGAAAAGGAGGTCCAAAAGACCACTGAAGAAAAAACTACCTTAAAAATTAGATTGGAGCAAGTGGAAGCCAGTGACTTGATGAGAAATCAAGATATTATAAAACAGAACCAAAGGAATGAAAAAAATGGAAGATAATGTGAAGTATCTCATTGGAAAAACCACTGACCTGGAAAATAGATCCAGGAGAGATAATTTAAAAATTACTGGAGTATCTGAAAGCCATGATCAAAAAAAGAGCCTAGATATCATCTTTCAAGAAATTATCAATCAGAACTGCCCTGAGATATTCTAGAGCCAGAGGGTAAAATAGAAATTGAAAGAATCCACCTATCGCCTCCTCAAAAAGATCCACAAAAGAAAACTCCTAGGAATATTGTCACCAAATATTGTTGCCATAGCTCCCAGATCAGGGAGAAAATACTGCAAGCAGCCAGAAAGAAACAATTTGAGTATTGTGGAAATACAAACAGGATAACATAAGACCTAGCAGCTTCTACATTAAGGGACCGAAGGGCTTGGAATATGATAGTCCAGAAGTCAATGGAGCTAGGGTTAAAACCAAGAATCACCTACCCAGCAAAACTGAGTATAATGCTCCAAGGAAAAATATGGATTTTCAATAAAATAGAGGACTTTCAAGCTTTCTCAGTGAAAAAACCAGAGCTGAATAGAAAATTTGACTTTCAAACACAAGAATCAAGAGAAGCATGAAAAGGTAAACAAGAAAGAGAAATCATAAGGGACTTACTAAAGTTGAACTGTTTTGTTTACATTCCTACATTGAAAGATGATGTGTATAATTCATGACACCTCAGTATTAGGGTAGCTGAAGGGAATATATATATATATATATATAAACAGAGGGCACAGGGTGAGTTGAATATGAAAAAATTATATCTAAAAAAAATCAAATTAAGGGATGAGAGAGGAATATATTGAGAGAGGGAGAAAGGGAGAGATAGAATGGGGTAAATTATTTCATATAAAAGTGGCAAGAAAAAGCAGTTCTATAGGAAGGAAAGAGGGAGCAGGTGAGGGGGAATGAGTGAATCTTGCTCTCATCAGATTTGACCTGAGGAGGGAATAACATACATACTCAATTGGGTATCTTACCCCACAGGAAAGAAGGAGGAAGGAGACAAAAAAGGCAGGATGATAAAAGGGAGGGCAGATAGTTGGAGGAGGTAATTAAAAACAAACACTTTCAAAAAGGGAAAGGGTCAAGGGAGAAAATTCAATAAAGGTAGATAGGTTAGGAAGGAGCAAAATATAGTTAGTCTTTTACAACACGAGTATTATGGAAGGGTTTTGCATAATGGTACACATGTGGACTATGTTGAATTGCTTGCCTTCTTAGGGAGGGTGGGTGGGGAGTGAAGAGGGGAGGGAATTTGGAACTCAAAGTTTTAAAAGCAGGTGTTAAAAAAAGTTTTTGTATGAGACTAGGAAATAAGATATACAGGCAATGTGGTGTAGAAATCTATCTTGCCCTACAAGAAAGTAAGGGAAAAGGGGATGGGGAAGAGTGGGGTGACAGAAGGGAGGGCTGACTGGGAAATGGGGCAATCAGAATATTTGCCATCTTGGAGTTGGGTGGAGGGTAGAAATAGGGAGAAAATTTGTAATTCAAACTCTTGTGAAAACCAATGCTGAAAACTAAAAATATTAAATAAATAATAATGAAAAAAAAGAAAATCAAGCTAAAGGAAATTGTATTTTATGCTAAAGACAATAAGGAACCACTAGAGATACTTAAGGGAAGGAATAAGATGATTAAGGGCTCTGCCTTCAGAAGATTGTTTGGTGAGCTTTGTGGAAGATAGATTTGATAGGACAGATACTGTAAATATAGATAAGTAGGATTGTTTTATTCATTTTATTTGTATTCTTGGAACCTAGCAGTGGGTTTAATACATGGTGGGTGTTTAAATATTAGTGGATTGATTGATAGGTCAGGCAAATAGTGATAAGGACTTGAACTGAGATTGGAGCCCTGTGAATACATAGCAGGGATCAGTCAGATGATAGAGATGTGTAAGTAGAATAGGAAAGAATTAGCAATTAACTGGATACAGAAGAAGAGGGAGAAGGAAAGGTCAAAGATGACTCTGAAGTTGTGAATCTAATTGATTGAGAAGATGGTAGTACCCTCAACAGAAATAAGAAGACCTGAAGTAAGGATTGATGGATTGTGGTGGAATAATGGCTTCCAATTTCATCACATTATATTTGAGATTCCAAGTAGGTATGCAGGTAGGAGAAATCCAGTAGCCAACTGGTGATCAAAACTTGAATTTCAGTGACTTCAGAGATCATCTAGACCAAATTCCTCACCACTGCTTTATAGAATCTCTACCTTCATTCAAAGCTTAATTCAAGAGCCACTTTTTAATGAGACATATACTAATACGCCAGATGCTAGTGTCTCTCTCCAGAATTACCTTCAATTTACTTTGCATTCATATTTACTCATATGTGTGTCTGTTGTCTCTCTCAGTATGATATATGATTCTTGAAGATGGGTCATTTCACTTGTGGTTTCCCCAATGCTTAGCATAGTGTGTGACACGTAGTAGGTGCTTAATAAATGTTTGCTGATTGATCATCTCATAAACTTAGTTCCTCTCCATTCCCCTTTTCTGTTTATATCTTCTCGGCCTATGTTTTTCTGTTAGATATTAATAAAGTGAATTTTCTTATGCAAAGCAATTTGGTAGATCAACTTTATAATTGTGGTTGAAGAATCATTTGCAAATATATCTTAGAAATAAAAATTTCCCCAAATTATCAATATGTAGATTAATTCTATATGCTATATTTATGTATAAATACACACATACATATGTGTGTGTATGTGTCCAAAGTCAAACCAGAGTGAATGTGACCTCAGTACATTGTCAAAATACATTGCTGTTGAAATATAAAGGTCCTCAGTTTTTCAGACATTCAACATGAGTATAAAAGAAATAGAGGTCCATAAAAATTGCTTTCTGGCATGACAGTTGTTCCTTTTCTTAAAGCTCCATTGAGTTCCAACAGCTATGGAGCACTTACTCACTTAGAAACAAGGCCAACAAAGAGTAGAAGTGAGTCAAATCAGTAGACATTTAAGTGCTTACATGCCAGGCACTTTGATAAGCATTGTAAATAAAATAAAAAAAAAACAAAGACATTCTCTGCTCTCAAAGAGTTTACATCCTAATGGACATAAATGGAAGCAAGGGTTTTGGGAACAAGGCACCCATATAAATCCATGGTAGAGAAAGAAGTCCAGAAAGTCAGGAACGGAACCTAGAGAAGAATGAGGAATAAGCATGGAAGGCTTCAGTCTTTCCTTAAAATAGAGGCTCAAGAAGGAACTGATAAATCAGAGGATGGGGTGACAGGGTGGAGGGACCTTCTAGCATGAGAAGGCTGATGGGGTGTAATGTCAAGGGTATTTTGCAGGATGAAAAGAATATAGGGCCGGAGGGATCTTCCAGGGTGAAAAGGTTGTTGCTTATAAAGAAGAAAAAAGATCTGGAGAGTCAGGAATAGAACCCAAAGAAAAATGAATGAATAAACATGGTGGGCCTGAGCTCTTCCTTAAAATGAAGGTTTGTGGAAAAACTTATCAATCAGGGGAAGAGGTCAAGGGCTCTTGCTAGGATGAGAAGGTTGCTGGTTGATCATGGAAAAGGCATCTTACAGGGTGAGAAGGCTGCTGGAGAATGATGAAGGAAGAAGTCCAGAGAGAGTCAAAAGTAGAGCCCAAAGAGAAATAAAGGAGGGAGTAAGTGAAGAATGAAGGAATAAAGTTGGGGAGAAGACAGGGCCTTTTCTACTCCCTTCTTTGAAAAGGCATAATGATTTGCAATAAATATGATAAGCTGTGTTAACATAATGAAAAAAGCAGTAACTATGACATAAACTATTATTTTACTTATAAATTCACTTTCTTTTACCGTGAGTGGGAATAGTCTACAACACATTACTGACAAGGACTTACAAAGGACAAATGGAATAAAGAATGCCATCAAAGAAATATCGAGTGGGGAAAAAACGGCTGCTCTTGCGGTGAGATGGAGAAAGAACCAGTTTATAAAGTCTGTGACAATTATTGACATCCTTCCAATTTAAAAAAGAAGTCCTCCTACCTAGGACTTTGGTATTCTCCCTCTCAGCAGGGTATGAATTAGAGTCACACAGGAGGATTTGTAGTCTGCATTGTTGGAAGGAAAAAACTGCATCAGTGGTCAATCAGTCAACAGTCATGTTTAGAAACCACTTAGGAAAAGAGTATTGTGATTCCCTGCACTCTTCAAAATCTTTGGGGTCCTCTGCCTCATTAGGTGTTGAATAATTTTCCTTTCTTATTCAGGTATTTATAGATACCCAAAGTCTTTAACTAGATCTGGAGTCCACATTTCTTTCTGCTGTTAACGTCTTCCCGGTTGTTGTATCTGTTTATGCTCAAAGACTTTGAGTTCCTCCAGAGATTTTGGTAATTTCCTCCTTGCTTTCCCTTAATTTCCCCTTTTTCTTTCTTTCTGACCATCTCCTTCCTGATAGCAGTTTCTCTAGGGACTGTGTCTCAAAGCATCTAAGTTTTCTCTACCACTGGGCAATTCATGGTTCATCAGCATAGGTCTCTGCCCCAAGACACTTATGGGAATGGGGGTGGGGGTGGAGGGTGGGGAGAACTAGCACAAGTTGGTTGCTAGGCTCTTTTCCGCAGACTTAATGAAGTGCCATGCAGGCCTATGCACAGACGTCTTGACCCATCCTTCTATTCCCCACTTCTCATGGCACAGCGTACCATCAATTCCATTATTGTAGCATGAGCAAATTTCTGTCATTTGGAGTTTGGTTCTTTGTGGCTCTGATAAAAAGGGAGGTTGGGGAATGGAACTGAGTTCTATTACAAGCCTGTGGGTTGGATTGTGAAGCCCTATTACAAGATGATTGGTGGGTGTTTATTAAGGGTTTAGATATGTTGACCTCTGCTGTTAGTTACATTTTTACATTGCTTGGGTTCTTGGTGTGCTATACCATGGTGACAGATGAAATTACTTCATCTCTGATGCATAATTCCTATTTTTGAGAGGTTTGAGAAGATCAGAGGAAATTCCTAATCTTCCATCTTGTTAGTTCTATGATCCTATCATTTATTAAGTGCCTACTATAATCCAGGCAGCTTGTTCAACTCTTAAAATACCAAGAGAGAAATGAAAGTCTCTGCCCTCAAGGAACCTATCTTTTCTTAGGGGAAGGGGGTATGGAGTATATAAAATGTAAAAATTAAAAGAAAATGTACAAAAATCAATACAAAGTTAATCTGTGAAGGAAGCTTTAGCAACTGCAAAGGATAATGAAGTCTTACATGGAAAGTAGCATTTAGACTGAGCTTTGAAGGAACCTAGGAAGTTTGTAAGGCAGAGATGAGGTTAGACTGAATTTTGTTGCTTTCAACTAGGAAGCATCTAAGCTATTGACTTGGAATGGATCATCTCCAAGTTATTAAAATTTAAGCGGCCTTGTGGAGTTGTAGAGATGAGGTGGTGGTAGGGCAGGAAAGAAACTTAGATGAATCCATCAGATTGATTTTTAGCTGTAGGCAATAGCAACATTTTTCTCTCAATCATTGTAGTGGACTTAAACAGGAGGTTTTCGAGATGCTCATTACCTCCCTCTACTTTATGCCTCCTCCTCCTCTCCTTTTCCCACCTTCATCTCTACTTTTCTTAGTATCTCCCTTTGCACCCTTATAAGATGAATGTGCAATCGATGCGTGTGGGCCTATAGTGGGCAACCCATTTTTTCCTTCCCTCAGGGTGGAGTGGCAACCACTGATTCTTGGCACCAAAAAATGTGACCCTCCTGCTTGGCACAATCAAGAAATGGAAATGTACCGTGACCAAGTCTCTTTTATATCAAATCCAAACATTCTTGTTAAGTCTGGGACTCAAATTGCAATCTTGATGCCAGAGGTTGGCAGACTAACTCAGCTCGCAGTGTGCAAAGTCATTCTCATAACAATGAGTGAAGGTAGGCATTTCTGGTCATCTATACATTGAAAACACAGAAATATCATTGACTGGTGCTTTCCAGAAAAGCACAAGACTTAAGAGAAATTTATAATAGCCTTTGCAAAGAGGATATAAAATTTCACTTCTCCATTGTTTTAGCTCTTGTGTCTATTGGTAATAATAATAATAATCTTCCAAACCCAAACCCAATGATGTCCATGCTATTATCTTGCTAAGGGGTGCCTATGTTGGAAATATTCCCTCTTAGAATGAAACCATGAATCTTAAATTTTATTTAGTAATAGTCTTTTTCATGTTAAGGGAGAAGGTGGGTCAACGGTACCCTAGATGCTTGATGCTTCCTCCAATAAAGGTGCTATTGATGTCATGCTATAATGGCTATTCCTCTGAGAAAATGAATACCTTTATTCTATTTGAAGAGGCTTGCAATTACTTTGCTGCCCCTGCAATAAGCATTTTTTTTGAGAATCTGTCACAGATGACAGATCTGAGAATTAGAAGGGTAGTACGAAGTCAGATAGTTCATTTTATATTAGTTCAAGAGTGCCCTCTGCAACAAAGCCTAACAGTGGTTAGCTAAGATTTGCATGTACACATTGAGTCTTGAGATGTTGGAAGAACTGAAATTGTGAGATGGCCTAAATTTATCTCTTGGCAGCTTCTATCTTGTTGTTCTGAGTTTCACCCTCTGGGGCCACTCAGAATGGGTCAAATCAATCTTTCAAAACCTTACAGTCTTTTCTCATTATAGAACATTGCAATATGGGGTGTTTGGCAGGGGTGGGAAGGAGAGAGAAAAAGGGAATTTAAGAGGATTAGAGAGGAAAGAGAAAGGAGACAAACTATCCCATTGCTTAGTTCAGTATAAACAAATTTCCTTTAAGCTTTATACTTATCACTAGTGCTAGTGACTTATATTAGTAGAACTGATTGTCAGTGAAATTCTATAAACACAAGTCCATCTTCATTATGTAATTTAAAATGTTTCTATAAGGTACAATCCATCTCTAAAAACTGAGGCATACAAACAACTAATTTAAAGTCCTTTTTTTGTTATTGCTTAACTGACTAAAACTGGTTCTTTGTCCCATACAGCCTTTTGTTTAAGGGGGACAGAGGCCAAGTTTGGTGTCACAACCACTTCAGTTACTGTAGATTTTTATTTGTCTCTTCATTTATTAATGAAATTGTTTTCCATCTACTAGAACTTGTATCGTCAACTAAATAGCTCTTTAAAAGTGTGTAGGACAGTGCTGTGTTGGAATGTATTCAAAGAAAAAAGAAACAAAAAATGATTAAAATGTGTGGAATGTGCCTCATGAACTAAGATTAAGGGTCTCGTTTAAAAATTGTATCCACATGTTGTGAACCCACAGAGACATACAGAGAGACAACAATGTCAGAGCAGCTGAAATTAATTTGAAGTCAATACTCATGGGGTAAATCTAGCTGCATGATTATTCAAGCACCTGCAACCCAATGGCTTTATCCTTGCAAAGGGATGGGCAGAATAATCTTTGCCATTGTAAGCCATATGGAATATTCATCACAGAGTGGCTTGGCTTTCTCCCTCCCCCTATCATAAGACAAATGAATTATGACTCACTGCTGAAAAGATGGCACAGAGTAGAAAGTACCCTTGACTCTAAGTCAGGAGATCTGGGTGTTTTGTCTTAGTTCCACCATTCACTAGTACTATGCCTTAGAGGAAACCACTTGAACTCTCTGGACCTTTCTCTCTTTACACCTAAAATGAGGAGGAGTAGATAGTCTCTGAAGTACCTTCCCAACTCTAGGATTCTATGAATTCCATCTTACATAGTTATCCATAGGCCTTTTTGACTAGTAATACAATCTAAACACCTTGAGAGTTGTTTTCCTTTTTTTTTATTCTACAATCTAACAAAGTGCTTTGTACTTATAGTTACTTACTACTAGTAGGTACTTAATAAATTATCCCGGGGTCAGATTGCATCTGGATTATTGCAGAGATTTGTTGAAATTCAGATGAAGAAGATGATGAGATCTAGAAAGAATCTTAAAGGTCATATAATTCAACTTGTCATTTTACACATGGAGAAACTGAGACCCAGACAAGTTAAGTGAAATGCTCAAGGTTGTACAAATAATAAGGAATAAAGCCAGTATTTTAACAAAAGTACCATAACTCCTAATCTATCACTTGTTTCTACTGCAACACATTTCTTCTTTCATAGTTGAGCTTGATGTGAACCTCCGTCAAAGATACAGCTTTTCAGTTCTGTATTAGGCACCAAGATTCCCATTACTATATTCTCATTTATTATGCTTTTTGTAATGCAGTATCATATACCTAACCTTGGTGTCTGAGTCAGTTCCTTGTAGCAAGCTACAGTAGGTGTTTAGTAAGGTATTTTAACCCTCTTGGCCCACAATGACACTATTTAATGCCTGGAACAAGTCTCTGTATGCTGTGACACCAAATAAATAGCCACTGACAAATTTCTTTATAGCAAATCTAAACACTTCTTCTTGGTCAAGATCCACCACCAACTCATTTCACTGGCCTGTACTGAAGTCATTCCTTATGTCTGCCATGCAATACAACACGGAACTGCTAACAAAGGTATGTCCTGTCTGGTGGATGTCAAATACCCAGCCCTCTACTGTTCTTGTTTCTATTTTGCCCTCTTAGCAATCGGCTAGATAGTACAGTAGATGGAGTGCCAGCCAGGCTTGGAGTCAGAAAGATTGCTCTTCGGGAGTTCAGATATGGCTTCAGACACTTACTAGTTGTGTGACCCTGGGCAAGTTATTTAATCCTATTTGCCTCAGTTTCTTCATCTGTAAAATGATTTGGAGAAAGAAATGGCAAACTACTGTACTAAATTTGCACATGAAGAGTCAGACACAACTGAACAACTCAACAACAACAATCAGTGACTTTCCTGACCCCTAGCTCATTGACGACTCCCTCTAGTAAATCTTGGCTGTTATTTTTCACTCAGAACTTAAGTTCATAGTGAAGATAAACTGGTAAAACATTAGTTAGACAACTAAAAACATGGTCATAGAAGCTGTAGCAACCACAGCTATAGAAACTGAAGCAAATCTCAATCCCCACCTTAGGCTGAAGCCTTAGACCATTGTTTGATCCCTCATGGCTCCAAAACTACAGGCAGGGAAATCAGGAAGTTAATGCACTAATTATACGTGTCCCACCACCAATAGTTCAAATTGGTGGTGGGGCATGTAAATAATCATCATTCATAAAACTTATGAGTCAAGTCAGTCAATAAACTAATTAAGCACCTATGTGGCAGGCACTGTGATAAGCACTGAAAATATAAATACAAAAAAGAAAGATTGTCCTTGCTTTCAAGGAGTTTATAATCTAATGGGGAAAAGAAAAACACATAATAGGGAGATGGAGGGTGGGAGGAGAGGGGAAAGCACTCAGAATTGGAGTATGATGGAAAAGTCCAAAGGAGTACGGCTAGGTAGAAAATGAAGAAATGGCTGGCCAAGGAACCCTCCTTAAATGAAGGTTCTGGGAGAAGTTTTCTATCCTAAAATCCAAGGAGTAATCCAAGAGGCAGAGGATATTAATGAGGTATGAGTTCCAGGGCTGATGTGATCTTCTGGGTTCCTGGGGCATGATGGAGAAATCCAAAGGAGTGAAGCTAGGTAGGAAAGAATAAATGGTGTAAAGCTATTAAAGACTCTGAGTTTGATTTGGGGAGCTTGACTCTAGGAGGGTCTTTATCTACCCTTGACCTGTTACTCTTACCTGAACTTACAGTTGGAAAAACCTCCATGTTTACTAATGCTATATATATATATATATATATATATATACACACACATATACATATATATATATATATATATCTTGTTACTAGGTTCCCACAAATGTGGGTAACAGGATCTCTAGTTCCTGCACAAGCACTCAAAGTATTAAGTTTATATGGTATATAGGATAGCTTTCATGTCAGTCCACAGAAGATTCACAAGATGCAACAGACTCCTAAGAGTCCATGAGCAGAGTCAGAAATTGAACGTTTAGAAGAGACTGAAAGGAGACAAGTGGAAGCATTGAATGTAGATAGTTTCTTTTTTCAAAACTTTTAGCTGAGAAAAGGAGAGATGTAGCTAATAGCTGGCAGGCATGGTGAGATCTTATGAAGGTTTTTTTTTTTTTTAAAGGAGAGAAGAGAGTTGAGAACATTTGTAGTCATCAGGGAAGAAACCAGAAGATAAGGAAAAAATTATTGGGAGGAGTTGTGATGTAGTGGAGAAGACTGGAGAGGGTAAGACCAAAAGAAATGTAGAGGGAAAAACTCATTATCAGAGACTGAAGTAAAGGAGTAGATATTTGAGATGTAAGAAGAATGTGACAGGAGGAGGAGAAGAGAAAAGGGAGCTCTTGAGAATGGTCTCACTTTTTTCAGGGAAGTATAAAGTGAAGTCCTCAGAAGAGAGTGTGGCAGGAGGGAGGTGGTTAGGAGATGTGAGGAGGAAACAGCTTCTGTCATGAGTATCAGAAGGAATCAATTAAGGCAAACTAGTAGAAGTACCTTTCTGTAGACATGGTCCAGCTGAGATTAGCTACCATCAATTTATAATGGCCCCAGTCAGCAGGGCTTCAGAATTTCTTTCATCAACCATGTCTTCTTTCAAATTGTATCCATTCTTTCCATATCTTCATTGATATCTCCTATAGGCTCCAAGTCATTTTCTCTTCTCCCCAGTTTAATGCCAGGCTCACAGTCTTTTCCACTCATATCCTCACATATTTCCCCTTTACAATCACCTTTGTCTCCAAGTTCATAATTTTGCCAACTTCCAGAACCTCTTTCTCTATTATACCTCAACCGTAAACAGTTGTGAGTGCTCACACCACAGACTTCCTCCACTCCACCCCAGTAAAATTAAATTTGCCTCAGGTACCAGAACTCTGATTTAGCTTCTAGGACTATTTACATTTTCCTGGGATCGCTACACTTTCTGACCTCCATGACTTGGCTCATTCTGTTCTCTATGTCTTTCTGGAATGGAATCCTCCTGTCACCTATCTCATCAATTCCAACTCTACACTTAACACTTTGTGAGGTCCGCAAAGGTTAAGTGACTTGACTAAGGTCACATTGGTATTAAGTCACAGAACCATGATTCAAACCCAGGTCCTTTGACTCCCAAGCCAGCACTCTTTCCATTGTCTCATATCATCTCCCTAGAAATCCATTTCTCTTGTTCTATGTATTCCCACATAAAAGTAAATGATTGAATTTAGTGACCTCTCAAGTTATCTTCCAACCTCTCCATAGTTGCATAATTCATATATGCAAGAGTACATAGGACTAGCTGCATATATTTGAGAACCAATGCTTTTATTCCTTCTGGCTATCAATCTTCTAACCTTCAAGATGACTCTGCCTTGTGGCCCTCTTCTCTGATTGCTAAGTCCCAGGCCTAGACCACCATTTCAGGAAGTTCCCAGCCATTTATGTTCACTTCACACCTGGCTCAACTTTCCAGGCTTTTCTACTCTTTAATGGCTTTCCAGATCTCCTTTAGGCATTGTTTTCATCCACTGAATGTAAGGCCTTAGAGGCTAGGGACTATCTTTTTTGCTTGTATTTATATTTCCTATAATTAGCAAAGTGTCTGGCACACAATATTTATCTAACAAATGTTTTGTCTATTTATATCTAAATCTGTCTATATCATCAATATCTATGATCTGTTAAAGATTTCTTAGAAATCGAGAAACATAGATGTATGCATACACACACACACACATATAATTTTCACTCATGATCAAAGGAGATGCTTCATTTGTTAACTTCCATATTGTACTTAGAAGTACATTAGATTTGGCATAAATTTTAAAAAATTAACCTGAAAATCGAACACATAGACTAAGCAGCAGGAGGAATTTTTTAAGGATGAGGTTGGCTTATTATTTCCACCACCATTCTGTAGAGGTGGTGGGAATTTCATCACCTCAGTCATTTTCCACTGGCCTGGGCAGAGAACCGAACACCTGGCCAGGAAACAATCCTTTATTGCCAGGGAGATAGAGAGCTGACCTCATGCCGAAGGTATTTTCCACAAAGTTTATAGTGAAACTTTGATAATCCCATTGATTCAAAACACCTCTTAAAGTAACATATATTTTATGATCCCCAAAGCCCTTTGGGCCTGGTATATAATAGAGGTCTCTTACCCATCTCGCCAGCAGGTGCAGCTACTACATGGAGAATAGTACCCTATATGCCCCGAGTACCAAGCATCACGTGATACAATTTTGGAAAATTTGAATCCAAAGGGTCTCTAGCACTAATATATCATTTCTCCTATTCCTTTACTATCTTGATTGAACAAAAAATGAAAAGATGCCTTTCCAGGTCTTTAAAAATGCTTCAAGTTCCTTTCTTCTTATCTTCTTCCAAGTCCAGTATACTGTATTTGGCAGTATAGCCCATTTGGATAATAAACTGAAGATGAACATTTTTGAGAGATAGCAAATGTTCTGAGGTAGGAGGTTGAGGGGGAGGGAAAGGGGGTGGGTGCAGGGCAGGGAACATTGCTCCCAGAAGAGATGACCCATTTCCACAGAGTTGTGAAATCATTGGAAATGTTTTATCTCTCACTGATAACTGGGCAAACCTCTATTTTCTCTTCAAAATGGGCCTGAAATTTCACTGGTGTAGGGAACTTGTGGTAATAAAATTCTCTCTAATCCTTGCAAATCAGTAACTGCTCTGTAACTTAGAGTCCTATGAACTGAGAGAATAAATTACTTTCTTCTAAATAAAGACTATTTGTCCAAGGTAAAACTTGAACCAACTCTTCTTTGTCCCAAAGCAGGCTCTCTATTTTCTACACTATCCTACCTATCAGGCTTCTCTGTAGTACAATGGAAATCATTCCAGTGCCAATGGGGAAACTTGTGAATGAATTATTCCTGCCATTAATGGTACCCATACATTTTTTTTGAAGTTTGAAGGAATGCATCTGTTCTAAAGTTGGTAGTTAATATGACTAAGATATAACCAAATATGGATTTCAAACTTTTTCAAGGTAGTGAAAATCATGTTATCTTTATATTATTTATTAATTATAGTAACTAAATTTTCTCTAACCCAATTTTCCAAATTTATTTCACATCACTCTTCTTCACAGACTCAACTTTCTGGCCAAACTGAACTAATTCCTGCTCCTCAGGAACTTGATCTGCCATGTTTTTTATTTCTATGTAATAGCACAAACTGTCCCCACGCTAGGAATGAACTCCTACCTCATTTTTATCTTTCTGAATCTTTATCTTCTTTCATGGTTCAGCTCATGTTCCTCTTCTTCTATATATCTTTCCCTGAACTTCCAAGGTGAAAGGCTTTCCTTCCTCCCCAAACGTTCCTTTTTAATACTTTGTACATACTTTCAATTAATTTTCCTCTGTACATGGTGTGGTCCCCAGTAGAATGCAAGTTCCTTGAGGCCAGAACATGTTATTTTTAAATTTTATTTTTATTTTATTTTTAATTCATGGAATAAAACAAGCATTTCCATGACAGTATAATAAAAAAGATAATTGTACATGAAACTACAAATATATTATGTACAACTTGCTATTCTTTTTAAATATATGATAAAGTTATTAAGTAAATTTCTTTTTTTCCATTTTCTTTCTTTCCTCCACCCCCCCAATGACTACCATTAGAGACGAATCGATAGAGATAGAGATACACACAGACACACACACACATATAAAATATGTATGATATGTATACATATAAAATCATTCCATATATACTTCTATTTATCAGTTCTTTCTCTGGATGTAGATAGCGTCTTTCTTCATATGTCCTTTGTAGTTCATTTGGTTACTTATAATAATCAAAGTAACTTATTTGTTCAAAGTCATTCTTAAAACAATATTGCTGTTACTATATACAATGTTCTCTTGATTCTTCTCATTTCACTCTTCATTATGTATTGCAAGTCTATCCAGTTTTTCCTAAAATCATTAAGGTCTTAATTTCTTATGATATAGTCATATTCCATCACAATCATATACCACAACTTGTTCAGCCGTTCCCCAACTGATGGACCTCCCCACAATTTCCAGTTCTTTGACATCACAAAGAGAACTGCTATAAATATTTTAGAACATAAAGGTTCTTTTCCTTTTTCTCTAATCATTTTGCAAATAAACCTAGTAGTAGTATTGCAGAATGTTTTTATTTTTTAAAAATTTTATTATTATAACAAAGCACAAACATTTTAATAAACTAAGGAGAAAAAAGAATTGTATAAGAGGCTATGAACTTCTACATATGGTCTGTATTTTTATTTTTAGGGGAATATAACATTTGAGTCTATTGCCATAAAATCCCCTGTTTGCGTTCCCTTTTGAACTTTTAGTTTTCTGTATGTTTTAAATGTTTCATTCATGTTTTTGTTTCCATATCTATCATTACTCACTAATTCATCCCTTCCCTAATTCAAGCTTTTCTTTATATCAAATAAGTATAATTGGGTAAAACAAATCAACATATTGACCATGTCTGAAAATGTCTGTCTCATTTGTCACCTTTAGGCTGATACCTTCTCTGCCAACATGTGGGAAACCGGCTTCATCAGCAGTCTTCTGAAGTAATAGTTGGTGTTTCTTTGGTAAAAAATTGCATTAAAGCTGCCAGTTGGTACAGTTTGTAGAGTCCTGGGTCTAGAATCAAGAAGACCTGACTTTAAATCAGCACTCAGACAGTTGTGAGACCCCTCTGGGCAGTTCATTTACCTCTGTTTGCTTCAGTTTCCTCAGTGTAAAATAAGGATAATAACAGCCCTTACCTTACAGAGTTGTGAGGAACAGATTAGATATCATTTATAAAATGCTTAGTTTAGTGCCGGGCACATAGTGGGCACTATGCAAATGCTTATTCCTTTCTCTTCCCTATTGTTTTTCAAGGTTGCTTTTATATTACTGTTTTCATGTTTAAATTTTTCTTCTGGTTTGTCTTAATATTTGCAGTGTTTTCTTCAGTGTCCTGCATTTATTAATTGCCTAGTATACCTTTGTTGAATTGACTCTTTTGCCCCATCATTTTTACTTTCCAAGAATATAATAAGGTTTTTAAGGACAAAATCTGGGGCATTTGTATCTATTGCCAGGACAAAACACAGTGCCCTGCACAGAGTAAGTACTTAACAAATGTTTGTTTATCTGAATTAACTTGAGTGTAGTGGAAAAATTTAACATCTTACACAGTTCATTCTTTTTCATTCATAAAATGTTTTTTTTCTATCTCTTTCACCACTAAACTGCTCCATATGAATGGAGCAGTATATCAATGGTATGGTACATTATTAAACACACACACACACACACACACACACATAAACATTCAAGTCAACAAATGTTTATTAAACACCTACTGGATGCATTAAGTTAATCCCTTGGGATATAGAGATGAGAGGTGCCATGATCTTTGACCTTAGGAAACTTACTAAAGAAAAATGGTATGTAAATAGAGAAGTATATTTGATGAGAAAAGGGAGACACAAAAGCCCTTAGGAAAAATTTGAATAAATTTGAATAAAATAATCAGCATTAGAAATATCTTGGAATTTCTCATGGAGCTGGTGGCATCACCTGGAAGATAGAGCAGGATTTCATCTGTTAAAGATGGAGAGACCATACATTTCAGGCATGGAAACCGGCCTGTGTGAATGAATAAATGGAAGTGGGAGACACTTTGAGTTTGTTTGAATGGAAGATGTAGGTTGTAAAAGAGAACATTATGAATCAAGCTAGAAAGCTAGAAAGTCAAATTATAGAGGAATGGAAATACTAGGGCCTGGTGTAAGGAATTTACAGTTTATCAAAGAAGTAGTTGAGAATAACTCTAGGTTTTCCATCAGTAGAGTGATATACTGAGGCTGATGTAAGAAGATTGGGGAGGGAGGGCAGGGATTTGTATGAAAGATTAGAGAAGACAGAACAAATGAAGGGAGACTAGTTGTAATGTGAGTGAAGAGGAGACAGAATGGATAGACGTTTTTGAGTCAGAAATGACAGAAATTGGCAACTGACTGAATGTGCCACATGAAGGAAAGTAGAAGGTACAAGGTGACTTGAGATTTCCCTTTCATACTACCACATATTGAATTACTTTGCATATATTTGTATTAGTTCACTACATGTACACTGTATTTTTATTCATGCCTTTTTCATATTCTATAACATAATGTAAGTTCATTATAAGGCAGAAATGTTTCATTCTTTGAATTTGTATTCTCAGGGCCTGGTACATAGTAGACATTTAATAAATACTTGTTGATTCATTTGGAGAATAGTGATGTCAGCAGGAAAAAGGAAGATGAGTATGAGGAGGAAAGACAAGTTTACAGGGGGAATGAAATGATGAGTTAAGTTTTGGACATGATTAGTTTGAGGTGTTGGCAAGACATCCAAATGGATATGTAGTTGTAGAAACAGAACTACAACTTGGAGGAACTAGATACGCCAATATGGAAGGCATCTGCATGGAGGTTATAATTTGGTAAGGAAACCCATGGGATGTTTTAACAACCCAGCTAGCAGCTTCTGTGGGGGCGTAAGATGCACCCAGGATGCTGCTGGGATGCTGGAAAAGCACAGGTTCTTTTTATCTGCTTAAACAAGGAAAGCACGGTGAAGGAGTTGAGCAGCTTACTTTAATCCAGCATTCAGTTAGCATACAGACAACATTCATTTAGTTCAGGGGAAAACGCCAGCATTCAGTTAGCATTCAGTTAGTTCAGGGGAGCATACAGACAAGCATCAAGAGACAGACCAAATACAGATTCATTGACTTACTTCAGGGGAAAAAACCAGCACCCTGAGGTTCAAAACATTCATTTAGTTCAGGGGAAAAACAAACCAGCACCCCAAACCTCAAAACCAAAATACAAACAAATTACAAATATCAACAGACAGACCCAATACAATTCATAGTTGCCAACATCTGGGCTCGGCCCGAGAGCAAGGGCTGGCCCAGAGTCACGCTTGCTTGCCACTGCTTCCCACACCAACCAGAAGAGGAAAGAGAGAGCTTCAAGCTGTCCTCTCCCCTCTTATAGAGTTTTTGACATCATCAAGCACCACCTGAATGACCAGGGCCGATTGGTTCTTGACTTGGCCCCTCCCCTTAGCGTAAACGTTAACACCTCCCCTCAGCCAGCCCCATGACTCATCACACAGGAAGTTTTCTGCTTCCTGACATGCTCTCTGGGCTTCCTGCCCCGGAAGAGCAAGCCACAGTGTCCAGAGGCTCAATGAGGTAAGCTGAGTCATTCAAAGAAAAGCCCATTCTGGTTACATGGGAGCAGGTGAGTTCACAAAGGAAGAGAGTGGAGGTGGGGAGGGGAGAGGGTAGAGGGGAAAGGACAAAGGGGGGAGAGGGGAGAGTGGGGAGGAGAGAGAGGAGAATAGGAAAGAGAAGAGAAGAGAAGAGAAGAGAAGAGAAGAGAAGAGAAGAGAAGAGAAGAGAAGAGAAGAGAAGAGAAGACAAGACAAGACAAGAGAAGACAAGAGAAGACAAGAGAAGATAAGAGAAAGAGAAGAGAAGAGAAGAGAAGATTGAGAGATATGCCCAGTTAGGGGTCAGGAGTCATCCTGAAACATTGTAAGAGAAAAGAGAAGAAGGGTCAGACTAGTAAGAGTACTACCATTAAAGTCAAAGGAGAAGGGTATATGGAAGATGTGGGGATGGTCACCGACGTGCAAAGCCACAGAAACGTCAAGAATGATAAGGACTGAGAAATTGACATTTATTTTTCCACTTAATAGGTTATTTGCCATCTTTGTAAAAAGCAGCTATAGTAGAGTGGTGGGATCAGAAATCAAATTTTAAAACAAAAACATCATAAGTACTACTCTAGTTCAGGCTTTAATCAAATACTTGCAATATTTTAATAGTCGTCTAATTGGTCTCCCTTCCTCCAGTCTCTTTCTTTTTCAAAACTATCCTCCCCACAGCTACCAAAGCAATTTTTCTAAAGTGCGCACCTAATCATGTAACTCCTCTACTCAGCAAATGCCCAAAGGGGTTCCCTCTGACCTCTAGCATCAAATGGAAACTCCCTTCTTTCACATTAAAGCATCTCACAGTCTGGTCTCATTCAACCTTCTCAGTCTTCAAGCCCTCCTCCTTCCCTCTATTGTCTAATCATGCTGTCCTAATTTTATAGATGACATCCTATATCCCAGATGCTTTGCATTGCCTATCCCTCAAATGTAGAATGCACACTTTACTCATCCTTGTCTCTTGAAATCTCTAGATTCCTTTTAAGATTCAGCTCAAATGCTACCTTCCACATGGAACCTTTCCTCGTCCCATTACCCCCAATCCTTGTTCCTTCACTTACATAATCCTTTGTTCTTTTATATTATATATAGGATACATGACCACATTGTATTCCTTTTTAGAATGTAAAAGCATGGAGAGTAGAGTGTTTCATTGTTTTCCTTGTATCTTCCGCACTTAGCCAGTACTGGCACATAGTTAGGGCTCAATAAATGCTTGTTAATTGACTGACTGACACACAGTGTTTACATGAGGTACTGACATCCAACCTTGTGGAATTTTCAATTTATTCATATTGATCAATAAAAGGAACTTTTATTTCAATCCTCCATTTATGAAAAATACCCTGGTTTTGGAATTCTAATTTTCCCAGATGTTTTAGCAGCTGAGGAAAACAGAAGACATTCATAACTCTTAAGTTTTAAAATACCTCATTTATGTGCACACACTGATAGGGAAATCAACTATGTCTAAAATATCTTGAAATGCCGAAGGGACTGTTTTCCTACAATTCTTAGGCTAGCATAGGCCAATACCTGGCAACACAGATTCAGAAACTGTTACTTTCTGTTTTTGCAGTGGCTGTGCAGCAATCCCACTCAACTGTTGGAATGGTCCTGCATAGGAAATTAAAAAAAAAATAGATACTTGCTACTTGTGCCTTGCACTGCTGATTTGAGAAGAGTTTTCATACCAAAAACAATAATAATGGCTTTCAGTGCTAATTTCTTATGATTTGCATGGCAGGTTTTTTTTAATCCTTTCAGGCAAGAGAAAAAGGAAAAAGGCAAGCACATTGCCCTGTTAGTCTATAACTTCTGTATCATTACATCAAGAAACCTTTCACAACCTGTCAGACAAAGCTCTCCTTGTTGGAGGGCGGAGATCAAGTTCTATCATCTATTCAGTGGTACCTAATTTGGTCATACACAGCACTGGACAGCTTTAGGGCACTCATTCTATGTGGCACCTGGATCTCTTTTCATTTTTTTCTCACACTTAGTTTGAATCACATTATTTTCTGGCAAGTCCAGATTTAAATGCATTCTTCTGATAATCTCAGTGTTCTTAAAGTGACACCCCCATGTCTCATGATACTTGTTTTTTTTCCACCACCAATTCTTAGTTATTGAATTTGCACAGTCCCTGAATCTTAGCCATAACGAAGGGAAGCATTGGGCTTTTCAAACTGTAGATATAATTCCTAACTTCCATCAGCTTAAAATTTTACTTAATTTAAAAGAATGAGACTGATGGATATACAACAAATGTCCCTGAGTTCATGTCTAAGATGGTAGAGTAGAAGAAGCTCTCATCCATGCTTTTCCAACATTCCCCATCCAAACAACTTTCAAATAATGTCTCAAATCAATTTCTGGAGTGTCAGAGCAAAAAAAAAAAAAAAACCTCAGGAGGAAACATTCTTACAGCCTAAGACAACTTAGGAGGTCAGAAAGAGAAATCTGTGCCATGGGAGTGGAGGCTTGCTCAGAGTCTATGTGATTGAAATACCTCTGGTGGGACTAGGTGGTGTGGATGAAAGCAGCAATAGCTTTGGAAGCTCTTGAGATAGAGATGGAAAGGAGACCTGTAGAGATTACAGGGGATCCTTATGCTAACATTTGGTATAGGACCAGACACTGTTTGGCGACTCCATTGCTTATCTCCCTTTTGAGTGAGAGTTCGAGGGAAGAGGAGAACATCTTTAATCAAGAGAGAACAAAGGCATTCACAGATTGTACTACTTTTGGCTCCGAGGGAGTGGGGGTCTTGAGGAGCACAGTTGACTACAATCTCACGGTATCAGGTGCTCTTCCAGATAAGGACCAGAGTGCAGACCAAGATAGTAATGACTACACCTCTCCACAGATCACATTAACCTGGAAAGACCAAAAACTTCCACACCCCCAGAACTAGCACTGAAAACTGCTGTGCTAAAAGGCTAAAGCTTGAGACAATGCCCCTCACCCCTACACTAGGAACAGAACTCAACTTTCACATAAATTCAAAATCAAGAAACAGAGTGGGAAAATGAGCAAACAATAAAAAAATGTACCTGACCACTGTGGTGACAGGGAAGATCAAGATAAAAATGTAAAAGAAGATAATGAAGCCAAAACAGCTACAAGTACAGCCTCAAAGAAAAATGCAAACTGAAGAAAAGTCCAACAAGAATCCTTGGAAGAGCTAAAAGTGATTGTTAGAATCAAAATTGGTAGAGGAAAATTTAGTAAAGAAATGAGAGCAAAGGAAGAACATTATGAAAAGACAACTTACAGCTTGGTAAACAAGGCACAAAAACACTGAAGAAAATAATTACTTAAAAAACAGAATTAGCCAAAGGGAGAAAGAGGTATAAAAAGTCACTGATAAAAATAGATCCTTAAAAAGTACAACTGGGCATGTAAAAGCTAATGACATGATGAGAAATCAAGAAACAAACAAACAAAAAATAGAAGAGAATGTAGAATATCTCGTTGGGGGGAAAAGTGATCCAAAAAATAGACTGAGGAAAGATAATGTAAGAATTATTGGACCACCTGAAAGCCCCAATCAAAAAAAAAGAGCCTGGATATCATATTTCAAGAATTATACTGAAAAACTGCCCCAATATCACATAACCAGGGGGTAAAGTAGAAATAGAAAGAATCTTCCAATCATCCCCTGAAAGAGCTCCCAAAATGAAAACATTCAGGCATATTATAGCCAAATTCCAAAGCTCCTGGGTCAAGGAAAAATTCTGCAAGCAGCCAGAAAGAAACAATTAAATATCATGGAGCCAGAATCAAGATTCCAAAGGATTTAGCAGCTTCTACATTAAAAGATCAGAAGGCTTGGAACAAGATATTCCAGGAGGCAAAGGAGCTATGATTACAACTAAGAATTACCTACCCAGTAAAACTTTAGGGGGAAAATGGATATTTAATAAAATAGAAGACTTTCACTCATTCCTAATGAAAAGGCAGAGCTGAACCAAAATTTGATTTTCAAATATAAGACTAAAGAGAAACATAAAATGATAAAGAGGGGGAAAACATAAGAGATTCAATAAGGTTATGTTTTATACTCCTACGTGGGAAGAAGAAATTGTAATTCTTAAGAACTTTATCACTATTAGGACAATTAGCAAAAGTATACATATACAGAGGGCATGAATGTCATTTGACTATAATGAGATGGTAGCCCACTGCTCAAAAAAAATTAAGTGGTGAAACAGTAGATTGAACTGGGGGAAAAGGGAAGGGAAACTAGATAAAAGAGTTGAAAAAGACAAATTACAGGGGAGGGGAAAATGAGAGTGGGGTGGTGGGCAATACTTTCACCAGTATTGGCTCAAAGAGAAAATAACATAGCCACTCAGATGAATATGGAAATCTATCCTAACTTATAGGAAAGCAAGAAGGGAGGGGAATAAGAGAAGTGTGGGAGCAGGGGACTGATAGAAGGAAGGGTGGAGGCAATGGGCAGAAGTAAAGCACCTGTGAGGAGAGACAGGGTAAAAGGTGAGAGAAAGAGAGGAAGAGAGAGAGAGAGAGAGAGAGAGAGAGAGAGAGAGAGAGAGAGAGAGAGAGAGAGGGAGAGAGAGAGAGAGAGAGAGAGAGAGAGAGAGAGAGAGAGAGAGAGAGAGAGAAAGAGAGAAGGATAAATGGGGAAAATAGAATGGAGGGCAATACATAGTTATCATAACTGTAATATAAATAGGATGAACTCACCCACAAAATGGAAGCAAATTGAAGAATGATTAAAAACAGAATCCCATAATCTTCTATATACAAGAAACACGTGGGAAGCTGAGAGACACACACAAAATAAAGATAAGGGGCTAGAGCAAAAATCTATTATGTTTCAGCTGAAGAAAAGAAAGCAGGAATAACAATCATTATCTCAAAGTAAGCAAAAATAGATCTAGCTTAAAGAGATAAATAAGGAAACTATATCTTGCTAAAAGCTATCATAGACAATGAAGTGACATCAATACTAAACATATATGCACCAAATGATATAGCATTTATTTTTTTTTATTTTGTTTTTTGGATTATTTATTTATTTAATATTTTTAGTTTTCAGCATTGATTTTCACAAGAGTTTGAATTACAAATTTTCTCCCCATTTCTACCCTCCCCCCACTCCAAGATAGCAAATATTCTGATTGCCCCATTCCCTAGTCAGCCCTCCCTTATGTCACTGCACTCCCTGCCATCCCCTTTTCCCTTACTTTCTTGTAGGGCAAGATAGATTTCTACACCCCATTGCCTGTATATCTTATTTCCTAGTTGCATGAAAAGCTTTTTTTTGAACATCTGTTTTTAAAACTTTGAGTTGCAAATTCTCTCCCCTCTTCCCTCCTCACCCACCCTCCCTAAGAAGGCAAGCAATTCCACATAGGCCACATGCATATCATTATGTAAAACCCTTCCACAATAGTCGTGGTGTGAAACACTAACTATATTTTGCTCTTTCCTTTCCTATCCACCTTTATTCAATTTTCTCCCTTGGCCCAGTCCCTTTTCAAAAGTGTTCGTTTTTCATTATCTCCTCCACCTATCTGCCCTCCCTTCTATTGTTCCCCCTTTTTTATTTCCTTCCTCCTTCTTTCCCATGGGATAAGATACCCAATTGAGTGTGTATGTTATTCCCTACTCAGGTCAATTCTGATGAGAGCAAGATTCACTCATTCCCCTTCACCTGCCCCCTCTTCCCTTCCTACAGAACTGCTTTTTCTTGCCACTTTTATGCGAGATAATTCACCCCATTCTCTCTCTCCCTTTCTCCCTCTCTCAATATATTCCTCTCTCATCCCTTAATTTGATTTTTTTTAGATATCATCCCTTCATATTCAACTCACCCTGTGCCCTCTGTCTCTCTCTATATGTACATTCCCTTCAGCTACCCTAATACTGAGGTCTCATGTATTATACACATAATCTTTCCATGTAGGAACAAAACAGTTCAACTTTAGTAAGTCCCTTATGATTTCTCTTTCTTGTTTACATTTTCATGCTTCTCTTGATTCTTGTGTTTGAAAGTCAAATTATCTATTCAGCTCTGGTCTTTTCACTGACAAAGCTTGAAAGTCCTCTATTTTATTGAAAATCCATATTTTGCCTTGGAGCATTATACTCAGTTTTGCTGGGTAGGTGGTTCTTAGTTTTAATCCTAGCTCCATTGACCTCCGGAATATCATATTCCAAGCCCTTCGATCCCTTAATGTAGAAGCTGCTAGATATTGTATTATGCTTATTATGTTTCCACAGTACTCAAATTGTTACTTTCTGGCTGCTTGCAGTATTTTCTCCTTGATCCAGGAGCTCTGGGATTTGGCAACAATATTCCTAGGAGTTTTCTTTTGGGGATCTTTTTCAGGAGGTGATTGGTGGATTCTTTCAATTTCTATTTTACCCTCTGGCTCTAGAATATCAGGGCATTTTTCCTTGATAATTTCTTAAAATATGATATCTAGGCTTTTTTTGATCATGGCTTTCAGGCAGTCCAATAATTTTTAAATTATCTCTCCTGGATCTATTTTCCAGGTCAGTGGTTTTTCCAATGAGATATTTCACATTGTCTTCCACTTTTTCATTTCTTTGGTTTTGTTTTATAATATCTTGATTTCTCATCAAGTCACTATCTTCCACTTGCTCAAATCTAATTTTTAGGATAGTATTTTCTTCAGTGGTCTTTTGGACCTCCTTGTCCATTAGGCTAATTCTGCCTTTCAAGGCATTTTTCTCCTCATTGGCTTTTTGGAGCTCTTTTGCCATTTGAGTTAGTCTATTTTTTAAGGTGTTATTTTCTTCAGTATTCTTTTGGTCTCCTTTAGCCAGACATTGATTTGTTTTTCATGGCTTTCTCACATTACTCTCATTTCTCTTCCCCATTTTTCCTCTATTTCTCTAACTTTCTCTTCCAAATCCTTTTTGAGCTCTTCCATGGCCTGAGACCAGTTCATGCTTTTCTTGGAGGCTTTTGATGTAGGCTCTTTGACTTTGTTGACTTCTTCTGGCTGTATGTTTTGGTTTTCTTTGTCACCAAAGAAAGATTCCAAAGTCTGAGTCTGAATCTGAGTCTGTTTTCACTGCCAGGCCATGTTCCCAGCCAATGTACTTGACTCTTGAGTTTTTCAGTGGGGTATGACTGCTTGTAGAGTAGAGAGCACTTTGTCCCAAGCTTTAGAGGCTGCACTGTTGTTTTCAGAGCTACACAGCAAGCTCTGCCACACCAGTGCTACTTCTCCCCCAAGAACTGCCAACATAGACCGTGACTCAGGTGTAAGCTGGGTCTGCACTCCTGCTCAGATCTGACACTTAATTCATACCACCAGGTAGGCCTGGGGCCAAAAACAACTGCAGCTGTAGTTCTGTAGCTGCACCACCTCCCAACCCCAGTGGTGGTGGCCTGACTGAGAACTCCTTTCACTCTGTCCCAGAAGCTTTTCCCAGTACTCTTCTCTGTTGTCTTTGGTGTTTGTGGGTTGAGAAGTCTAGTAACTGCCACAGCTCACTGTTTCAGGGTTCTAGGTCATTAAAACCTCACTACCAAATGTATAAAAGCAAAAATATTAAATGATTTCTTTTCAGATCATAATGAATCAAAAAAAATTCAATAAAGGGCTTTGTATACATAGATTAAAGATTAATTGGGAACTAATATTCTAATGCTAAAGAATAAGTGGGTCAAAGAACAAATCATAGAAACAATCAATAATTTAACAATAGGGAATGACAACTTTTAGACAATGTACCAAAATTTATGGAATGCAGCCAAAGCATTGCTTAGAGAAAATTTTATATCTCTAGACACTTCTATCAATAAGACAAGAAAAAGAATAGTATGAATTGGGCATGAAACTAAAAATTAAAAAAAAAATAACCCTGGAAAAAGAACAAATTAAAAGTCCATGATTAAACACCAAAATGGAAATCCTGAAAACAAAATGTGAGAGTAATAAAATTGAAGTAAGAAATGTATTGAACTAATAAAACAAAAACCTGGTTTTATGAAAAAAACAATAAAGTAGATAAAGCATTGGTTACTTTGATTTAAGAAAAAGAAAACCAAATTACCAGTATGAAAAATGAAAGGGATGAATTCATTATCAATGGAAAGGAAATTAATTATTAGGAGCTATTTTGACCAATTATATAGAAATAAATCTGACAATTGATGAATATTTCCAAAAATATAAATTACCCAGATTAACAAAAGAAATAGAATACTTAAATAGCTCCATCTTAAAAAACAAAATTGAACAAACTGTCAATAAACTCCCTAAGAAAAAATTCCCTAGGGCCAGATAGGTTCACAAATGAATTCTAACGACATTTAAAGGACAATTAAAGCATTTGGAAAAAAAATGCGAAAAAGTCTTTTTATGACACAACTATGGTGCTAATACCCAAACCAGGGAAAGCTGAACTAGAGAAAAAAAACTATTGACCAATTTCCTTAATGAATATTGATGCAAACAATTTAAATAAAACACTAGCAAGGAGATTACAACAATATATTACAAGGATGACCAAGTGGGATTTATACCAGGAATAGAGGGCTTATTCAATATTAGGAAAACTCAGCTAAATTGACCATAGCAATACTAAAACTTATAGAAACCATATGATTATCTCAATAGATGCAGAAAAAACCTTTGACAAAATACACAACCCACCCCATTAAAAATCCTGAAAAGCATAGGAATGAATGAAGCATCCTTAAAATGAAAAGTAGTATCTATCTAACAGAATTTTCAGTAATGGGAATAAGCAAGGAGCCTTCCCAATAAGCTCAGAAGTGAAGCAAGGATGCCCATTATCCCTTCTATTATTCAATGTTGCACCAAAAATTCTAGCTATAGCAATAAGACAAGAAAAAGAAATGGAAAGAATTAGAACAGGCAATGAGGAAACAAAATTATCCCTCTCTGAAGATGATATTTTTGATATATTTAGAGAATCCAAGAGAATCAAAAAAAAATTAGGGTAAACAATTAACAACTTAAGCAAAGAGGAAGGATATAAAATAAACCCACACAAATCATCAGCATTTCTGTATATTAACAACAAAGTCCAGCAGCAAGAGATAGAAAGAGAAAATCCACTTAAAATAACTGTAAGTAATATAAAATACTTGGGAATCTACCTCTCAAGATAAACTCAGGAACTAGATGAACACAATTACAAAACCCTCTTCACACAAATAAAACCAGATCTAAACAACTAGAAAAATATGAAATGTTCATGGGTAGGCTAAGCCAATGTAATGAAAATGACAAATTACTAAATTAATCTACTTATTCAGTGCCATATCAATCAAATGACCAAAAATTATTTCATAGAGCTAGAAAAAATAATAACAAAATTCATCTTGAAGACCAAAAGGTCAAGAATTTCAATTGAATCAGTGAAAAAAATTGAAGAAAGATGACCTACTTATACCAGATCTCAAACTATAATAGAAAGTGGTAATTATCAAAACAATTTGGTACTGTCCAAGAAATAGTGTGGTGGATCAGTGGAATAGATAAGGTACACAATGTATATTAGTAAATGACTATAATAATATAGTATTTTATAAACCTAAAGATCCAAGCTTTGGTGGCAAAACTCGGCATATTAAAAAATGCTGGGAAAACTGGAAAATAGTATGGCAAAAACTAGGTATGGGCCAACATTTCACATCATATGCCAAGATAAGATCAAAATGGGTAAGTGATTTAGATATAAAGAGTGATTCCATAAGCAAATTAGGAGAGCATGGAATAGTTTACGTGTTGGATCTATGGAAAAGGGAAGAATTTAGGAAAAAAAACAAGAGATAAAGAACATTATGAAATATAAAATACCTAGTGTAACCAAAATTAGAAGGAAACCAGAAAACTGAAGGAAATAATTTACAGCAATTATGTCTGATGAAGGCCTCATTTCTCAAATATAGAGAGAACTGAGTCTAAATGATAAGAATACAAGTTCCCCAATTGATAAATGGCCAAATATAAACAGGCAGTTTTCAGATGAAGAAATCAAAGCTCTCTATAGTCATATGAAAAAATTCTCTAAATCATTATTGATTAGAGAAATACAAATTAAAATAACTCTGAGGTACCATCTCACACCTGTCAGATTAGCTAAAATGACAGAAAAAGAAAATTATAAATGTTGTAAGAAAATTGGGATCTAATGCAATGTTAGTGAAATTGTGAACTGATCCAACCATTCTGGAAAACAACTTGGAACTATATGCAAAGGACTCTAAAACTGTGCATACCCCTTGATCCAGAAATACCACTACTAGGTCTGTCTCCCAAAGTTATTAAAGGAAAAAAACAACAAAAAGGACCTATTTGTACAAAGGTATTTATAATAGCTTTTTTGTGGTGGCTAAGAATTGGAAATTGAGGGGATGTCCATCAATTGGGAATGACTGAAGAAGTTGTATGTGAATGTAATGAAATACTGTTTTGCTATAAGAAATGACAAACAGAGGATTTCAGAAAAACCTTCAAAGACTTGCATGAACTGATGCAGATTGAAGTGAGTAAAACCAGGATGACATTGTTCACAGTAACAGCAATACTGTAATGACGACCAACTGTGAAAGATGTAGTTAATCTGATCAAGACAATTATCTAAGACAATGACAAAGGACCTGGAATAAAAAATGTTACCCACCATCAGGGAGAGAGAGAGAGAGAGAGAGAGAGAGAGAGGGAGAGAGAGAGAGAGACAGAGACAGAGACAGAGACAGAGAGAGAGAAAGAGAGAGAGAGAGAGCTGAGAAACTGAAAGTTGATTGAAGCATACTTTTTATTTCTTTATTTTTCTTGTTTTTTTTGGTCTGTTTTCTTTTGCAACATGGATGATATGGAAATATTTTTGTATAATTTCTTATCTACAGTCTATATCAAATTGCTTCTTTCTTAAGGAGAGGGAGAAAATTTGGAACTCAATTTTCTTTTCAAGTGAATGTTAAAAAGTTTACTTGCTATTGACAAATGTTTAATGAAATAAAAATATGTCAAAAAATGCATGGAAGAGAATAGAAGGTAGTACAGACAAATGGGACAGTTTCAAAAGTAATGTGTAACTACTTATATACTTTTAAAAAGGGCAAGTGGTATGATTTAGTTTCATATTCAATCCTGCTTTCTGTTCTACTGTGTATGTGGTAATTTTTTGAAGTGTTGAAGTTAAAATAAAAACAAATTGAACAGAAAAGCAAAATTGCCAGCTCAAAATTAAAAAAAAATCTTTGGGCTACATTTAAAATACCCAGAAATATAATGTGGAGTAGGCTTTCTCTGCCTTAAATGAATTAAGAAGCAAATTATTTTGTTATTCTCTGTGAGTTTGAGGAGGAAAAGAAAAGGAGGGCAATAATCTGCCTTTTTAACAAGGAAACACCAAAACTTTCCTAACCTTCAACAAAATAAGAAAGAGAGAAGATGCATTGGTCCATTTTGTCTTCTTAACATGTAAATTTCAAGAATATGGAGCCCATTCCAATTATATGAAGGACATCAACCGTCAACCTGTGAACACTTACAATATTTTTTTTCAAAACCACAGTGAAGGCAAACAATGGAGAATATCCCAGCCAAAGAATTCCTTAACTAGATAATCCCCCCTGCAATTGTGATCATGGCATCTTCTTAGAATAATATGCTTACATAAGTATTTCCATTCTAGGATAATGGGATTTGGAATAATGAATAAATATCTTTTCCCACCAACTCAAGTTTCTTATAAATATTGAAAATAATGTGATTTGGGAGCACCAAGAATCAAAAAAGGTAATTAATTTTAGTACAAATGTGCTTAAAAAGTTTGAGTAGAAGTAAAATTATTTTTAAATGTCTTACTGAGTTATGTGAAGGAATAAATAGCTATACAGGTCTAACAGATGGTTTTAGTTAAGTTGAGCCACTTAGGTTTAGAAACTTTCAACTTTTAAGCACAGTACAAATGAATAGACTATTCTATATAAAAGAGATTACATATACCTCAAGAGATATTTACTTTTTAAATATCTGGGCTATCCTCTGTCTTATCCCCACTGTTTTATGACTGCCTCTTTGTCTCACCTCCCTTCTCCTTTCTTCCTTATTCTATAAATACAAAGAACTTTTTAAGTTGGACATATCTCTTTGCTTTTTCTCAAGATAGAGAAATGATTCAATCTCTTGCTGCTTGCTTTCTAGATAGCTACTTTGACCCTGAGTGAGGGCAGACAATAAGAACAACATTCTCAGAATGAAAGTAATTCATCATAAAGCCATCTGAAAATGGAAGGGATCTCAGGGTTCATCTGGCTTAAACCCTTCATTTTAGGTAGCTAGGTGGCTCAATGGAGTGAGGGTCAAAACACTTGAGTGCAAATCCTGCTTTAGACATTTATTACCTGAGTGACGCTGAACATGTTCTTTAACCTCTCTATTTCTTTTTCATCATCCTTAAATAGGAATAATAGCATCGACCTGACAGAGTTATTGTAAGGATCAATTGAGATAACATATCATCATCGCCATGGTGATGATGATGATGATGCTGATGATTGTCATCATCATCATCATCATCGTTATCATTACAGTGTGTATCTGACTCATGAGTTCCTTTCCAATTCTAGACCTTGATGAAGTCATTTAACATTTTTGAAATTCAGTTTCTACACTATACTAGCTAACTACAATCCTTATAGCACTTAACTCTCAGGACTGCTTTAAGAATAAAATGAGAAGATGTACATAAAGTATTCTGCAAACCACTGTTAATGGAGCTGTGAATTAGTCCAGGCCTGCCCTAAAACAATTTTAAACTATGGCCCCCAAATTATTTACCTGTGCATACTCTGACTAAATGATATCATTCCCAAGCCTAAACTCCAAGAGATCAAAGAGGAAATAGACTCATATGAACAAATATATTTCCAGCATCTTTTTGCAGTGGCAAAGAACTAACTGAAAACTGAAAGAGAGTGCTCATCAGTTGAGGAATGGCAAAATAAGTTATGGTATATTAATGTAATGAAAAGCTATTGCAGCAAAAGAAATGACGAAACAGAAAGTTTCATAGAAGCCTGAGAAGACTTGTATTTACAAACCAGAGTGAAGTAAGCAGAACCAGATGAACAATGTATGGACTTGCCATTTTAAAGGCAAGTAAGTCTGACACACTTAAGAACTCTGTTCAGCTCGATGACAAAGCATGCTTGAATAGGATCAGTGGTGAAGATTATTTCCCACCTCTTTGGAAAGGTGATGTATTCAAGATGAAGAATGAGGCATATTTTTACATGGCCAAGGTAGGATTCTGTTTTGCTTGACTATGTCTATTTATTATAAAAAAGATTTTATTTTTGTTTGCTTTTTTTTCCCAAAGGAGAATGAAAGAAAGATTTGAGAGAGAAAATAAATGCTTGTTAGTTGAAAGATATCCTATATACCTTAAAGCAGTATAGAAATATCAGCTGTTTACTATTTTACCTGAGTTGCCTCTTTTGGAAACTGGATACTTCTGGGTCTCCCTGATGGTTTCCTGAGAGATCTTTTTTGTGGACTATTGTGGCGTTATAACAACAACAACAACAATGATGACAGCGACAACAGCAAACAACAACAAAACCTACAAAAAGTCTAAGGTTAAAGATTTTCTGGATCTGTACCTCATGCCAGAGAAGGAAATGTCTAAAGATCTAATCCTCTTCCTTTTCCTTACTATGTGAATGTTCATTTAAATAGATGTGAAGGATTTTTCATTAGAGCAAAAATTTCCCTCCACATAGAAGTTATTTAGTAGAGTGGCATAGAGTGGCTTTCGAGTGGATGTCCCTAAAATTATCCATGTGAGTTTTCACCCAATGTGCTTGATAAATATCTGCTCCTATTTTTGAAGCAATGTCTCTATCTGTAATTTATATGGTATCATTTATTATAACACATGGTATTTAAATGAACAACTTAGACAGTCAAATGGATGTATCATCTCACTGACTTCAATGTCTCCTCTAATAATGGAAACTATCTATGCCCTCCCATCTTGGGCAACTCTTATCTCTAACCTTCCATAAAGTAGCCACAGGAGATTTCTAAAAATGTTTTAGAAACCTTTTCATCTTTCTCCAGACATTCAGTCATTACGAGTGGAGTATGCAAGCCATCTATCTGTAATTGTTTGCTTTCTTCTTTGTGTAACAGGGGTGTGGAGCATGTCTAGACTGACATCATTCACCTGGAAGATGGTGGAGGTCCTGCTTCTGGGAGAATCCAGTAAGGACTAGAGCTCGTGTGGACATTCTACTTATCCTACCACATAACTGGCAGTAGGCTTTTTTCATTAGAGGAGTAGACTAGACAGTCTGTGTCTTTAAATCCCCTAACTAAGCATCATTGATGATCCCCCTCCCCCAAATATACATGTCTAAGAAGGACTCCATTCAAATCATGAGACAGTGTGTGGTAAGGGAAGGGGGCCAAGGACTACCTCCCTCCAACTCTCCTTAAGTCACATGGCCTCAAGAAACAAGCCTGGAATTTTGGTTTTTTCCTTTATTCTTTTCCATTCTGGGTTCAAGGAACGGAGTTTTCTGCCTGGGAACTCCTGTTACAGGGATGTGGGATTCCAGGAATCCTGACTGGGTATTGCAACTAGTCCAGCCTCAACTCCCTCAGGAATAAGGTTCTGAGGAAATTAGCCCAGCTGGCCTTTGGACTTGGTGGAACTAATGCTATGTAGGAAAAGAGCTAAGCTATGAACCTAATCCTCCTCTATAGCTTATCAGTCCTAAGCTTTACAAGATCATATACTGCCTGTCGTAGAGAATTTTGGAAAAAGTTTAATTAAACATTATAGGGGAAAATATGGACCCTCCTCATGGAACAAGAACAATGAGTGAAAATTTAAATAAACTGGGACCAGCATATCCCAACAGTTTCCATGAGTAGATTTCCAGGGGTACATGATAAATTACAAGGGATCCATGAATTTGGATCAGAAATATTTACATCTTTATTTCAACTGAAACTGAGCCATTTCCTCCAATTATTTAAAAGTGTTATTCTGAGAAGGAGTCTAAAAGCTTCACCAGATTGCAAAGATGTCCATGATACATTAAACATGTTAACAACCCTAATCTAAAATTCCTTTTAGGTGTAAGTAATGACCTAAAACCATACCAATAAACTGATTCAGATGAATGATGCTGGAAAAATTACATAATCTTACTAAATTTCTATTTTATAGTTTGTTGTAAATTAACAGTAATAAAAATAAATAATAAATAAAATATAATAATACAATATATTATAATAATCTAATAGTAAATAAAAATAAATAATAAAAAGTAACATCCCTTGAAGAAAGAAGCTTGGATTGGAAATATAAATCCACTATTGAACATTCCAGATCATAATTTTCAACCTAAACTTAAATGCAAACCTACAAGATTGACTGAGTCAAGTACCTAACATTTTCCTTTTTCTTTTTTCTAATGCCAATTGAGGTTGCCTGTTGAGCTGAATAGAATTTTAAGGTTCATTCTTTTTTTTCCATTTCATCTCCTCAGGCCATCCTTCCTCCATTCATGGAATTTGTTCTTTTCTCACTTAAACATTTTAGACTTTCCTGCTTCCTTCAACACTTCTACCCAAATACCTTCTTCTACATGAAGCCTTTCTTGATACCTCTAGATGCTAGAGCCTCTCAATATACACACACACGCGCGCGCGTGCACACACACACATACACATACACACACAACGGCTAGGTAGTGCAGTAGATACAGTATTGAGTCTGAAATCTGGAAGACTTGAATTCATAAGTGGCCTCAGATAGGAGCTGTGTGACCCTGGGCAAGTCATTTAATCCTGTTTGCCTCAGTTTCCTAATCTGTAAAATGAACTGTAGAAGGAAATGGCAAACTATCCCAGTATCCTTGCCAAGAAAACCCTAAATGAGGTCTCAAAGAGTCAGAAATGACAGAAGTGACTCAACAACAATAACACACACATAACAGATATACATACACATGTATATAACACATATACAAGCATGTAGTATGCACATACACATATACACATATATATATATGATATATATATAACCATGAATAACACATGTATATGGATATATATGTATATAGAATGTACTCATTCATGTACCTGCTGAATCCCCCAATCTCCTGAGGACAGGGACTCTTTCATTTTTATCTTTGTATGTCCAATGCCTAGCCCAAGGTCAGCACATTGCTGGTGCTTAATAAATTCTTGTTAATTGAGTAGTTCATCCATATTTCTTTTTCTTGGTTGATAAACCACCATAGACAGTAATTGTGACTGGTATAATCTAAATTTTACCTTGAACTCATTCAATTCAATTGAACAACTATTCATTAAGTACTTACTATGTATGAGGCAATATGCTAGGTGCTGGTTATACTGTGACAAAAAGAAATAATTCCTGCTCTCAAGGAGCTTAAATTCTACAGTATGTTCCAAAAGTTTTTATGAAGTTTTAATGTTAAATTTTAAACTATTAAAAATTAAATTTTCACAAAGGTTTCTGGAAAACCTTTTTTAGGAGGATACAACATGTACACAGATGAATAATGCAAAGTAATCTTAACAGAGATAACCAACTGAGGGAAATCAGGAAAGGCCTTTTGTGGGATATGGTACCTAAAGACTGGTATCAGGCCACTGGACCCAGATGGCTCTGGAGGAGAAAATGAGTCTGGTGACCTTGCACAGCCCTCCCTCACTCAAGTCCAAGTCAACTGCAAGTATGTCATCATTTCCCTGATGTCATGGTCCTCTTAGAGAATGAAGGATAAATATAACCTGTGAATAGCTTCTGCCTCTGCCTCTGCCTCCTCTCTGTGCTCCATTTCGATACCTGAAGGCTGCCTCCTTAACTTGGGGTTTACTGGTTAGATTTCTTTCTGAAAAACCAAGCCTTAAATCCAATTCACTCTGGAACTCATAGGTTGGACAATAGGTCCCTGCCCTCCTAGCACAGAGTGAATGTAAATACCAAATAGTAACTGTTTCTCTTTTGGTCAGGAACTGTGAGGGTGTACTCCTCCCAATCTGATTTTTTTTATTAAATCAATCCCTTGATTAACTTTTTAAAAAGGTCTATTCAATGAATGGGCCTTACCTCACTCAAACTGAGAACCTGAAAAGACCTTAGCTTGAAAGGGCCAGGGTCTCGCAATGCATCCTGGGTCATCTCCAGTTGTCCTGATGAATATCAGGTCACTGGATCCAGATGGCTCTGGAGGAGAAAGTGAGTTTGGTGACCTTGCACAGCCCTCCCTCAGTCAAATCCAAATACACTGCAAGTCATGTCATCATTTCCCTGAGGTCATGGTCCTCTTCAAGAATGAAGGACAAACACAACAACAACAGCAACCACCTAAAAACTAGTGTAGGAAATGTGTTTTAGAAAGAACTAGGGATTTTAAGGGCTGATCCAAAGGAGTTTAACCAGAATGATGAAAGGCCTCTAGTCACATAAAGAGTGGTTGAAGAAACTGGTGATATTGAGCCTGGGGAAGAGAAAATTTGATAAGAGAAGTGATAGCTACTGTCAAGTATTTGAAGGATCGCTCTGTAGAACTGAATATTAGAGTAGTAATGTTTGGCCCCAGAAATTAGAACTAGCAGCAAGGGCAGAAAGTTGCAGAGAGGCAAATTTGGTCTCGATCTTCTACAAATTTCCTAGTAATTAGAGCTACCCGAAACTGGAATGAGTGCTGTCAGGAGGCAGAGTCCTCCATCATTTGAGGCTTTCAAGTAGTGAGGATTCTTTTCCAGGTATGAATTAGATGAAGTAGTCTCTCTAAGGTCACTTCCGAGTTTGAAATTTTGTGATTTCATTTTTGCTGTTTTGCCAAATAAGAATAGAAGGGTAGGTGGGAGACAGACTGTTGTCATTGCTGTGTCATTTCAGTCATGTTCAACTTTTCATGACCCCATTTAGAATTTTCTTGACAAGGACACTGGAGTGGTTTGACATTTCCTCCTCTAGCTCATTTTATAGATGAGGAAACTGAGGCAAACAGGGTTTAAGTGTCCTGCCTAAGGTCACACAACTAGTGAGTGTCTGAAACTGGATTTGAACTCAGGCCTTCCCGATTCCAGGCCTGGTGCTCTAACCGCTGTACCACCTAACTGCCCTGATAACCTATAGGCCTGTTAATTATGTTCCATGACTTACTACTGATAAAAGACTATAATGTAATAGAGTGATGGCAGATCTAGAGCTCAGACGGTGTCCTTGTCAGAGTGTGAGAGGTGCTACTGCACATACCCAGCGTGAGTTGGGGAGCATAATGGATTCAGGCAGGGGAGCCAAATGGGGAAGCTGGAAAGCATTCCAGTCCTTAAATCAATCTTTCACAACATGGCTTCATTCCGTTTAGAGAATTTTGACTCACCAGAACATCAAGCACACTTGTATTCAAATGCAAATACCAAAAAAAAGAAGCATACCAAAGTCAAATATAAATGATTTTTGGATTATCCACGCTCCTGCTTCTTTCCATTAGAGAGGATAGAAAACAGTTGTCTGTGCAGGACATTTGCCAGTAGCTGCACAGGATAATTGGAGTGATCAGTGGTGATGGATAATATTCCTTTAAGAACTACTCAGCTTTCCTGAAAGTGTGTGTGTGTGTGTGTGTGTGTGTGTGTGTATGTGTGTGTGTACATACATATATTTGTTCTTTTCCTCCACCATTATGGAACAGGAATTCTTGCTAATGAGGGAAGCCACCATGTACCACAAACATACATTATAGAGCCACCTGGTAATGGTCATGTAACAAGACAGATTTGCATACATGACTTAGAGAACCAGGCTCATTGTGGTCACACCTCTGTGTATGGCATGGCTTCCCAGCACAGATGAAGAAGCAAAATGATTACATTCCTTTGCTGGCTGGAGCTCAGTCTGCTCTTATTTTGCCCCAGCAATAAAAAGCCCACATCAACACACAGCCACAGCAAACTATGAAGTTGGAATCAATTTTCATTGCAAGACAGCTTAGCCTAAAGTAAACCAGGCTCCAACTTGTGTGGCTATTGCTGGGGGTGAGGTGAGGGGGCAACCAAGTGGGGGAATGGAGTTTCTCATTCCTGCCCCCTCATGGTAGCTAGACTTCCTGAACCTTGGTGAAATGACCATATCTAGATGAAAAGGCAACTTGGCTTCATAGGAAATTCAGAGAGGATATAAAGAGATATATGCAGAATTTATACAAAGATGGTAAATTGCTCTCGCAAATTTTGAGCACTTTTAATCATTGAATTAAGTTATGTGAAACTTTTAGGATCACGTAGTCTATTCTCTCACTTTACAGGTGAGGAAACTGAGGCCCAGGGAGGTTAACGGACTTACCCAACCAAGACCTCAGCTGGCAAATTGTAAACCTCAGCTCAAACCCATGCTCTCTGATTCCAAATCAAGTGCCCTTGTCATTATTTCCGATTCTCTTTCTATCTTCTAATCAAATACCAAGTGATAACATATACCATTTAAGGATACTGAGAAAAAACATGGGACACTGGATAGAAAAGATCAGGAAGAACTAGGCTCAATCCCCACTTCTGAAACTACTGGCCACACGGCCCTTGATAAATCATTGAGCTTCTCAGTGCCCCAAGTACCACTCTAAGAATAAAAGTTGTAAATCAGTCACCACTCTGGATTGATAGAAGGGGCTCTCATCACCATTAGTTTCATACTTCAAGGAATCATAGGTCTGGCCCAAAAAGAAACACAATTAAAATGTTAGGTACTAGTATCTTTGAATGGAAATTGTAAGATGTAAATATTGTTTGGTGATAAGAATTCTGTCAAAACTATTTGTTGCCAAACCATCAAAGCTGTACCCTTAATTATTTGGGTCTTCTGTCTGAAAAAATCTTGTGTTTTCTCCTATAACAAGGGTTATGAATCCTTTTGGAAGTATGTTGAAACCTTTAAACCCCTTATCAGAATAATGTTTTAAAATGCATATAATAAAACAGATAGAATACAAAGGAAACTGATTATGTTGAATCTATCATGTAATTTTTTTCTTCATCTACATTCACAGATCTCCTGAAATCCATCCAAGAACTCTGCTTAAAGTTTGTAGATTCCAGGTTAAGAGCCTTCACTTTATAGCATTGACACGCAAACCCAGATATTAAAAGACTTGTCAGCACTCTTGTCTTAATCATATCATAGAGGAGAGAGGGAAAGTATTGGGAGGGGACAGGTTTTCTTCGGTACTGCACATCAAGAGTTGTGAGCTAAGTAAAGGTCAGTGACTAGAAAAATCAAAGTTAACTATTTATTCCAGGTGGAAGGAATAATTTATTCTTGTTTGTCCTTCATTTTTGAAGAGAACCAATGATATCACAGGGTGATGTCTTCACTTGTGCATGAATTAGAGTTAAGTGAAGCAGAGTTGCACAAAGTTGTCAGCCTCACTCTCTCTTCTAGTCATCAAAGTCCAGTGGCAGGACAAAAGTCAAGACAACTGGTGATGACCAAGATGCAGTGGATACCTTGGTGTCTTTGACATTTGACTAAGCTCTAGGCACTCCACAGTACCTGTTTCTTCTGCCTTCATGGCCATTGGAACAAATTGTCCTTGTCCACCCATCCCACCAGGTGAAGTCTTCATATGCTTGGGGTAGACAACCCCCTAACTTGCTGACAAGTTTGTGGCCTGTCAGTTACCCTAAACTTGATTAGCCTGTCTACTGAGACAGTTTAATGGGGTGTGGCCACTGTGCATGCTATAGCTTCTTGGAGGATGAGAGTTGGTGAAAGATAGATACCAAAGATGGATAAGCAGCCCTGAAAAGGGCTTTGGAAGCCCTGACACCTGAGGTGCTAGTCCTCCTTGAACATCCATATACCCAAGGAATAACATAAGCAAAGATGAGGAGGCAGGGAAAATGTATTGAGAGATAATAAGTAAACTAACTTTTTATTTTTTAATTTAAGTAAAGTGATTAGGTAAGTGAAGCAGAGACAAGTAGACTGAAGACCTTAGATACTACAGCAAGATATCTGAATGTGAGTTTTAAAACCCCCACAAAATGACCTCTTTCTTTGTTCTGTGATGCCTTTAGCACTTCAGACCTCTTGAGACTGATTTTCATTCTCAATCACCAAAATTTAATGCTGTTTCTGTCCAGGAACTCCATGGCCAAGGTCTATCGTGCTTACCTTAATTATGACTCCTTTGTGATGTGGCACTAGGCACAGATCAACAGTCTCCAGGATTGGCAGATATTTTGGACAGACTTCAGAGTCATTTTAGAGACTGAGTCCAAAAGAGCTTTCCTAAACCTTTATTTTTGTTAGAATTTTTAATAACAAAAGAATGCTTTGTTCAAAGCAGAAAGAAACAAATTGTGACAAGCAATAATCAGAGTAATACAAACATTATCAATCTGCCCAATTTACATTCTCTAAATACATCCAACTGGCCAGAAATAACAAACCCATTTACATAGGGTATTTTAAGTATACATTACCGTAATAACTATGCAAGAACCCCATATAAGACTCTTAACCAATGACAGAAAAGTATTGTAAGCTGTATTCACTTCAATGGAAGTTTTGCCCAAGCAAGAATCACAGAATACAAAATAGCCATCACTACACAAAACAATCACTTGTGCCATTTCTTAGAATGAGCAAATCCAATCCCAATTAAACAATATGTTGCTAATCAGAAAATCCATTACACAGCCAACATCTAGACTAAATGACTAAGACTATTAACATTCAAAATGTAAGAAAGGGAAAAACAGCTTTCTGTGTTCAAAATTCAATTGAATTAGAGAAATGATATTAAGAATTACAACCTAGCATGACCTTCTAAACTCATTCAGGTAGATATTTGGATCCATAACAAACTTAAAGAAAAAGCCAGTAATGTTTTTGAACCCTTTAGGGAAAAAACACCTTTTTATAAAAGATTTTCATGATTTATGAAGGAGCTTAGTTGTGCAGATGTGAATAAGTCTTCAGTTGGACAAAAATAGATTATTTCTTTTAGGAACACTATTCACAATTTACCAAATAAAAATGGTAATATCGTTACCCTCCATATTGGATCCAAGTAAAATCACATGTAAGCCTTTGGGGAAATTCTAAAATGTGATGTTGGTTAGAAGGTTCTTGCCAATGTAAGACTTATTCACTTCTACGCAAATAAGTTCACTTGCAAATAATAAAAATCTTCAAGATGAGTTTTTAGAAAGACCCATGTCATTATTTCTGAATGTAAATGAAAAAAGGAGCTACCACCTAGTAGATCTTCTAGCATGGGGTGTTTAGAGGACCTCTTTCCTCAATGTCAATCTATTGGTTTATATAATAGGCAGGTCAAGAGAAGGTATCTGTGGCCTTGAAAAGAATATCTCATAAGGGAAGATAATTTTAACATAGCCCTAGTCTCCCAGACTGTTATGCAATAGACTATTCCAAGTAAGTAATGGAGACATAAAAGAGGTAAATTGCCCTTGAAACTACTGTTGTCAGGTCTGCTGAAACTACTGAGAAAAACTGTATAATTATCTCCATGAGACCTAGAGGAAATCCTCCAACAGATTGACTGGACAGACTTTGCGGTAAAGGACATGGACAGGTTTCAATCTGTACCATTTGGAGGGAATGTAATGAGATCGTATAAGTATCAAAGGAACTAATTCTTCTTTTAGTTCTTTTAGTTTAGAACAAACTTCTTTTAGTTCAATATAATTTGACCTGTTGGAAAGGATAACAATAATTGAAGCTGGTTTCAGGGGTTGGCATTCCAAAAAAGCAGTCTAAAATCTATTGCTAATGCTTTCTAACATCATCCTCGACCATCAAATTTCAACAGAAAAGGATGAAATAATAAATAAAATGCTATATTTTGTTCTTTCACAGTGAAGTCATTTGACACTTCAGGCAAACAAGATCTGGAAGTTTTAGTTGGTCACAAGTTTAGCATGTGTGATTTGGCTCCAAAAAAAAATCTAACAGTCTTTGTAACCAGAGTGATCTTTGTTTTCTTTGAGTGACTCAGTTTACCTCATTGAACCTCCCTGGGCACTGGGGGCTTCTCTTCCGGGGCAGGAAGCCCAGAAACCATGCTGGGAAGAAGAGAACTTCCTGTGTGATGAGTCATGGGGCTGGCTGAGGGGAGGTGTTGACTCCAGAGCCACACCCTATTAGGTGTTAACCTAGTCTACGCTAGGCGGAGAGGCCAACTCAAAAACCAATCAGCCCTGGTCATTCAGGCGGCGCTTGATGATGTCAAAAACTCTATAAGAGGGGAGAGGACAGCTTGAAGAGCTCCTTTTCCCTTTCCAGTTGGCATGGGAACAGTGGGGAGCATGACTCTGGGCCAGCCCTTGCTCTCGGGCTGAGCCCAGATGTTGGTAACTATGAATTGTATTGGGTCTGTCTGTTGATATTTGTAATTTGTTTGTATTTAGTTCTGAAGTTCGGGATGGTGGTTTTGTTTTCCCCCAAACTAAATGAATATTCTGAACTTCAGGGTACTGGCTGTTTGTTCCCCTGAACTAGCTGACTGTAATCTGTATTTGGCCTGTCTGTTGATGCTTGCCCGTATGCTCCCCTGAACTAACTGAATGCTGGCGTTTTTTCCCCTTTACTAAATGAATGTTATCTGTATGCTAACTGAATGCTGGATTAAATTAAGTTGGTCAATCCCTTCACCGTGCTTTTCTTGTTTAAGCAGATAAAAAGAACCTGTGCTTTTCTGGCGTGCTGGCAGCCTCCTGGGTGCATCTTACGCCCCCACAGAAGCTGCTAGACGTTTGTTAAAACAGTCTTAGACTGCATGATTATGGTGTCCAGATCATGGGAAACAGTAGTTCTCCTGTACTCTGCATTATTCATACCACATCTGGACTATGATATTCAATGCAAGATGTCCCAATATGGGGAGAGGACAAGGTCTGACAAGTTAGAGCACATCCAGATAAGAATGAAGGGACCAGGATGATGAGAAATCTGGAAATTTTATCAACACCTAGGTGGGACAGTGAATAGAGTGCTGAACCTAAAGTCAGCAAGACTCATCTTCCTGAGTTCAAATCTGGTCTCAGATATTTATTAGCTGTGTGACCCTGAGCAAGTCATTTAACCCTGTTTGCCTCAGTTTCCTCAACTATAAAATGAGCTGGAGAAAGAAATGGTGAACCACTCTAGAATTTTTGCCAAGAAAATTTCAAATGTGGTTACAAAGAGCTAGATACAACTCAACAACAATAACAAAGGAGTAGTTATAGTACATGCTAATGTTGTTTTGTTTCAGTTGTGGTTTGGGGGGAAGGAGGAGGAAGAAGATGAGTTCCACGCCAGTGGCTGCATTAGTAAATTCACCAATGAGGAACTCCCAGGGAGGAAACTCCCTCTACTAGTACTATTTTACAACTTCTAGTCTTCTAGTCTTAGTGAGCTGTCTTGGGAACTGAGAGGCTAAATGATTATACTATTCCAAGTAAGTAATGGAGGCTACCTGTGCCCTTGAGGTCACAGGTTCCCCACCCCTGATGCAGACAAGACATGTCAGAGGAAGGAATTGAATGCAAGTCTTGCTGACTTTAAGGCCTGTTATTTATCCACTACACAACATTCCATAGGAAAGTTTAACATGGAGAAAGGACGGTTAAATAAAGACATCCTTTTAAATATTTAATAGTTTTCAAGCACATGGTAGAATACTATTATTCTATGTTGCTGGAGAGAGCAGTACTAGGACCAATGTCAACAAATGTTCTATCTATGACTAGACTTGGAGCAATGTTTGATCAGAAGGCAAGAGATGGGGAGTCAAAAATACAGGCTGTGATAGATTAGTATTCAAGACTGGTACAGAATCTAGGGGAGGCCTACTGGACAGAAAACTGATCAGATGGTACCACCACAGTTGAATTTGAAAGAGCATTTTTCTCTAATACCTAGTTGAAACAAAATTATCTCTTTTAAATGGAGATGGGATAGGCCTGCTGGACTAATTTCATTCACCAAGTAGAACCATTTTAGTCTAAAGATACCAGACTTCATAGCTCTAGCCTGGTTCTGTTTGTTCCAGTTTGTCAGTCCTTGTCCTCATATTGGAATAATCTTGACATTCGGGGTTGGGGAATGGGACAAGAAATATTTTCAGAGTCATTTACATTTGTTATCTATATAGGTTTTAATATCTTATTAATGTGAATTACTTAGAGAGCAAATATATTCATAATTTAATAACATCCTTACCAAGCCTCAAAGTAACAATTGGAATTAGAAAGACTTCTCTTAGAATGACAACCATGATGACTGATCATAGATGTCCACAAAAAGGAATGTTGCTTACCCTCATAACCTCTTTATAGCAACATTGAGATTGGCAAATCTCAACATAATAGTACTTACATAGGCTTGTGATCCAAGTCTTACTTGGTTTCTTTCCAGTCAGTTATTCAATAAGTATTTAGCAAGTATTGCTATGTGTCAAACACTGTGCTATGTGTTAGAGGTACAAAGAAAGGTTAAATTAGCCCTTATCCACAAGGAGTTTGCATTCTAATGGAGAATTCAATGTGTCATTAATAAAGTAAGTACAAGATAAAGCGAGAGAAGATGAAAGATAATCCAAGGGTGAAGATACGAGTAGCTGGAGGGAACAGAAGAAGACCTCATGAAGAAGATCAGATTGGGGGTAAATCTTGAAGAACTCAAAGGTGGAGCTGAGGAGGGAGATCATTCCTCCATTAATCCTTCTTACATCTCATCCAAGCCTCCTTACATCTCATCCAAGCCTCCTTATCAAGTATGATACTTATCCATGTTCTTCCATAGATGTTTCCCAAAGGATGTATGCAATGTGCTAGAGTAGTTCCTCTAGGTGTTTTTATATTTTGGAGCTACCTTGTACAGCACTCAGGCTTTTCCTCTGTTTCTTTTAGCCTCACTGCATGACTGACCCAACTCTTTTTTAAGCATAAATTATCATCAGTGATATCGCTTAAGCCACAATGTAGGCAATGTATTTGCAGTTTAGTAAAGATTTTGTGCCCTTGCTACCAATCTCTCCATTTTCCTTTAAATCACTCACAGTTCTGATTCCTCAAAGATCATGGTTTTATGAGATTATTAACCAGACATCATTGCTTTGAAAACATTTCTATTGTAAAGACAGGTCTTTGTATCAAGGAGTAGCTTGGGTTTAATAAAAGGACTGCACAGTTTCCTGGATGCAACAAAATCCCCTATTCCTATTCAATTTGGGACCAAATTGATTTATCTATCAATATATGTACTAATGTTCTAATATCAGTAAATCAATACAGAAGGAAGTTTAGTATAGTCAAAAATTATTTGAGTTTGGAATCAAAAGACCTAGGATTGACTTCCATATGTGCTACTATTCCCTTTACAACTTAAGGTAAATCATTTAATCCTCTGTGTAGTATGAGGGGTAATCTTAATACCCTCAAAGATTCCTTCTAACTCTAATAGGACCTTATTTTTTCTTTAATTTCATTTTTCCCCTATATTGATTGTTAAGTCTAGGTCTTTAGAGTTATAATTAATCTCACTGAAGAGGCCACATAATTTTCTGGAACTTGCTTCAGTCAGCACGCTATCATCTGTATCACATCATTCAGCACACTATCATCCTGTAAACAGGAATATATGAAAAACCTCTTCCTATATAGGGGCTTTCTTTTCCATTTGGTCTTCATGAAGTCAATAGAACATTAATAGCTAGTGGCCAATACACCTACATTCTCATCTTTATAAAGCTTCATGATAATGACCTGCTTCTATATCAAGGATATCCTTGCAGAAAATATGGTAAGAGAACAGACAGGCTTTCACAAACTAATCTCTACAGCTAACCACATTTTTAGAGTCCCACAATTTACTTAATTTTGCAACAAATATATGATCATACTCTGTTTATGGCTTGTTGATTACACATAAGCACTTGCCTCATTAGAGCAAAACATAATCTCAAAGTCTCTCCTCCAGCACAGAGTCTCATGCCTGCGTTAAGATCATAAAAGATTCCTTGATAAATGCAACCAAAGATAATCTTGTTCAGTTGTGCTCTGATGAATATTGAATGAGTCATAAAAAGAGATCTGTTTTCACCCATGCTGTTCATCACTTACACATACAATCAGGGCTTATATAGGCTTATGAATAGAAGAGGAGATTATTCTTGAGTTTCTTATTCCATTAATGAATTGCAGAATAATATTCTTTTCATATATAAAGGTTGTTTGTAAACCATATTGAATAGCAAAATGTTGGTCCTAAACTTCATTTCACAATGTGGTAATCTTCTCTGATTCAGTTTTGAAGGAAATTGTTTTTTCTAAAAACCAAACCAAATTTTAAAATAGTCTTTCAACAGACTTTATGTCTATTCCATTTATAGGACTGGACAAATTCATCTTCAATGTTCAAGCCAACAAATTATGCCCTATTTTCCTTCCTATTTCAAGATGCATTCTAAACATATGGCACTTTTATGTCAATATTTGTGTCTTAAATATAGCTTCCTTGTTTTATTACAGATGGTTCACTTGAAGATTTAGATGAAATGATTTATTACTAAGAGCCAATCAAAATCCTGTTGCCCAACGTGAAGATTCAATGCATATCAAAGAGCTGTGAAGTCTTTCTTCGATTACTCTTCCTTTATACATGTTTACAGATGACAAAGTTTGGATGTGCTTGGAATCAGAAATGTTAAAATTCCATGTACATGACAAATTAGCTTAGAATATCAGAACTATTCTCTCAAGGTATCAACATGATGTTTATATCATAGCATAGTGGAAAGGACACCAAACTTGAAGGTAGAATTGTCCTGAGCTCAAATCCTAGCTCTTAACTTCCTCTTTAAAAGTAAATGAGGATAATACTACATAGGTTCGTTGTGAAGAAAGTGCTTCGAAAATTTTAAAGAGCTATATTAACAACAGCTGTTGATATTATAAAACTGTTCTTATATAATAGTCCATAGATTCAGAATATTACTCCACAGAGTGCCCCAGCATAGTCAAAAGAGCACTCATTCTGAGGTCAGAAGACCTGAGTTCAAATACCAGCTGTAACTCTACTGCCTATAAGAAGTTAGACAAGTCACATAACCTATTTGGGACTCAGTTTTCTCATCTGGAAAAAATTAGGAAGCTGGACTAGACAGCCTTTGAGGCCCCTTCAAACCTTATCTCAGTGATTCTGTGAACTAGAAGCTCCTGAGGCCCATCCAAATTACAACAGGACATATTAATGGGTAAGGCAGGTATGGTGTTCATGTTATTTCTTTTTTTTGTTAAGAAGATAGGGTAAGTGATTGGGAAGTAATAGTATAAAAAGAAGAAAGCATCAATAAAACATTTACTGATTTTTTTAAAAAAGATACACTAAAAATCCAAAAAAGGTGGAACATTGGCAGTTTCTTTTTCTGTTATAGGTCAACATTACTTTCAGTATGGCAAGAAGGTTACCAGATGCCTGCAGTGAAAGTAGAATAATTCATGTGATGAGCATTCTTGTGGCAACTTTTGAATTTTTAGCACTTGGTAACCTACATGTTGTCAACTTTTTATTATTATTTATTATCAGGTATGTCCCTATTATTTGGTATATGTTTCTGATTTAACAGAATATGGGGCCCCTCTGAGATTTTATTATATTTTCTTAATTTCAAATAAGATCAACATTCTGTTTTCTCTTTTACTACCATACTCCTAGCCTGAGGGGACTTTTGCTAACTCTCACTTACCATTTTATTAAAAAAATCAAAATAAAACAAAACACCAAAAAGCTGTGGAATTAATAAGAAAATAAATATGCAAGTGACTTCCTCGCCTGCAGTTCCAAGAGCTCTTATTTCCAAAAGGACGCTTGGGAAATTGTGGGCCATTAAGTGACTGTTAAATTGTAGGTTTGGACTCCATGGGATATTGTTAGTCTCACAAGCTGAAAGAACATAAATCACTTTTTCTTGGCTCAGAATAATTTCTATGTCACTATCCACACTCATTTTGTATCTACTTATATCAAATTTAGTTAAGAAACAGTTTAAAAGACCACAATATTTTAGCTCTTCAATCATCTTTGACACAAATGAGGTAATTTTAAAATATTTCTTTTTAGGTGTACAGGTCACATTTGCCAAGTTTTCTAATGGGTCTCCCCCACCCCCTGGGTTTGTGCCAATTTCATCTTGTCGTTTCATGGAAGCAATGGAATCACAAAAAGGGAAGAGCTTCAGGGGGGCACGGAAATGGCTTAATTCAAACCCCAGCTAAAGAATACTAAAGTTCTATGCAATCAGATCCCTTAAGTCAAACAGCTTCTATCCAGCAAAGCTAACATTTAAACCCCAGGTCTTCTGATGCCAAATCCACTGTTTTCCAATTACACATACCTATTGCTCCTTGACATTCCCAGAACTTCTTTTGGAAGGCATCAAAAGGTATGCTTGTCTAACACCCCTTTTCTCTTTACCTCTGTCTGTTGATTTGTACCTCAGGGTACATTATCTCAAAGACCACACAATAAGAGAAGATCCAATCTCAAAGAAAGGAGAATAGAAAAAACTCCCAGGGTAGACTGGCCTGAGATCAGTGCATAAGAGCTGCTAATTCTTAGAATCATTTCAAGTAACTAAAATCAGATTAAGTTAATTACAGGCATTGCTTAGAACATAATTGAAATTTGTATATTTTATACATTGATTTATATCTGTTTATTCCATTTACTGGTATAATTGATTTCCATTCTATTCTTCTTTTCATAAGTTTCTTCACATGAACTTTAATGTCATTGCTATTGTCTCTTTACTTTCTGGAATGGTGATTTTATTTGTGTCATGTGTAACCAATGTTCTTAGAGGATTGCATGGAATACTATAAAGCTGTTACTTTCCAATGAACATATAACTAGGATTTATTATTTGTAATATTAAGTTTTTACAACATTTATATGTTTATATATAAACTAACAATTTTAAAACAAGATTACTTCACTTTAGATGTGACTTTTTTTCTCTTTTACCAGTGGTTGACTGGCTATACTCTCACAGAAACTGTACTGAATGACTCACTAATGATACCAATTAATTCACTGGAATTTTTTCAAATATAACATAAAAAGATTTTTTAAAAGCTATATATCCAACTGAACCTTAAGTACATTTATAATTCAGTATGTTACTTTTTGGCAGCCTGGAGAAAAGTAAATATTTTAAATCATAACTATTTGTTGATTGGTTAGGTGACTTTAAAAAAATCCATCTCTTACCAAGATCATGTTTAAAATTCTCCTAGAATTTTCCACCACATATTTGCATGAGCAAGCAATTTCATTTTATACTGTTTTAAATTAAAAGAGAGAAATAATCTAAATTTGGGACCAAGTTTAAAACTTCATTTGTGTGGTGGTGAGCTAAATATGGCAAACCTTTCTTCAAAGAAATGTCATCATCAAAATTAAGTTTATACATGATTACGATAACATGCTTAATGTCTTCCAAGTTGTAAATTGTTCCATTAAAGTGCTATTTATATTCAAAAAGTTGAAAAATTAAGAAATTTAATATAAAGTCTTGCAAATAATAGTAAACATTTGAAATCTGGAGGGATTGATTCTCTTAATCATTACATAAAACCCTAGATATTATTAATTATATAATTAGAACTCTATAATTTTATATTTAGAATTTTCATAAATATAGATAGAAACATATATTTTATAGTCACAATTACATAATATAAAATTTAATTAAATTTTCTTGGACAAAAGTTATCATTTTATTTTTTGTAAGTACTAGATGAATAAATATAAAAGAATATTATGAGTAGTATATTGAATTATCCTTGAGGTTCACAACACATTTTAATGTTCTAGTTCAAAAGGGATTAATGGAACAAAAACTATTAGAAATCATTGCACCATACTATGCTGCCTATTTCATATTCTCTTTCATATTTCATATTCAAATTCTAAATCCTAAAGAGTAGAACAACACTTTTGCCTTTTGTGATTGTGGATAGGCCACCACTTGATTTTTTACAGATATTAATCCCTGTCTTCTTCATCTTTAGGCATTTCTTGTACTTTCATTAGTTCCCCAACTCATCTCTTTATAACAAAATCAATGTCCCTCTACCCTTCCCCAGTGCAGGTAAAGTCCATATTATTTGTTTTCTTGCCAAGTTCATTATCTAGGAAATATTACATTAGCATTGGATTTTTCTCTATGCATCTTTCCTGTGTCATGTAGTTCACCCCATATCTGATAAATGGCTGTAGTTAGCTCATGATTTCTCAACACTATATGAATAAAAATGATTTTGCAATTATCTAGTAATCAGGAAAAATAACCAAATTAGACAAATTCATCACAAATCCATCCAAAACTGATTTGTTTAATATCCTCAAAAATTTAGTTCAATAGTCTACACTGATGAAATCTAGAAGATAGATGTCACATCCTTTTTTTACTTTAAAACCATGTATGCGAAGTTTTTATTTTTTTAAATGTGGAATACATAATATCCTACTCTAGTCAACATGTAGTTCCTTCACTAAGAGCTTCAGTGTTTCAACATATACTTAAATTTATTTTTAAAATTTAACTTTTAGTTTTCCTACAAAGAGGAGCATAAGGAGCCTTTATATCTAGATACTGATTAGTGTGAATAATGGCTCCCTTAAAGTAGTTGAATTATTTAAATGTGCACTATTCGAAGTTAGGATTATTTAAAATATGGTCATTGGTTCTAGCCCAATAAAAATATATAGTGTGATTTCAAAAATTGGCCCCATTTAACAGAAGTCATTATTTGAAATAAACATTTCTTAGAGCCACTAGTTAAGAAAGATTTGTTTTCGCATCATGAGATCCCTATGTGTCATAGGAGAGCAACTTTGAAATGACTCTCATAAATACTCTATCACTCAATATTGCTGATGACCAATTTTCATGCGAGTTGCTTGATAGTTCATCCTATCAGTAGGAATTATCCTCAAGATCTTCAGAAGATTTCGTTTCCATCTTAATCAAATAAGAATGTACCAGTCATAGGCCTCAGCAGTCTTGAGGGTGCTGTAGGTAAAGAACTCCTGTTGAACTCTTGCCCATGTACTAGTCAATCACATTTGAAAAATAAGTTCATGCATTTTGTAGTCTATGTTTCATTTAAAGTCATTTCCTGTCATGAAATTAGTGCCACTCATTCTATCCCCTTCACAGAAATGTATTTGTCAAAGGTGAGGATCTGCCCTAGCATTTTGATGGGGAGCTTTCCCTATCTCCTTTGTAAAGATTAATTTCATTCTCTTCCTGTCATTCTTTCTAATATATTACAGAAACAACAGTCCTCAGCAATATCTGTGATATCAAGTATGCAAATCCCCAAAGGGTGTAAATCTATATCACAACTAATCTCTGTTGGCAGGTTTCGAGGGGTGAGAAGGCACTCCTTTGTTGTGCTTTCTCCTTGGGGTCCAAAGAACGCTGAATGAACCTTGATTCCATGTGTTATAATTAATGGGAAGTAACAAGGAGGAAAATATGATTACTATGGAATTCAAATCTGATGGTTGTGGGTCTCTGAGAAGAAAAAAAGAATAATTCACCACCAAAAGTCATTTTACTACTTTTGATGATGCTCAGTGAGAATTGTTTTTACTATGTGTTTTCCCATATGAACTATCGTTCTTCATTCCCTTTTTTCCACCTATAGAATTTCATAAATCTGCCTAACATATTGACAACCAAATGTTTTCTGACCTATGCCAAAAGTAAGTAGATAAATTATAACTCCTTTGATGAACTATTTTTTGAAACGGATGCCAGATGTTTCACAGGTGACCTTATAGAATGCCACCATTTCCCAATTCCCATAAATAATAGGCAAAGCTGTCATGAAGAGTGAGCAAAGATATATCATTCCAATGGTACTTTCACATTCCTGAATTTTTAACTCCTTCCTGACTAAGAATAACTACAACAATAATCTTTCTTCAGTGACTCAAAAAGTATTAGTGATAGGGGTAGCCCTTATGCTTTTACTCCATTAGTTAAGATTTCATTTTGAGAAATAGTGAACTACTCCAAATCCATTGAACAGTTAAGAAAATGAGGCTATAAATGCAAGGGCCTGCAAGGGTAGATTGACACTTAGCTTCTATAGATGCCAGGGAGAATAACTCACATGGTCTTCAGAAATCTACCAAACCCATGTCAGCAGGACTTCATTTGTTTTAGATGACTAAGAAGCTGCATTGGAGAGGTATGAGCTTATCATGTCCTAGGGACAGCATTAGTACATTTTAAGGAAAACTAATTCCTGTTCCAGGAGAACAAGAGAAACTATTAGAGCTAGTGAAAGATACAGGTTAAGAGTAATTCCTTCATGTAGCAATCTGAACAGTATTTTAATCCTTGTATTAAGGATACACTAATATATAGGGTATTCCTCAAGTCTGGACACATAGGAAATGTGGAATTATTGCATTGAATTCACATGAATCTTGCAACAATCTTTGCATCATGAATGATGGAAATCATATTGAAGATGTTATTTGTTGATATGCCAATTAAATAAAATGTTGTTGAAAATTTCATTCATTTCATTTCTTGAAAATATGCATTTTCGACATAGGGGGCAGAGCCAAGATGGCAGCTGGAAAGCAGGGACTTGCCTAAAACTCTCCCCCAGGACCCGCCAAACAACTATAAAAAATGGCTCTAAACAAATTCTAGAACTGCACAACCCACAAAATAGCAGAGGGAAGCAGGGCTCCAGCCCAGGACAGCCTAGATGGTTGCTGGGTAAGGTCTATCTCACGGAGCTTGGAATGAAACAGAGCAGAGCCCCGTTTGAGCTGTGCCTGGACCAACCAGACCCTAGGAACAGGCCCTAGCACCCTGAATCAGTGAGGTGTGGCAGTTACCAGACCTCTCAACCCACAAACACCAAAGACAACAGAGAAGGTTAGTGGGAAAAGCTGCTGGGACAGAGGGAAAGGAGTTCCCAGTGGCTTGGACACCACCTTAGGGGTGACAGAGGTGGTGCTGCTCTGAGGACAGAACTACAGCTGCAGTTGTCTTTGGCCCCAGGCCCACATAGTGGGAGGAATTAAGTGGTACATCAGAGCCTGCTTAGATCTGAGTCCTGGTCTGGGTTGGCGGTTCTTGGGGGAGGAAGAGCACTGGTGTGGCAGAGCTGGCTGTGTACAAATGGCTCTGAAAACAACAACACAGCCCCTCAAGCTTTGACAAAGTACTCTCTACTCTACAAGCAGTCATACCCCAAGGAGAAGCTCAAGGGTAAACCAGTTGGCTGGGAACATGAACAGGCAGTGAAAAGAGACTCATATTCAGACTCAGACTTTGGAATCTTTCTTTGGTAAGAAACAAGACCAGAACATAGAGCCATAAGAAGTCAACAAAGTCAAAATACTTCATCAAAAGCCTCCAAGAAAAACATGAACTGGTCTCAGGCCATGGAAGAGCTCAAAAAGGATTTGGAAAAGCAAATTAGAGAAGTAGAGGAAAAATTGGCAAAAGAAATGAGAGTGATGTGAGAAAACCATGAAAAACAAGTCAATGACTGGCTAAAGGAGATCCAGCAAAATACTGAAGAAAATAACACCTTAAAAAATAGACTAACCCAAATGGCAAAAGAACTCCAAAAAGCCAATGAGGAGAAGAATACCTTGAAAGGCAGAATTAGCCAAATGGAAAAGGAGGTCCAAAAAACCACTGAAGAAAATACTTCCTTAAAAATTAGATTGGAGCAAGTGGAAGCTAGTGACTTTATGAGAAATCAAGATATTATAAACCAGAACCAAAGGAATCAAAAAATGGAAGACAATGTGAAATATCTCATTGGAAAAACCACTGACATGGAAAATAGATCCAGGAGAGATAATTTAAAAATTATTGGATTACTTGAAAGCCATGATCAAAAAAAGAGCTTAGATATCATCTTTCAAGAAACTATCAAGGAGAACTTTCCTGATATTCTAGAGCCAGAGAATAAAATAGAAATTGAAAGAATCCACAGATTTTCTCCTGAAAAAGATCCCCAAAAGAAAACTCCTAGGAATATTGTCACCAAATTCCACAGCTCCCAGATCAAGGAGAAAATACTGAAAGCAGCCAGAAAGAAACAATTTGAGTATTGTGGAAACATAATCAGCATAACGCAAGATCTAGCAGCTTCTACATTAAGGGATCAAAGGCCTTGCAATATGATATTCCAGAGGTCAATGGAGCTAGGATTAAAACCAAGAATCAGCTACCCAGCAAAACTGAGTATCATGCTCCAAGGCCAAATATGGATTTTCAACAAAATAGAGGACTTTCAAGCTTTCTCAGTGAAAAGACCAGAGCTGAATAGAAAATCTGACTTTCAAACACAAGAATCAAGAGAAGCATAAAAAGGTAAACAAGAAAGAGAAATTGTAAGGTACTTACTAAAGTTGAACTGTTTTGTTTACATTCCTACATGGAAAGATGACGTGTATAATTCATGAGACCTCAGTATTAGGGGAGCTGAAGGGAATATAAATATATTATATATATAGACAGAGGGCACAGGGTGAGTTGAAAATGAAGGGATGATATCTAAAAATAATCAAATTAAGGAATGAAAGAGGAATATATTGAGAGAGGGGGAAAGGGAGAGACAGAATAGGGTAAATTATGTCACATAAAAATGGCAAGAAAAAGCAGTTCTGTTGGGAGGGAGGAGGGGGCAGGTGAGGGGGAATGAGTGAATCTTGCTCTCATCAAATTTGACCTGAGGAGAGAATAACATACACACTCAACTGGGTATCTTACCCCACAGAAAAGAAGGAGGAAGGAGATAAAAAAGGTGGGACGATAGACAGGAGGGCAGATAGGGGGAGGAGGTAATTAAAAGCAAACCCTTTTGAAAAGGGACAGGGTCAAGGGAGAAAATTGGATAAAGGGGGATAGGATAGGAAAGAGCAAAATACAGTTAGTGTTTCACAACATGAGTATTGTGGAAGGGTTTTGCATAATGATACACATGTGGCCTATGTTGAATCATCTGCCTTCCTAGGGAGGGTGGGAAGAGGGGAGAGAATTTGGAACTCAGAGTTTTAAAAGCAGATGTTCAAAACTTTTGCATACAACTAGGAAATAAGATATACAGGCAATGGGACATAGAAATCTATCTTGCCCTACAAGAAAGTAAGGGAAAAGGGGATAGAAAGGAGTGGGGTGACAGAAGGAAGGGATGACTGGGGAATGGGGCAATCAGAATATTTGCCATCTTGGAGTTGGGGGGAGGGTAGAAATGGGGAGAAAATTTGTAATTCAAACTCTTGTGAAAATCAGTGCTGCAAACTAAAAGTATTAAATAAATAAATAATGATTAAAAAAAGAAAATATGCATTTTTGCTTATATGTCCAGACTTTAGAAACACCCTGTATAACCAAGTATTTATTGAAATCTTATTCTTTGCACACCACTACAGGAGGCTTACTGGTAACTTTTCAGATATGCTACTTGACCTTGAAGAATTGACAGTCTAGTTATGGAGGCAAAACTAAAACATATAGAAAAATAAAGTTGAAGGTATAGTGGGACCAATTAAAAGTATAATAGATATTCAAGGAATACTAATGGTGTCAAGACGTGGGCTTGAAACCTGTTTCTGATACATAATATCGTGGACTCCAAGAAATTTTCTAGCACTTTAAGTTGCAGAGCAGTTGTTGAACTTTGCTGGTTAGGAATTGCCTCTTTGGGAGTTCATTATCTTAATGAAATAACAGATTTAAACACTAAAGAACATAAGTATATGTCTATGTGTGTGTGTGTGTGTATTCAGAAAGAAAAAAGGACAAAGAGAAGAGAGAGAGGGGAAAGGGGGAAGAAGGAAGAAGAGGGGAGAGAGAGAGAGAGAGAGAGAGGGGGATCATGGCTTAGTGTATAGAGAGCTAACTTTGTAATCAAGAAGAGCTGGATTCAAGTCTTGTCTCTGACACACAGTTGTTGTGTGACTTGGTGGGAAAAGAATGAAACAAGGGAACAGGCATATATTTAGTACCTTTTATGTGATGGGCATTTTGTTAAGCAAAATGCTAATTGTTTAAGGTGCAAGGTAAAGATAAAATATCAATTTATGTTGGTAGAAGGAGGTTCTCACCTAGCTGCCATACTGAAATCACAGGCATAATGTGTATATGTGTATGTGAATGTAGGTGGTTGTATGCATGTGGTATAGATATCATATATAATATAAGGTAGCCAGTGTAGCAGAGAATGCTGGACTTGGAGTCCAGATGACTTGAGTCAAATCCTACCTCAGACACTTACTGTCTATGTGACTCTGGATAAACCATTTAAGCTCTGTTTGTATCATATAAATTTAGATAGATATAGATATATAATTATATATCAATGATATAAAAATCTATCACAATGAGGACAACAGTAGAAACTACCACCCAGGATTGTTCTGAAGGTAAAAATATGTAACACTTCTAACTGTTTCTCCAACCTTAAATGCTGGCTGCTATTGTTGCTATCACTACTGCTATTATTACTACTGTGAGTTGGAGTGGCTATAGACCCACAGAATACCATGATTTCCCAGTTGCTACACTGTGAATATTAATTTAGGATTCTATTTTTAAAGAAAGTCTAGTCTACAAACAGTATGAAGGGCAGAACACTATTGTTGCTTCCTAAATGAACTCCCTGACTCTTGCCTTTGACTGCCTAGCCTTTCCTACATAATTGTGCTGGACTAGACTTTCTTTAAAAAACAAAAAAAACAAATAACAACAAAAGAAAAAACTACTTTAATCACTCCTCCACTCAAGAATATATAATGATCCCTCTTATCTACTATAGAATCCTGAATGATTCACTCTCCTGTAGAGCTGCTGGGTCATAAAAGTCCTCTGGAAGGTGGGCAAGCATTACCTAGATCTATCTAAGTGCTCATGGCCTTTGATCTTGAATTTGCTTCTTCAGAGAAGTAACAGTGAGGTGGAAAAGGGAAGAAAGAGCACTGCTTACAGAATCCATAATGTTCATTGGTATCCATTTTAGCCAGATCCCAACACACATGGGCAAAGAAGAGAGGATGGTGGATATGAGGAAGAGAAGACCATATCTGAGGTGCTGATCAGACATAAGAATAGCATAGAATCAATGAAAGGACCAGGAGTGGGTGCAAGGAAGATCTGGCAAAGCTACCATACTTTGTGAGCTGGTGAGATATTACAAACCTGGTCCATAACATTTTCCTCTTCTCTGCTTCCATTCTTGGAATAAATTAGTTAATCATTATTTCCCTGACTTCACAGTTTCTATTTCCCTTTTGATCCAATGGGAGAAGTCATGCTATGAAGGGCAAGAAAGCCATTTGTCTCTTCTTAGCTACAGCCAAACCAAGCAGGAATTGGATGATTTTTTTCTTTAACTGTTTACTGGCAATTCTATTCTATTTGAAACTGCTATTAAAACTACATGTCTAAAAAGAATTACATGTCTATACCATAAGGTTATGTAACCATTAGTGCACAGAGTAGAATCAAAAGAGGGAAAAAGACAGAAAGCCAAAACACAATAAAGATTTTTTTTCTATTTCAGAACTAGTAAAGGTAAAGCTTGTGAGAATGTTTGTGATTAATGACAATTTGCCATAATACAAATATATTGAGATCATATTTTAGATATTTTCCCTTTGAATCCAGAGATGTTAAGAGCTTAATAAGGAAACAAGCTGAAAAAGCATTTGGTATGTGGGTGCAGGGGAAGAGGCTGGTGCCATTTTTGCCTGAAGACACCTTGGCAATGGCTGGGGCTTGTTACTATAGCTGACTTTGCCAGACATTTGAGACCCTGAGGCTGTTGTGGCTGCTGCTAGCTTGGAATTTAATTCAAGCAAAACTGACCTATAGGTAAAGTTTGTGCTTAGTGCTCCATCTTTTTCTCAATGTTCCTTTCCCCAATCCAAAGGACCTTACTTAACCTCTTTTCATTCTTCTTAACTGGTATCAGTCTAAGGTGCTGATAAAAGTTTAAAGTATCACCCATCACTAACGTTTGTGTATTTCTTACAGAATTATGTTAATTAAAATAAGATTTAAAGATGTAATAGATGGTTTAAAGTCCATTTGAATAAGATTCTCCTCACTTGTTGAAGCTGATTACTCTATGCTCTGGGTCAGTTTGAGGGGAGGAGTTGGTTAGAAAGAAGAGGAACCGGTCTTCAGGCTTCCAGCTTCAAGAGAGAAGATGTGGTTATCGATTCTCTTTAGGTTTCTGAAGGGGAAGAAAGACTCAGGGAAGAAGTTGACATATAGAAGAGCCATCAGCCTCAATCCTGTTTCTGTCACCAGGTTACTACAGTAGAGACTTTGAGAAAATTCCTATTGAGTGAGAAAGAATTAAAAAAAAAGAACACTTAGGCAAAATGTAATGCCTTCACTTGGTTACTAACAATCATTATTTAATCTAATTCATAAGAGTTCACTTTAGACAGAAACATTTGATGCTTGTTCTGACTTATATTGCTTTGGATTTCCAAATCTCTTCCAAGGTTGTATATAGCCCCTAGACTATTTTAATTTAAAGTACCTTTCTTAGAGTCAAAATTCTTAACCTACCTAAAACTAATAGAGAAAATATATTAATTTGTCTTATTAATATTCCCAATTATCTTTCTAAACACTTTCTTATTTCTTCTGCTTCTTAATCTTTATAAGACAGTGAATTTGCTCTTGGCTACTCCCTATGCATGGAGGCTAGAAATGAGGAGGGGAAAGGGTTAAATTGTACTGATTCAAACTGTTCAGTACATTTATTATCAGAATTCTTTTCTTGAAAAAATTGTTTCAATTAAAGATTCTGAAAATAGTAATTTTCATATTCTAGAAAAATATTTTTAAAAAAACAGATCTGCATCTAATTTCATGTATATTGTTTTTGGTAGTAGACTACATCTTTCCAAGGGAAAATATTATTTTATTCTAGAAAAAATATTTTTAAAGACTAGATATGCATCTCATTTCATGTACATCATTTCTGGTAAATAGACTGCATCTTTATTTGAGGAAAATGTCTTGTTTTTATCTAGTGAGTGATTTAGTCTAGTGAAATACAGGGAGTGAGCTGCTAGGGTAAGAATTTTTATCAAATCAGAATAAGTGTCCCCTATCAAATGATACTGAATTTAGTGCCCATCCAAGAATCAAATTTAAAGGTCTTAGAGGTCATAGGATTTGACATTTTCGTTTTATAGATGGGAATAGTAAGATACAGAAATTAAGTAACTTGTCCAAGATCACAAAGGTGGCTGAGCCAGAATTCAAACTCAGGTCTTACAAATCCAAATTTAGTACTGCAAGTTCAGCAGTCTTTCAAATGACTGATACTGCCTCCAATCAAGACCACCACAGGCAGGAGCAATGGGCCAGATGTAATAAGATGAAATTTAACAGAGAAGTTTGTGAAATCATCTACTTGGGCTCCAAGAACCATGTTCAAAATAGGGAATATTTGTCTCCTTGATAGTACATATGAAAAAGACCTGAGGATTTTAGATGATAAACTCAATATGATTCAGTGGGATATAATAACCCAAAAAGACTAATGCAACCTTTGGCTGTATTCCTAGAATCATAGAGTCATAGAAAGGAGATTAGTGCCTTTATACTCTGCTCTGGTTTAACCATGCCTGAAGTATTGTATGCAGTTATATGTGCCTGTATTTTTTCAATGAAATAAACAATAAGCATTTATTAAGCACCTACTATATGCCACTGTAGTAGATAATAAGGATACATATCAAAAAAGTATTATCCCAAGAAGGTTACATTTTACTAAGGGGTGACAGCATGCTCAAATGTAAATAAATATAGGGTATAGATAGATATAGACAAAGCTATTGATCTATAGAAATATACAGTGGTTGGGGAAGAACTAATAACCAGGGGGCTCAGAAAAGAACTCTTGAAAGATGTAGTCCTTAAGCTGAGCCTTCAAGATATCTAGCTTAAGGCATTCCAAGAAGAAGAGGTGAGGAGGGAGAGCATTCCAGGCCTGGGAGACAGGTTGTGCAATGGCGCTGAGGTGGAAAATGGAATGTCATGCATGAAGAATAGCCATCAGGCCAGTTTGGCTGGATCCTAGAGGACATGAGAGGGAGCAACATATTTAGTCTGGAAAAACAGACTGCAGCCAGATGGCAAGATGTTTTTAATGGCAGAATCATTTGTATATTAACCTAAAGGGTATGGGGAACTACTAACATTTCATGAGCAGTGGAATGATATGGTTAGATAGATAGATAGATAGATAGATAGATAGATAGATAGATAGATATAGATAGATACGATATGATACATAGGTACATAGATATTGTAATGTTATTACTAGACCTTGTCTAGAGGAGGATAGCTAGGGGGACTGAAGCTAAGGGTTCTGAGGGGACTGAAAACCATTCTGCAAGATAATTTACTGAAGGATTTGGGGATAGTTAACCTCGAGAAGAGAAGACAGGTAAAATAGTAATTGCCTTCAAATATTTGAAGGGCTGTCATATGGAAGGGGGGCTATACTTTTTTGCTTGGGCCCAAACTAGGATGAATGAGTGGAAGTTACAGAGAGATAGATTGAAAGAAAAACTTGCTTATAATTAGAATGGTCTAAAAGTTGAATTTCCCATTACTACAAGTCTTCAAGCAGAGGCTGGATGATGATTTTTCATGTATTTTGTAGAGAGGAGACCTATATCAAATAGATTAGGGGGTATAGAGTATAGTAGGTGACCTCTGATGCCCCTTGCAACAATTCAGCACTATGATTCTAAATACTAGAGAATAAACACCACTACGTGTAACTTTCGTAAACAAAAATCCTACTCAAACGTCTCACCATGGAATGGAAATGATTCTGGGTTCTTCAATGCTATGCCACTGGATCGTAAGATCTTTCAAAGCCTAACAAGCTAAAAAAAGTTGGGGTTTTTTGTTTTATTTTTTGAACAGTCCTATTGTACTGTTTTCCAAGGAAAGATCTAATGAATTTCATGAGACACTCATTTCTAGAAAATTATAGAGCAGTTGATGAATTTTTGGCCATAGTTACCCATGAAAGAGATAAAAATACAAAATCTACCTCAGGATTGGCTGTTGCATTCAAACTTCAATTGCAATGATGATAAAATGTCAGAGAGAAAAGTCAGCTGTCAGCAAATACGAATTAACTCCTGTCTCTTTTAACATTTCCTATATGACCACGCACAAATCATTTAGCCTCCGTAAGCTCTCAAATTTCCTCTCCGTAAAGTGTTAATAATAAGAGGTATAGTAACTAACTCACCAAATTGTCATTAGACTCGTGTCATATATTATATGTAAAGTTCTTCAAATGCTTTCGTTATCATTGTAGTCTGGTTCTCATCTGTCCACCTAGAGTTCAAATAGAAACGGTCTGAGGACATGTCACTGCCCCGGCTACTAATTTTTCATCTCTAATATTCTGTAAACTATTGCACGGACAGATACAGAGACTTTTTTTGTAATTGAATAAGCACATTAGCAACTAAGCTCATCTTCTGTAGACTTACTGTATCTTTAGTAGCAGGCATGTTGATAAAGAATGGCTTTCATTTCTTCCTCTGGATCTTTATATTTTTAGAGCTTTTCATTTTATCCAGTTTGAAGATCTGAGTATTTTTAATGTCTCATCTAATAAAAACCTTGTTCTTAGATGTTTATGGCTCGATATTATGACCAGGAAATTTTGAGCACCAGTTCTGATCAAAATGACACTTCAGTCCCAGTACAGATTAGTTGGGAATTCTCAAGAATATGTAGGGGTTTGTGTGTGCTGGACAGAGATTTGTTGTCTGTTAATTTATAAAAAGTGGCTAAATTTTGGTGTATAATTCTAGTCACAGGATCATGTGTTTCTAGGTAACTGATGGTAAATTTTCTGCACAGCCACTGAAGTAGTAAGTGGCAAAGGGAAGATTTCTGTACAGGTCCTCTGCCCTGCTCCCTGATCTATTCTCATATCTTAAGTTGATCTGGCTTCCTTTCACTATACCACATTGCTTCCCAATTCACTTCCAATCAGACCACATAGCTTCTTTTCTACTGCTATACCCACATTTCTAAGGCCTGACTTGGAACTAATCAATTTCAGGTATGGAGAACCATAGAACCATAGAACTTCAGGGGACTTCAAGTACCATCTAATCCTGAAAGATGAATCATCTCAGGAACATCTCTAAGAAGAGGCTATCCAATCTTTGTTTGATTACTCTCAGTAACAGGGAAGTCACTATTTATCCAGATAGCCTGTTCCATTTCCCTCCCCACCACAACCCTAGTTTTTAACAATTTCTTCTTTAGGCTGAGTCAAAAATCTGTTTCTTTATAAAAATGACTCATTGGTCCTACTCCTTCCCTATTAAGTTTAATTTGTCTTCTACCTGACAGTTCTTTAAATGTGAAGCTGGAAGGATAGGAATGAACAGGAGAATAAGATCATGCAGTCTTCTCTAGACTAAATGACCCTGGGTTTTTTTTAATGATACTAATTAATGTGATTTTCAAGGACCCTCAGGATCCAGGCTGCCCCACCCTGGACACTCCTGCGGATGTGTTTTCTAAAGCACAATGCCTGGAAGGAACAAACTCAGTACCACACAATAGTGATACTGTTTCACACCTGAAATTTTTCTGTTCTTCCTGCAATCAGCCATTCAATTCTGTTTGTTGGCATGATTCACATTTAGTCCTTTTGCATTTAAAAACCTAATTGTCCATTTAGTTAAAAGAGTAGAGGAAGAGGCGTGGGAGGAAAGAATGCATCAACTAATATTTGTAAAGTCCTTAGCACGGGGCCGGCACATACTAGGCACTTAATAAATACTTGTCCCCCTTTTTCCTTCTTTTTGTTACAATAAGCATGTTTTTAAAGCATGGGACCATGCCATTCCCCTACTCAGTAGAGTTCACTGGTTCCCTAGTACCTTCAGGATCAAATGTAACATCCTCAGTTTGGCATTTAAAGCTCTTCACAACTGACCCATTCCTAGCTCTTCAGCCTTCTTACACTTTATTTCCTTCTATGTACCTTATGACACAACCACATATGCCTACTTGGAGTTTAATTTCTAAAAGGGAAGAAAGGAAGGAAGGAAGGGAGGAAGGAAAGAAGGAAGGAAGGAAGGAAGGAAGGAAGGAAGGAAGGAAGGAAGGAAGGAAGGAAGGAAGGAAAGAAGAAAGGAAGGAAACAAGCTTTCATTAAGAGCCTAGTATATATAGGACACTATGCTAAGTGCTTTACAAATGTTATCTCATTTGATCCCCACAACAACCTTGGGAGTTGGTGCTATTATTTTATCAGCCCATTTTACAGCTGAGGAAAGTAAGGCAAACAGAGGTGCGTTGACTTGAGCAGGGTCACACAGCTAAAAGGGTCTGAGGCCAAACTTGAAGTCAAGCCCTTCTAACTCTAGGCCCAGGGCTTTATTTACTGTGTCACCAACCAGCCCCATGACAAGCTGTCTCCCATTTCTAAGTCTTTGCTCTGGCTCTTCTCCATAACTGGAATGTTCTGGCCCCAGACCCTCAGGCTCTTGATTTCCCTGACTTTCTTTGAGCTCACGATTCACCTTCTGAAGAATACTTTTCTCTGTCCCTCAGGCTGCTGGCTCCTTCTTCTCTCAGATTACTTGCCCCATTAGAATGTAAACTTCTTGAGGGCAGAAACTGTTTTTGCTTTTCTATCTTTTGCATCTCCAACACTTAGCACAGTGCTTGGCACCTGATAAGTGACTAATAAATGCTTGTGGACTGACTGATAGCCTGGTATAGGGCATGAGGGAGTTGTGCTTGTACATTGGTGCCTATTCTATAAAACCTATTTATTACTTAAGCAAAGGCCAACTTCTCTACTGGATGAAGTGTCCCCCAAATGGACATCGTTTTAAGCATGTCAACTCAAGGATGGTGGCCATTTATTTAGGTGCACCACACAGCAGCTACTGGTGCATTCCTTTGGAGGAATTTTGTTACATGGCCTTTGAAGGGACGTAACTAAACTCATATGTTGGCAACCATATTTGGTGCTCTGTAGCTGGGATTTCATTTTCCCCAGGCAGAACTTGGCATTGGGAGAATTGCCACTGAAAAAGGTCTTCTCCGTGCTACATAGCAATTGCTAGTGTCCCACCAGTTTCAAATAGAAGTGTGAAGTCCAATGTGCTTCAAATGTGTACGGATGTAATTTTGCATAGAACAGCTCCATAAAGCATATTCAGTATTTTCATTTCTTTAAATTTAAACCAGACACCTGGCTACAATGGAATTTCCAATTGGGTTTCAATCCCTCCAAGCCTCTGACATTTGTAACTGTTTAGATGTTAACCCAAACCATTCCCTCACTCACCTTGGTAACAGCATATTTGGAGAGTTTATGTGCTGGGATTGGACATCAAAGCTGGGCTTTTATTATGGTGCTTTTATGAGCCAAGTCTGAATTCATAACAGACCTTGCTCAGCAACAAACGAATTGGGAAGGCAGTTCAGCTCTGCAATAAAACAGGTGAACTGTGATCGATCAAGCTCAAAATTGAAATCTTCCTCCAGCCTGGAAGTACCAGGAGAAGAGACCCTGACAATATTTTGTGATGGAGATTTATCCCTTTGCCTGGTGAGGGGATACTCTCCTTTTTCATTTCCTTTCATAAGAGAGAGTTGCCCCCACATACCCCTTCCTTATCAGGCCAGTGATAACGATCAGGATAACATGAGGCCATCAACTAGGCTATAGATTTGTATTCCGAATTTCATGGGCTAAGGGCAGATTTTCATGGGAGAGAAAAGTAGAGTTCAACTTCACTCCCACCCTTCTGCTTCTCTTTTCAGTTCATGGTAGCCTAAGAAGAACCCTTCCTTGGCTGCTAAGGAAAGCATAAAACAAAACCAAAAAAGTGACGGTTCCTCAACTCCTTGACTTTCCAAAATGTCTATCCTTCTTCTTGACCACACTTGGCCCCTGCCTAGGCTCCTACTTGAGTCCCTGTGCTCTATGTCTGTAATTATAAAGTGAATCACGATTTTAGGCTTTATTTTCTTGAAAGAAAAAAAAAATCTCAAGTTATTTTAGACTCAGATTGAATATATTTTACTATTAAATCACACCAAGTCAAATAATAAAAGGATCCCACTTCTCTGTCACTATCTGAGTGGCCTTGGGCTGCATTTCTGACTCTCAGTACTTTTTTTAACTATTCAGCCACAGAAATCTCTTCAGTGTTAAAGTTCACTACATTCCTGGACTTCTCACACTCGAAGTACACTCTGCCCCCTAGAGCCTCTTCCTCTGATTGGCTTCTTCTTCCCAGCATTTCCATTCTAAGGAGGATGCCCAGGTCAGCTTCATTTCTGTCTAGGCTGCACTCCTGACTCTAGACTTTCTCTACAATAGCCCCTTCATTTTCACCTTCATTGTATTTACCTCAATAGAATGTAAGCTCCTTGAGGGCTTGTATTTGTATTTCCAGTGCTTAGGACAGAACCTGGCACACAATAAACACTTAATTAATGCTCTTTGACTTGATCTGTGCAACCTTGGACCAGTCACTTTCACCTCTATGGCCCTTTATTTCTTCAATTTGAAAATCAGAGTGTTGGTCTAGGGGACTTCTAAGAATCCACACAGCACCAAATCTATGATCCTATGATCGTAGAGAAAATCTTCAAGAATCATTCGGGTGTCAACACAACTTTGTTTTAAAATCCCTTAGGACATATTTCACACATAAGTGCAAGTCCTGAATTCACCCTTCTCTTCAGTTCATATTCTCAAATATAAAATTAAGAAGGCTATTTAAGTGGTATAGTGAATAGAGCACTGGCCCTGGAGTCAGGAGGACCTGAGTTCAAATCCATGCTCAGACTCTTGACACTTAATACCTGTGTGACCTTGGACAAATCACTTAACTCCAATTGCCTTGCCTTCCCCCCTCAAACATATATACATATACGCATACCTATACATGTACAAATACATATACATATGTGTAAGTGTGTATGCATATATCTGCATTATGCATGTATATATGTATATGTGGGTATATGTAGATATGTGTGCATGCATATACACACATGTATCTGTATATACATGTACACACACATATACACAGATGCATATACACACACAAACACAAACATGTACATATATACATACACATATATACATAAACACACACACACACATATATACATACTCAAGAAATACAGTCAGAGGAACTATGACTAAAGTAAGTCTCTTTTGGAGGCCTGGGATAAGGATAACTTTACTACTTCAGTCCTTCCTATAAATCTTCAGAGCTAACCTATTCTCTGAGGACACAAGGCTGCAACAGAACTTTCAGCCTCATTGTACTTGATAATGGGCTCTTTAACATTACTGTCCATAGAAACTGTAAGATAAAGAAAAGATGGTTATTAGCTAGACCAGATGACCTCTTGAAGTGCCTCCACCTTTGATTGCTTGATACATACAGATAGAACTCCCCCTAACATTCCTCCCAACACTGTTTGGTCAAGCTCTGCAGAACTGTCATTTCAAAACCATTCTTGTCTTATCATCCCTCTCTTAAACTTTCTCAAATACTTCCCAGGGCCCATAAGCTAGTGGGAAAAGGGCTGCTCCCCCAGCTCCAGTGGATTATGAAGTGGGAAGGAAGAAGATCTAGGAAAAATAAGGCAAAGTGAGGAAACAAGAGTTAACAGCTCTTGTATTTGTAAGATATTTGCTAAACAAAAGAAGTAGCCATTCCTTGCAGGGGGAACAAGTACACTTGGCATAAAGAAATTTAATCTTTCTCACCATCACTGCATGCACTTAAGTTGTCATCTTGTCAAACAATAATCCTGGCTCCTAGGCTAAATTGCGACATGGCCATGTTTGACTCTAGGTCAATTTGGTTCAAAACTGAGTGATGGTGAGGAAATGTTGTCCCCAATTCATTCAATCTTCCTTCAACAAACATCTATTAAATGTGCTAGTTATTGAGGTTACGAAGATGGAAGTGGATTCAGGTGTGCTGTTTAGCCATTTAACCTTTGTTTGCCTGGATTTCTAAAATTGAAAAATGCAGCTAAGTCTTAACCTTTTTAGCCATTTTTTTTTAACCATTTAACCTTTGTTTGCCTGGATTTCTAAAATTGAAAAATGCAGCTAAGTCTTAAGGTTGTTGTAAGGATCAAATGAGGTAATACTTGTAAAGTGCTTAGTAAAGTGCCTTGAATATAATGGGTACTATATAAATGGTAGCTATTTATTATTGTTTTTGATGCTATTTTACTGTTTATTATTAATTATTATATAGATCTCTTTCTTTGCTTTATCTTTTTCTGGTTTCTGCAGGGCTACATTTGTATTATGAAAAGATCTGGGTTGTATGTTTTTCCTTAGTTTTTTAGAATAATTTTTGTAGTATAAATGTTCTTGGTTATTTAAACCTTTGGTAGTATTTTACTGTAAATTTATCCGGGCCAGCCTGGTATCTGTCCCTTTTCCCTCAACGACCCTCAGTTGTCCCTTTCTAGTTAATATAATTTTCTTTTTTGAATTTATATCATTCAAGGTTTCTACTGGATCTTCTGTTGAGTATTTTGATAGGAAATCTATTTTTTTAGTCCATGATTTTGCTAGTTAACAGTGCTTTTATTATTCTTTATTCGTGAATTATTATTCTATCTTCTGTGCTTTTAATATGACCATGAAGATTGTTTTATTTTTAATTGTATCCTAAATTGCTGAAAGGACTTGGAGCTTACTGACATTAAGGCCATATATCAGGCTCCCGATAGACACTAGACCAAGTCAACCCATTCTCATCTAAGTTTGAATTGTAAACTGCTCAGATAGATTTGAAGTAAACTGTGGAGTCCCCAAGATTTCATATTTGATTTATAGTCTTTCAGAAAGGAAATAAATATTTCCAAGTCTATTCTGATTAGCTTTGTTCTAAATATTTTAACAGAGATATCTAATTACTCTTTTCCAGCTTTTTGTCAATTTTAATAGAGAAATTCTCAGGGGATATTTACTTTAAAATATATACCATATAGTAGCCTCCCTATATAGTCTATATATGCATAAATATGTGCACATTTACATATGTATGTATATATTACCATAGATACTGCATAGACAAACATGTTTTTGTATATATCTCTGATTGTGTGTATGTATATATAAATATATGTATGTAAAATATATACATATATATGTATGTATGTATGTATATGTATATGTATATATTTCCCTGCCTGCCTCTGGCTGATTACACATGTGTCTCAGCATTTGAGCATGTCAAAAAGGACATAACTCTTGACTGCTCTGAGCCATGTGGTGACCCAGGAATGAAAGGACTTGTAATTTCAGTATATGTCACAAATTGTGAGTTGATCCCTAGTCCTCTCTTACCTCTGCCATATGACACTAAAGGGATGGGTTGGGATGGTAAGGGTTGAGATGTTAGGGTAGGGAGTAGGACACTCCATAATCTAAAAGAACACACCTTCAGGCTCAGTCTTTTGCTTCAACTTCCCAATCTGGCAACCAATGTATTCTGTCTCTAGACTCCCATGAGGGGTTTAGGAATGAAAATAAATAATGTTCTTTCCCCACAACCCACCACATCTTCCATTGCATTGATATAACTAGGTGAGTGTCTGTGCCCCTGGTTGCTTTTTCCTCTTTGTGAATCTTTTCTTGAGTAGGTAAAAGAACATTAGTCTCAAAATGTATGTGTCTAGGCTTGAAGGTGATCTTGGAGGTCAAGAGATCTTGGGTTCAATGAGTAAAGTTGGCCGATGGCAAGGAAAGCATCTCAATCATAAAAGACAATCTATGATTGACCTAACATGACAGGAGAGTTGGATCAATCGTGGCTAGCAGACATATACCAGAGTTGTTTAAACAATATAGAGCTAATGTGAAATGGAAAATACCTAATCAGTAAGTCCATAAGTTTTATGTTCTCATGAGACTTAGGTATCAGCCTCCAGAGAGATTATACTAGTGTTTAATTTTTTTTTCAATCTTATCTTCAGTCACCCTGTTGATACACAATTCTGAGAGTATTTTCTATTAAAGTATTTTTTGTGTGTCAGAAATAAATATCAGTCCCATACCTGATTTATATTGTAGGCAAGTACGTTTTTACTCACCATTTGAGGGAGATGCTTCCAAGCTGGGTCCCCCTTGGTATTGCCCCCCTTGCCCTCTCTTCTAGCCTTTTTTTGTGTGTTGTCTCTGCCTTTAAATTTCTTGAAGACAGGCACTGTCTTTTTATTAATTGTATACCTAGTACTTAGCACAGTGTCTGGCACATAATAAGTGATTAATAAATGTTTATTGGATTGGATTTATTGGATTAGATATTCTCATATACAAAGGATAGCTTCACCTGATCCTCTGGGTGGACCAACAATCTAAGCCTTAAGACAATTTTCCCTGGCAATTTTCTCTTAAGCAATGTTTCTATTCACTTAAGTAGTAAAAAATGTGATAAAGGTGGTCCTTCCCCCAACCCTATTAGAAGCCAACCTCACCTAGGATTTAAACCTGGCACAAACCACATGAATGGGCCCTAAGTAGACAGACCACTTAATGAAAAAGGAAATAGTAACTGCACCCTATCCAATGTGAACCCAGAAGTGGTTTCTTTAATGTTAAAATAGTATAAAAACACAAAATTTGCTAGAGTCTAACAGACTATAAAAGAGTAGAGTTTGAAATGATAAAGCATTACTTGCGGTGTTGGTGGTGGCGCTTGAATCATTTCAGTCTGTGTGATACCATTTGGGTTTTCCTTGGCAAAGATACAGGAGTAGTTTCCTATGTCCTCTAGCTCATTTTACAGGTGAAGAAAGGGAAGAAAACAGGATTTTCTCAGGATCATACAGATAGAAAGTATCTGAGGTTGAATTTGAATTCAGGTCTTCCTAATTTTGGGTCTGGTGCTCCATCCACTGCACCACCTAGCATAGCATTAGTATCCCACTTTAAACACTCACTTGGTATGTCAGAGCCATTGTCTACCCATCTGTAAAATGAAAATAGTAATACTCTAGATGATACAGGGCATTTTTGAAATTTAAATGACATAATCTATGTCAAATGTTTTGTAAATTTTAAATTACTATATAGTCACTTAAAATAATAAAAATTATTTAAAATACTCATTTAACTTACAATAATAAAAAATATTATTCTATTAGCATTGCTCTATTTCCATTTCACATATTTTAGAGTAGTAAAGTAAAATCATAGTATTGTAGAGGGGCATGTGCTTTCATAACTTTTCACCTTTGAGAGCTCATGTGTCATGCAGCAAAGTAAAGGTAAAACCTCATAATTTCTGTGAAAGACTCATATAGGTCTCAGTATTTTCCTGTCTATTTGTATTGTCAAAAGTGTTATGAAGGATCTGAAACACTTGGGAGATCTAGTGAGAGAAGGGGTTGATGAGTGAAACAGAAATTAAATGAATCATAGACAGAGAGGTGAATGTTTTGGGTTTTCTTTCCCTGAAAGCTGTCAAACAAATAACTAATGAATAGTTAATCCTTCAGCAATATGTTAACCTGTTGCCCTACCTTGAGCCTTGAGATATATTTCTAGTCCCTCACTTGTAATTTATATGGTTTCAGCTTTTGCTATAGGGAATGTACATTCAACTCTAACTGGGAGACATCTACCCTCCCCCTCTCCCCACCCACACACATAAGAATCTGAACTCCCCCTAACATTCCTCCCAACACTGTTTGGTCAAGCTCTGCAGAACTGTCATTTCAAAACCATTCCTGTCTTATCATCCCTCTCTTAAACTTTCTCAAATACTTCCCAGGGCCCATAAGCTAGTGGGAAAAGGGCTGCTTCCCCAGCTCCAGTGGATTATGAAGTGGGAAGGAAGAAGATCTAGGAAAAATAAGGCAAAGTGAGGAAACAAGCTAAAGATAAAAGTTGGAGGTATAGATCCACAGATGAAGTCATGCAGCCGGGGTACGAAATGATGAGAATTCCCTTAGGTCCTTTCTTAAACAGTGGAGAATCTGGGAGGAGCTTTCCACCGTCCATCTTCCACACTCTCCAATCTGTGGGAGGGAGTGAAGGCTCCCAGGGGCAGGCAGTGCTGAAGAGATGTGAATTTCTAAGTTAACTTCATCTTGCGGAATGCTGAGTTTCTAGAAATTAGTCTAGAAAAGCAGCAGGGCCTCTCATCTGTAAAATGCAAAAAATAATAGTACCAGTATCCCAGGGTTATTGACGATAAAATGAGATGATATTTGTAAAGTGAAAAACTTAACAACACTATATAAATGCCATATTTTTTCCCTTAAGGGATGAAGGGATCAAAGATCCAGAAGATATGTGTATCAGGAAATGATTCATTTAGAAGATGTTACTTAGCAGAATTTTGAAGGAAACACAGAATTTTAAGAGGCAAAATTGAAGTGGGATCACATGATGGATTCCAATTAAGGCAAAGACCTTGCCGCCATGTGTGTTTTTCTGCCTCTGTACTTAGTGACTACTGATAATGACAAGTTGTAGCATTTTGAATTATTGCTAAGGCCAAATAGTACAATAATGAAGGTTCACTCACCCACTCTTTAAGGCAGTACATGACAGTGACCCTGTACTCAAAGGATGCCGTCAGTATGTATATATGTGTGTGTGTATGTATATTTATACATATATACACACACATATATACATACATATATACATCACATACGCATATACATACACACATGTATACATATATGTGTATATGTATATATGCACATACATATATACATATACATACACATACATATACATATACGTATACATATGCACACACATATACATATACACACACTCTCCATTTTGTATCTTCTGCTCTGCCCAGTTTCAACTCCATGGACCAAGATGCTTCTGAGCTGGGTAGCCCTTTAATTCCCCCCATGCCTCTTTTCTGGTCTCCTTTTGGTGTTGTCTACCCCCTTTCAACTGTAAGTTTCTTGAGGGTAGGGACTATCTTTCTTTTTATTAATTGTATATCTAGTGCTTAGCACAGTGCCTTAAACACTTAACAAGTGTTTATTGAATTGGATTTATTGGATTAGATATGCATATATACAAAAGATGGCCTCAGCTCATCCTACATATATACATCAGTATAGACATATAGACACATAGAAATGTATGTATGCATGTATGTATGTATATATGTATGTATGTACATATGTGTGTGTATTCAATACAGGCTAAATTATGTTATAGTTTCCTACCATTCAGCCAATTTACCTCAGGCTTCTCTGCCTCTAAGCATCTCATTTCTGAGGCAGCTAGTTCTAGGCTAATACTATTGCACCTCCCTAGTACTTAATATTCTTCCTTGCTTGGGCCCCTGGGTCCATTACATTTCCTCTCTTGGTATCAAGTTCAAAGTGTCTTGACATCCTATCCCCCATTCTCACTTACTGATCCCTGACTCTGGTCCCTGAAGCACCTGTCTTCCGGTGCTCTTAGCCCATGTTCCCCTGATCAGTATACTCCTTATGCTCTCTCTTACATCAGCTCACTTTATCATCTTCTAGATTAAACCAGCACTAAGTGGACATATGTTTCAATTCTTTTTCTCCTCTTTGCTGCTTAGGTGACAAGTTGCTGACCCCATGACGACCTCTATTTTCTCATCTATAAAAATGGATTTAGACTAGGTGGACCTTGGGGTTCCTTCTACCTCTAAATCTATGTTGCTCTGACCTGTCATATTTTGCTCCTCCTACCATTCATTTCCATTCTGTTTCTGCACTGCTCTTTTTTTCTTATGTCCTGAATCATAATTTTACACAGATGAAATTAATTTTAAAATATACATGTGTATATATGTGTACATTTATGATATATATATATATAAATATTATGACTTATGTGTATAGATAGTGTGCCCAAACTTGTGATTTCATTGCCATAGGGAATTCTGAGTGAGCAAACACTCCTTACCAATGTAGATCTGAAAATATTTTGCTATGAGACTTATCCAAGGTAATAGCTAGCGGCTGGACTGAAACCCAGTCAACATGAGGTGAAATGCTAAAATGAATGGAAGAAGCAATAAGAATAGAAAAAGAAAGAGTTCTGAGGTCAGTGGAGGCTAAAGCTGGTATTTCTTCTTCTAAGGTCAGCTCTCAAAAGTGCGTGGCTGTGTTTGTGTTTTCCAAACAAAAGTCCATTGAGGATTCAGTACTCTTAGAATGCTTCTTTTAGAAGTAGGGAATGCTTTGGTGTAAAGACAGAGCCGTAGTCTTCCTCTCAATACTTGGTGTGGAGATACTGTTTCTAGAATATTGGGGGTTCAAGAATGATAGCTAATGAGTTCTCTCCACTCTGAAATCTTTGCATAAACATCTCACAAAACTCAGATGCTTCAGTGGCACCTAAAGTTATCCTACATTTTATTGCTTCTGGTTTCCCATCCCCTGTTATAGCAGCCACTACAGTCGACTCAAAAGAATATTTAATATATGGGTGTTATGATAGGATACATTCCCCTCAATTGTTCATATATGTGTATATTTGTGTATATTCATGTGCACATATACACACATGTGTGTCATACATAGTACTCATACACACATACTGCATTTGTGTATATATGTCACCCCTACTCCAACTGGCTTATATTTGGTGTTTGTGTGTCTGTGAGTGTATATGCATGTACACATTGCCTTTGTAAGAGATAGTGTATAAATATATATAATATGATAAAAGGGACAGATAGGTGGCTCAGTGAATAGAGTTCCAGGCCTGAAGTCCGGAAGGCTCACCTTCCTGAGTTCAAATCTGGCCTCAGACACTTGCTAGCTATGTAACCTTGGACCAATAGCTTAACCCTATTTGGCTCAGCTTGCTCATCTATATGATGAACTGGTGAAGAAAATGGCTAACCACTCCAGAATTTTTGCCAAGAAAACTACAAATGGATTTGGACATGACTGAAATAACCGAACAACAACAACAGAGAGAATAAAGATATCATTTACTTGGTAAGGAATGATTTCATGAGAAATGGGACCTTTGAGTCAGAAGCCAGAAAAAATATATGTGGAAAGAAGAATAAGGAATCATCAATCAACAAAGGGGCAGCTAGGTGGCACAGTGGATAGAGTGCCATGCCTAGAGCAGGAGGATCTGAATTCAAATTGGGCCTCAGACACTTACTAACTGTGCACCTTGGGCAAGTCACTCAACTCTGTTTGCCCCAGCTTTCTTATCTGTAAAATGAACTGGAGAAGAAAATGGCAAACCATTTTAGTATCTTTGCCAATAATACCCTGAAAGGGATCGTGAAGAGTCAGAGGACTGAAAATGACTAAACAACAGAAATATATGAGTGTATATATGTATATACATATGTGAATATACTACATGTATATATGTATGCATGCATATTCTATGAATCCTGAACCTCCAGTGTCTAACAAACAATATCACCTCAATGCCCATATTCAGAGGAAAACTGAAGAAATTCATGGGGAAATTTGTAGCAAAAAGCCTTTTTTCCTTTAAGAGAAAGTATTCTATAAGCCTTGAATCCTCAATGGATTTCTATATGACTGAGATAGTCCCTTAACTTCTCTGTGTCTCAGTTTCTCCATCTGTAAAATAAAAGTGTTGGACCTGATAACCTCTGATATTCCTTCCAGCTCTAACTCAATGAAACTGCCACCCTGTGACTTCTAAGGTATCCTGTAGCTCTAAGTCAAAGCTCATGTGAAATTAAGGGTTTGATGAGTAAATGAGAATTTTCTTGAAAGCTTGTCTTCGCTAATTATGGGCAGTAGGTGCCCCCATGGCTTCTTAAAAATAAAATTATTTAAAGATTTTGGTAGTTAAAAAATCTAACGTAGGATTTAGTTTAGAAGTTGGGGCTACTAGGGGGGCAGTAAATAAAGTATTGGGCCTGGAGTCAGGAATACCTGAGTTCAAACCAGGCCTTAAACATTTACTAGCTATGATCCTAGGCAAATCACTTTCTAGCTGTCTGCCTCAGTTTCCTCATCTGTAAAATGATGATCATACTAGCACCTACCACCTATTGTAAGAATTAAATGAGATAATAATTGTAAAGCACTTAGTACATATTAAGTACTATATCAATGTTAGCTATCATTGGTTATTATTTCAAGGGTTTAATTAAGACAATGTGGCACTAGCAGAATGTTAGTGAAATGGAACAATAACTTGTTTTCAAAATTTTTTTGAAGTTGATACACATCTGTTATATTAATGTTATGACCAGAAATTGGAGAAAGTGAGGAGAGGAGAGGGAACTAGGTCAGACTACCTGGTAAATTGCTAGAGGCTAGGAAAATACTGATAGCAGTATGCCCAGTCATCCTGATTCTGAAAACTTGGGCTACAAATCTCGTGAGGAAGAGCCTGCTTATAGGCAAACCCCACTGAGGATAGTAAACCCAGTACATAATAAACAAATAACCAGTGCTTGAGTGGAAGAGAAAAAAGGTCCCATACATACTCATTTGTAACGCCCCCCCCCCCAAAAAAAAGATCCATTTTTGTTAAAAGGCAACTACAAACATCTGGGCAGCTGTTTCATGATGGATTAGTCTGTACAATATTTTTTGAACACCTTGAGTGGCATAGTTAAGCCTAAGGGGCCAACACAGCTGAAGAGCAGGTGTTTGACATGCCTATCACTTCAGTCACAGGTACATCAAAAAATTCTGCATCTCCTTTCATGTTCCTTTGGATTCCTTCATGCTTTAGGGGCTAAAAATGTTGCCTTTGGGCACAGCTATGCCATTCTTGTCAGTGACAACAACAGAATAACATGTCTGGATTGCTCCTTCCAAGCCTTGGTTTTGTCTACCACTCTGGCTTTTCCAGTGATCTTAAAGGGTGCACTGAAATTCTTGAAAATTTTCATTTTGATTCACAGTAAATATATCATTATTTGTCACAGCATACCTCTGGGAAGAGCTTGTTGTAAAAGCTAATAAGAAGAGCAATGTATCTAGGTGAACAATCACTGGGGAATAGCTACACAAATTGGAATGAATGTAATGGAATATTATAACTTCACAACAAGGAATGTGAAGAATTATGAGAAATATAAAAAGACTCACATGAACTGAAACAGAAAGAAGTGAGCAGAAATAGGAAAACAACCCAATCGGCCAACTATTTATTAAGTGCCTACCAAGAATAAGATATACATACATACATACATACATATATATATATATATATATATATATATATATATATATATATATATATATATATATATATATATACATAGACATATATACACAAATACATACACATACATGTGCTATGTAAACATATATTTATGTAATGATAACAATGTATAGCAACAAAGCAATCTTCATTTTCACCTAACTGTTCCATTCTGAGATATCATTCACCATCATTATCACTATCATTATCATCACCATCATCAATAAACTTTTATTAACTGCCTACTATATACCAAGTGCTATGCTAAGCATGGGGGCATCTCTGAAACTTCATCACCTTTCAAGATCCCATCAGCCTTGGGATGCCACCTCATCACCATCCTCTGGTTGGAGGGTGGAACCATGAACTCCAAAACCTCCATTTAAGGAGGGAGCTCAGCTTTAAAAAGCTCCTCATTTCTCACTTGGCTATGCTGCTTTAGGGACATTTCTGCCTTTTCCACTATGCCCTGAGGTCAGAAGATGGCTTTCTAAAAACTAGAACACTCTAAAAAATGATGCTGCAAATTTGGGAAACTCGATAATGGCCACTGGATTGAAAAAGAGCAGTTTACATATCAATCCTAAAGAAGGATAATGCCAAGGAATGTTCAAACTACCAAATAATTGCACTCACTTTGCACACTACCAAGGTAATGCTTAAGGTTCTGCAAAATAAGTTTCAACAATATGTGAACTGAGAATTTTCAGAAGAGCAGGCTGGTTTTTGAAGAAGCAGAGGAACTAGAGACCAAATTGCCAACTTACACTGGATTATCAATAAAGCAAGGAAGTTCCAGGAAAAAATATCCCCTTCTGCTTAATTGACTACACTAAAGCCTTTGACTGCGTGGATCACAACAAAATGTGGCAATCCTCAAAAAGATGGGAGTATCAGATCATCTTACCTGTCTTCTGAGGAACCTGTATGTGAGCCAAGAAGCAACAGCTAGAACCAAATGTGAGACAACTGATTGGTTTAAGATTGGACAAGGAGTAAGGCAAGGTTGTATGTTGTCACCTTATTTAATTTATATGCAGAATAAACTATGCAAAATACCAACCTGAACAATTCAAAAGTTGGAATTAAGTTTGCTGGCAGAAATATCAACTACATGTAGATGATGCCACTCTGATGGCAGAAAGCAAAGAGGAATTAAGAAGCCTCTTGATAAAGGTAAAAGAGGACAGAACAAAAGCTGGCTTGAAGCTTACCATAAAAATGAAGATTTTGGCAACTGACCCTATCACTTCATGGCAAGTAGAGGGAGGAGAAATGGAAGCAGTGTCAGATTTTATATTCTTGGGTTCATAGATGACTAAAGACAGCAACTTGCAGCCACAAAATTAAAAGACACTTTCTCCTTGAAACAAAAACTGCGGAAAAGCTGGACAACATACTAACCAGTAGAGACATCACCTTGCCAACAAAGTTCTCAAGGGTGGGGAACCTATGACTTCAAGGCCACAGGATCCCCACCCCTGGGTCCAGATATTCAAAGCTATGGTTCTGCCAGTAGCAATGTGTGGCTGTGAGAGTTGGAAAGCTGAGTGGCAAAGAGTCAATGTTTTCTAATTTTGGAGCTAGAGAAAACTTTTGAGAGTCCCTCGAATAGCAAGGAGATCAAATCAGTCTATACTTAAAGAAATTAATTCAGGCTATTCAATGGAAGGTCAAATACTGAAGCTGGAGCTTAAATATTTTGGCCACATAATGAGAAGATGGGACGTGATGGAAAAGACTGATATGTGGGAAAGATTGAAGGCAAAAAGAAAAAGCAATAGCAGAGGAGGAGATGGTCACATAGTGTCATAGAAACAATGAGCATGAATTTGGAAAGCCTTTGAGAGTTAGTGGAGGATAGAAGGTCCTGGCACGCTATGGTCCATGGGGTCATGAAGATTCAGACGTGACTGAAAGACTGAACAACAACAAAATATAGAATTCCCTTTGTTCTGTTAAACTTGGACTCAGTGAAAAGGCCACACTTGAGGACCTAGAGGGCCACACGTGGTCTCAAGGCTGCAGGTTCCTCACCCCTGCTCTAGATCATAAAATGGATTGCCTTAATTTTCTTATCAAAGGTTCCATTTGGATAGAGCCAATGATTCTGAAATCTCTATATAAGATGCCCTTTCAAATATATCTTGCCAAGGCTTTTCAGGGATGCAGGAAATGCGAGCTCTCCTTGTTGAATTTTTGTTACCTTTAATAAGAGTATTTCTTAATACCACATTTGCATTCTCATTGTCCCAGTGTTCTCATAATTCTAACACAGGAACTTTGCAGACAAGAGGGCCTATGGTATTGTGACATGGGAGAAATTTTTCATTCCATTTTCTCCACATGGAAAATAAGCTGGGACAATGCTTCACAATAATGGCTCACCAACTGAGCTTCTGACAAGGGTTTTGGACCTATGCTTTCAGGCTGCTTAAGGATAAGCTCCACAGATGAAATCATTCTCTAGAATCAAAAGTAAATAATAATCAGAAAAATGCAATGTGGCTATTTCAGATAAACTGATAAAAGTGAGAAGCTTGCCATTTATTTTTGATATATTAAGGAATAATTTGCATTTTAGACTCTTGGACATTCTTTTAAGAATGCAAAAGTTTAACCTCAAAAGGAAAAAGAAAAAGATAAACATCCAATATTTTTATTTCAGCCTTACTCCATCAGATGGAGAAAAAAGCCAACTCCTGGTTTGATTCAAATATTCAGGATTATATCATAAGACAGAATTTGGCTTATGACGTTCAGGAAGACTTAATCATGAATTTCTATGCATCTGGTCCATGGAAAGGATAAGAGTTATTGTTCTTCATGGTGGGAAAGTGGGGGAGCACTTTCTGTGGGAATGAGTAAACAATCTTTTTTTCTTCTTCAGTTTCTGAATTGACAAGTATTAAAAATATCTAAAGGCTCGTTTTTGAGCAAGTTCAATATGACTTAAGACTAAAATGATAAACTGTATTTTGCACATGACATGGATCTAGCAATGGACAATTGCCCAGAAGAAACTGTGATCAAGATTGGAATAGATTTTAGCTGTAAACAGTGAGGAGGGTGTTGAGTATTTGATAAGCATGGGTAAATGACTGTGGGAGCTCCCTCTGAAGAGCAGTTGACCTCCAAAGCAGGGTTCTTTCTAAGACTTTAGACTTTAAAGACTTTAAAAACTTGTAACTACATTTCAGTATAATTGGTTTCCTTCATAATCCAATATATTTTGCTTTACTCATTTAAAACATTATTCTAAGGAAGGGTCCACAGTCTTCATGGAATGCCAAATGGGTCCATGACAGAGAAAAGGTTAAGAAACCAAGGTCTACAGCATTGCAGCGCAATGGATTTTTGTAGAAGAAAAGGAGGCAGTTCTTGTCTCCATGCTTGAATACCATAGTCTAGTATGTGACTCTTACTTATGTCATTGTCTGAGCAGAAGATTATATCTGGTACATATTAGGAGAAAACCTAGCAACTGACTATGTACAGCAGGCCTGCTCTTCACATCTTAGCTGCTGTTGCCACTCTGTAGTGTAGCATTTGTTAGATCAACTCTTAAGTGCTGTAATAAGTCCTTCTCTTAAAGGAGGGGCCTAGTAGCTAAATGAATGAGAATGTGACTGATCTGATGGTAGTTGGCATTAGGGCTAGCCAAGACAATCCATATTTTTGGGGAGAAAGTCATTGCCCTATACCCAATAACCAAAAGGATTCAGTGTTTGAAAAAGTGGATGTATCCCAATGATTTTTAAATCTCATGTACTCACTTTTGGGAAATAGATGTGCACAAACAAGTCAACACAATGTATACCCAAAATAAAGCCAAGTAATTTTAGGAAGGAGGGAACACTAACATCTGGGAAGAGATGGTCAAGAAGGATAAGGATCAAGGAAAGGCAATTAGATTTGGCAATTAAGAAACTATTAGTAATTTTAGAGAGAGAATTTTGATTTACATAATAGTTTGGAAACCTGATTGCAGAAGATTTAAAAGGAAAGGAAGAACATAAAAAAGACAAAAAACCTTATTTACATAAATTTTGCCGGGAATTTTATTGTGAAAAGTGAGAGAAGTACACGAAATACCTAAGAGAGAAGGTAGGATCTAGTGAAGTGTTGTTGTTGTGGCTATTTTGGGATAGAAGAGACATGAACAGGTTTGTAAGCAGCAGGGAAGGAAATTAGTAGATAAAGAGGAAGCAAACATTAGAGAGAAAGTGGGGATGATAGTAGGGAGACTCTACTGGAGAAAATAGCAGAGGACAGATCAAAGGTGCACAAAGAGGCCTTGGTCCCAGCAAAGAGGAAGGCCACCTCTTCATCAGAGACTAGGCTGAAGAAAGAGATAGTTAGAAATGAAATCAGAGGGTTGTATAAGCTGGGGAGAGGGCAAAAGAGGGGGCTCTGGATGAAAGGTTTTAGTTTTTATTGGTAAAATATGAAGTTCCTTGGTTAAGAAGGTAAAGAAATAGGAGTGCCAGGAAGGGTTAAAGAAGGGAGAGAAAGTTTTGATAAGCTACTCTGGTGAACAGAATATAGACTTCATTAGGGAAGAATAAAATAATTACCTTACTTTGGTGAGTAATTAGATAGCATAAATTTATAGTAGACCTAAAAGTAGTTTTGTGATTTCTTCTAGCTCTACTCTAGTCCATATTCCATTTAGCTGTCTCCATCAAGTGCTGCTCTTACCAAGCCACCCCCCCCATTCAGTAAACTCCCATAGCCCCCCACTACCTCTAGAATAAAATATAAAATCATCGAGCATTCAAAGCTCTTAATAACTTGACCACCTTCTCCCTTTCCAGTCTTCTGATACATTACTTACCACCATGTAGTATGTCCTGTGACTACCCTCCTTGCATTTCCTCAAACAGGACAGTCCAGCCCCACTCACCTTCCAACTCTGGCACTTTTATTAGTTGTTCACTAGGGTGTTAATGTGATTAAAGATCTTCCCTGGCCCATTAATCCCCTTAATAGGCCTCAGGTAGAGTTAGTTAGGGGAAGCCTGATTAGGGAAAGCTTATTTGTAGGAAGGGTCACACCCTTTTACTAATTAGGCTAGGAGACTTGTAAAGCCTCCGGGGCCCTAAAAAGGGTATATATCATATGTATAAATATACATATATATACATATATATATGTATATATATGTATGAATGCAAGCATGCACATATATGCATGTATGTCTGTATGCATGCTTGTATGTATATATGCATATATGTATGTGTGTTTGTATGTATGTGTGTGTGTATTTGTATATGTATATATAGATCTATCTGTATCTGTAGATCTATATCTGTGTCTATATCTATATCTACATATACCCTGAGCATAGCAGTTAAGCTCTCAGAACTTCAAGAGTTCTCAGAACTGCAAGCTCTCTTAGAACTTCGGAAGGAGAGTTCTCAGGCAAGCAGACCTCTAGGATTTGTGAGTGAGGGGAAGGTTATGGGGTGGTTTGGCACCCACTGTGATATTGTGTTTTAAGTTCCATGCTGTTATGATAAAGTGGGCTTCCTGGTTTGGGGTTATAATTGCTGCTATGTTGAATTGGAGTTATTGGTTTTAGGATTTGATCCTCTGGTGTCTGAATAAATGTTTTACTTCTTCTCTCTTCTATATGGATAGTCTCTTATATTCTATAATACAGAACTATACAGACATATTCATGGTCACCATTTTATTGTGACACTTGCCTTACAGATACATCCACCAACCCTTTAATTCTCTTGTTCCTCACCTTCACCTCTTTGATCCCCTAACTTCCTGCAAGTCCCAACTAATGTCCTCCCTCTTATAAGAAACCTCTTTTAATCCTTCTCTCTGTGGATTATATGCAATTTATCTTGTATTTAAGTTGCATGTACACATGTGTGTTCTCTCCCCCATCAGCCTATGACCTCTTTAAAAGTGAGAACTGTCTTTTTGCCTTTCTTTGTCACAGTGCCTAGCACCTAGTATGTACTTAATAAATGTTTATTTGCGATTGCTTGGAAAAGTACCTGAGACTTAGTAAACACTTAATACATCCATATTGGCTTGACTTGACCCTGTTCAACAGTACATGAGGAGGTAAGGAAGGAGATAGTAGGGGAATCTATTTTGGCATTTGGTAAAATGTGATCTACAGTAAAATAAGGGTTCAGGTGACTGAAGAGTGGAGTACAGTATACAGCTGAACTGGTTGCCCAAAGGGTCAAGATTGAGAAGGGTGGCCTATACAGAGGTGATGGCCTAAGAAAGTAATGAGATATAGAAGTATTAGAGATCAATTATGAAAACAAAGAATAGGGTTAAGGGTCATAAAGCATAGGAAAAGATAAAGTGGTGAAAGATTGTGATCAGGTAGTAGAATTTCAGAATTTATGAATTTAGAAGTAGAAAATTGTGGATGACAAGATCAAGACTTTAACTTGACTATACCTGAGGTAGAGTAGAGGAGTATAGGAGTTTAGTAGATTTCAGAATTGTGGAGTATTTTTTGAGGCAACTTCAATATATGTGCTTCAGTCTCCTAGCATTACGATAGGAATGAGAGTGGAGAAGAAGACTGAAAGTGAGATACAAAATTCACTGAGGAAAGAGGGAGAATTTCTTGGGTAGGAATGACCTGAATTAGTTGATAACTTTCTTCCCCACTTAATAGTATTTTATTTTTTTAATTACATGTAAAGATAATTTTCAGGATTCATTTTGTAAGATTTTGAGTTTCAAATTTTTCTCCCTCTGTCCCTTCCTTTCCCCTTCCCCAAGACAATAAGCAGTCTGATATAGGTTATACATGTATAATCATGTTAAACATATTTCCACATTATTCATGTTGTAAAAGAAGTATCAGAACAAACGGGAAAAAGAAAGAACAAAAAAGTTAAAATAGTATGCTTTGATCTACATTCAGACTTCATAGTCCTTTCTCTGGAAATGGATAGCAGTTTCCATCACGAGTCTTTTGGAATTGTCTTGCATCATTGTATTGCTGAGAATAGCTAAGTCTATCATAGCTGATCATTGCACAATGTTGCTTTTACTGTGTACAGTGCTCTGCTAGTTCTGCTCATTTGACTCAGCATCAGTTCATATTAGTCTTTTTAAGTCATTTTTTTTTCCAAAATCCACCTGCTCATCATTTTTATAGCACAATAGTATTCCATTACATTCATATACCACAGCTTGTTTAGCCATTCCCCAATCGATGGGTATCTCCTCAATTTCTTATTTGGGCACCACAAAAAAAGAACTGCAATAAGTATTTTTGTACATGTGGGTCCTTTTTCCTTTTTTATGATCTCTTTGGGATACAGATCTCTTTTGGGATATAGTAGTGGTATTGTTGTATCAAAGGGTATGCACAGTTTTATAGCCCTTTGGGCGTAGTTCCAAATTGCTCTCCAGAATGGTTGGATCAGTTCACAACTCCACCAACAATGCATTTAGTGAACCAATTTTCCCACATCTTCTCCAACATTTACCATTTCTTTTTCTGTCATATAACCTAATCTGATAGGTGTGAGGTGGTAACTCAGTTGTTTTAATTTACATTTCTCTAATCAATAGTGTTTTAGAGCATTTCTTCATGTGACTATAGATGGCTTTATTTTATTCTTCTAAAAACTGCCTGTTCATATCCTTTGACCATTTTTCAATTGGGGAATGACTTTTTATAAACTTTACTCAATTTTCAATATATTTTAGAAATGAGGTCTTTATCAGAAACACTGGCTGCAAAAATTGTTTCCCAGCTTTCTGCTTTCTTTTTAATCTTGGTTGCATTAGTTTTGTAAGTGAAAAACCTTTTTAATTTTATGCAATCAAAATTATCCCTTTTGGATTTTATAATATTCTCTATCTTTCCTTTGGACATGAATCCTTCCCTTCCCCATAGATCTGACAGGTAGACTCTTCCTTTTTCTCTTAATTTGCTTATGGTATCATCCTTTATGTCTAAATCATGCACCCATTTTCACCTTGTCTTACTATACAGTGTAAGATCTTGGTCTATGCCTAGTTTTTGACATACTATATTACTATATTTGCCAGCAGCTTTGTCAAATAGTGAGTTCTTATGCCAGATTCTAGAGACTTTGGGTTTACCAAACAGGAGATTACTATAATCATTTACTGCTATATCTTTATGTACCTTATTCCACTGATCCACTACTCTCTTTCTCAGCTGGTACTGAATAGCTTTGATGATTCCCCTTTTATAATATTGTTATAATTATGGTATGGCTAGGACACCTAATTTTTTCATTAATTTCCTTAATATTCTTGACCTTTTATTCTTCAAGATGAAATTTGTTATTACATTTTTGATCTCTATAAACTAATTTTAGTAGTTTAATTGATATGGCACTGAAGAAGTAAATTAATATAGGTAGAAATGTTACTTTGATTATATTAGCTTGGCTCACCCACGGGCAACTGATATTTTTTTCAAATGTGTAGATCTCACTTTATTTGTGTAAAAAGTATTTTGTAATTGTGTTCATATAGTTACTGGGTTTGTCTTGGCAGGTAGACTCCCAAATATTTTATATTGTCTACGGTTATTTCAAATGAAATTCTTATCTCTTGCATCAGAGTTTTGTTGGTAACATTTACAAATGTTTATTTATGTGGGTTTATTTTATTTCTTGCAACTTTGCTAAAGTTGTTAATTTTTTCAAATAGTTTTTAGTTGATTCTCTAGGATTCTCTGAGCATACCATCATATCATCTGCAAAGAGTGAAAGTTTTATTTCCTCATTGCCTAGTCTAATTCCTTCCATTTCTTTTTCCTCTCTTGTTGATAAAGCTGAAATTTCTAGTACAATGCTGAATAACAGTGGAGATAATGGGCATCCTTGTTTCGCTCCTGATCTTATTCGGAAAGCTCCTATCCTATCCCCATTACAGATAATGTTTGTTGATGATTTTTGATACATATTACTTATCATTTTAAGGAAAATTCCATTTACTCCTATGCTCTCTAGTGTTTTTAATAGGACGGGGTGCTGTATTTTGTCAAAAGCTTTTTTCTGCATCTATTGAGATAGTTATATGGTTTCTGTTGGTTTGATATTGCCAATAATGCTGATGCTTTTCCTAATATTGAACCAGCTCTGCATTCTTGGTATAAATCCCACCTGATCATAATGTATTATCCTCATAATAAATTGCTGTAATCTCTTTGTTAATATTTTATTTAAAATTTTTGCACCAATATTCCTTAGGGAAATTGGTCTGTAATTTGCCTTCTCTGTTTTGGCATTTCATGGTTTAGGTATCAGCACGATATTTGTGCCATAAAAGGAATTTGGCAGGAATTCTTCTTCACCTATTTCCAAATAGTTTATAAAGTATTGTAATTAATTGTTTTTCAAATGTCGTGTAGAATTTACTTTTAAATCCATCTGGCCCTGTTGGTTCTTTCTTGGAGTTCATTGATAACTTGTTCAATTTCTTTTTCTGAAATGGGGTTATTTAAGTATTTCATTTCCTCTTCTGTTAATCTAGGCAATTTATATTTTTGTAAATATTCATCCATTTCAATTAGATTGTCAGATTTATTGGCATTCAGTTGGGCAAAATAGCTTCTAATTATTGCTTTAATTTTCTCTTCATTGGTGGTGAATTCATCCTTTTCATTTTTGATATTGGTACAAATTTGGTTTTCTTCCTTTTTTGATCAAATTAATGAAAAATTTGTCTATTTTATTGCCTATTTTTACAAGACCACCTCTTAGTTTTGTTTATTAGTTCAATAGTTTTCTTAATTTTGATTTTATTAATCTCTCCTTCAGTTTTCATAATTTCTAATTTGATATTTAATTGGGGATTTTTTATTTGTTTTTCTCCTAGCTCTGTTTTGGCTGCATCCCATAAATTTTGGCATGTTATCTCATTAGTGTCATTCTCTTCGATGGTGTTATTGATTGTTTCTGTGATTTGTACTTTGACCCACTCATTCTGTAAGATTAGATTATTTAGTTTCCAATTAATTTTAGTCTATCTTTCTGTGGCCTTTTATTACATGTAAATTTATTGCACCATGATCTGAAAAGGATGTATTTAATATTTCTGCCTTTCTGCAATGGATTGTGAGGTTTTTATGCTCTAGTACATGGTCAATTTTGTGTTGGTGCCTTATACCACTAAGAAAAAAAAGGTGTATTCCTTTCTATCCTCATTCAGTTTTCTCCAGAGATCTACCATATCTAAATTTCTAAAATTCTATTCACCTCCTTAACTTTTTTCTTATTTATTTTCTGGTTAGATTTATCTAGTTCTTCGAGGGGGCAGTTGAGGCCCCCCACTACTATAGTTTTGCTATCTATTTCTTCATGAAACTCCCTTAACTTTTCTTCAAAGAGTTTGATTGCTATACCACTTGGTGCATGTATGTTTAGTATTGATATTACTTCATTGTCTATGGTACCTTTTTAGCAAGATGTTGTTTCCTTCCTATCTCTTTTAATTAGATCTATTTTCTGCTTTTACTTTGTCTGAGATCAGAATTCCTATCCCTGCTTTTTTTAACTTCATCTGAAGCATAATATATTCTGCTGCAGCCTTTTACCTTTACTCTGTGTGTATCTCTCTGCTTCAAATGTGTTTCTTGTAATGTTGTCATTTTGTAGGAATCTGGTTTTTAATGCATTCTGCTATCCACTTAGATTTTATGGGAGACTTCATCCCATTCACATTCACACTTATTACTACTGTGTCTCTCCCTCCATCCTATTTCCCCCCATTTATATTTTTCTCTCTCCTCTCATGCTTCCCCTCATCACTATAGAGTTTTGCTTTTGATCAATGCCTCTGTCAGTCTGCCTTCCCTTTTATCAGCTCCCCTCCCTTTTCTTTCATCTTTCTCCTTTTACTTCTGCCCTCTGTTCTATCAACCTCCCCTTCCTTTTTCATTCCCTCTTCCCCTCCTACTTTCCTATATGTATGATAAATTTCTATACCCAACTAAATGTGTATATTATTCTCTCTTTTAGCCAAATCCAATGAGAATAAGGTTCAAATGATGCTTGCCTCCATATTTCTTTCCATTTACTGTAATAGGTATTTGTGGCTCTTCATTTGATGTAATTTACCCTATTCTTCCTCCCCTTTTCCTCTTCTTCCAGTACAATCCTTTTTTCACCCCTTAATTTTTTATATCATCACATCAAAATCATCTTATACCCACACCCTCTGTCTATGTATACTCCTTCTAATTGCTCTAATAGAGATACAGTTTTCAACAGTTACAAGTATCATCTTCCCATGTAGGGATGTAAACAGTTAAACTTTATTGAATTGCATGTGTTTTCTTTTCTTTCCTGCTTACCTTTTTATGCTTCTCTTGAGTCTTGTATTTGAAGACAGAATTTTATATTCATCTCTGGTCTTTTCATCAGGAAAGTTTTTTGTGGAAAGTGCCCTATTTCATTGAATGTCCATCTTTTCCACTAAATGTTTATGCTCAGTTTTGCTGGGTAGTTGATTCTTGGTTATAATCCAAGATTCTTTGTCTTCTGGAATATCATATTCTAACTCTCCAATTCTTTAATATGGAAACTGCTAAGTCCTATGTAATCCTGACTGTGGCTCTTTAATACTTAAATTGTTTCCTTCTGGCTGCTTGCATATTTTCTACTTGACCTGAAATTTGTCTACAATATTTCTTGGAGTTTTCATTTTGGGATATCTTTTAAGAGGTAATCTGTGGATTCTTTCAATGACTATTTTATCCTCTGGTTCTAGGACCTCAGGTCAGTTTTCCCTCATAATTTCTTGAAAGATACTGTCTAACCTCTTTTTTTTTAATCATGGCTTTCAAGTAGTCCACTAATTCTTAAATTATCTTTCCTGGATTGATCTTCCAGTTCAGTTGTTTTTCCAATAAGATATTTTACATTTTCTTCTATTTTTTCATTATTTTGATTTTAGCTGATTCTTGATGTCTCATAGTCATTAGCTTCCACTTGCGCAATTCTAATTTTTTAGGAATTATTTTCTTCAGTTACCTTTAGTATCTCCTTTTCCATTTGGCCAATTCTACTTTTTAAGGAGTTATTTTCTTCAGTGGATTTTTTTTTCCATTTAGCCATTTGTATTTTTTAAGGAATTGTTTTCTTCAGTCAATTTTTGTCCTTCCTTTTCTAAGCTTTTCCAATTCTCATTTCTTTTCCCAATTTTTCTTTTACCTCTCTTAACTTGATTTTCAAAATCCTTTTTGAGCTTGTCCAAGAAGGCATTTTGGACTTGAAACCAATTCATATTCCTCTTTGAGGCTTTGCATGTAGGCATTTTACATTGTTGTCCTATTCTAAGTTTGTTTTGATCTTCCTTTTCACCACAGTAGATTTCTGTGCTCAAGGCTCTTTTCAGGTTGTTTTGCTCATTTTAATGTCTGTTTTGTGACTTTCAAAGTTGAGCTCTGCTCTTGAGTACAGGGGTCACTGTCCCAAGAATCTTTTGTTGGGGGAAAGGGGCCCAGTGGGGCTTGTGGCTTGCCCACTGTGCTGGGGGATGGCCTGGCCTAGTTACACCTGTTGTACTAGAGTGCTGGGGCTGGTAGTTTGGGGCTGGAGGCCTCCCAGCTGTTCAGTTATGCCATTAGCCTGCTGAGCCAGGGCTGAGGAGACTCACTTGCTGATCTGTGGGTGGCTAAGGGCCTCCTGCAGGCTTTTCCAGATACTATCTACACTGGGCTGCCCTCCCCTTTTATCCAAGTGAGACAGACTTTTCCTGAAGTCCTTCAGAGTAATCTTAAACTGGAAAATAGTTTCACTCTGTCTTTTTGTGTGTTCTACTGCTCCATTTAAAGGCTTGATCATCATTGCTTCTGAGGGAAACTGGGGAGAGCTCAGGCAACTTCCTGGCTTCTTTCCACCTGGCTTCTCTCTTGGCTCTGCCCTCAATAAATTTATATAATATGAACCTCAGAGGAGTAGAGTATGCTGCTAGGTGGCAGCAGAAAGGGTGCCCATAAGTGGCAACGTGGAGCAAATGACATTTTCACTCTCTATGGCCAATGAAGAGATGTGAGATCAAGTATGATCAGCACAGGAAAGGGGGCCAGGGATACACTGTTGTCAGGAGGGAGATATAAATGCCAAAAGATAAAGGGAGCAAAAGGAAGAGTTTTTAGAAGAGGGGAAGATTGCTGATATAGAGAAGGCATTCCAAGGGGAACACAGGATTGAGACTTTGGGGGAATAAGCTATTAGGGTTGACTAAATGGGAGTGAATAAATGAGGAAGCTAAGGTTAAGGAGAAGGCTTCTAGAATGACAAAAGTAAAAGGAGGTGGAAAAAAGTGGAACGAGTCCAGTCAGTTTCATTGGGTAAGAAGTCTTGAAGCAAGTAGGTAATTAGAAGGTTCAAGGTCATCCCTTAAGGTCTCAACCTTATGCAAGTATTGTTTCTCTATCAGTTAAGTCCTCAGAAAGTCTCTTCACAGAAAGCAGGGGCAGGCAGAATTATGCCCTAAAGAATCTAGGAGCTAGGTCAAGAGGCTGGAAGAGGTGCCCAGCTTTGTCATTCAAAATTAATTGCTTTTGTCTGCACCAACTGCTTTGTCTTTACTTGAGATATGTTTGACTTTTGCCAGTTGGAGGCCTGCATTGGTTCAGTGAGAGAAGAAAAATAGCTCACAATCAGAAAACTGGATTGACATCCAAGTCAAGCTACTAGATACGCGACTTGGGGCAAACCACATTCCTAATTTGGGTCTCGGCTTTCTTGTCTATAAAATTAGAGAGATAAACTACTTGATTTTTCCAAAACCCTTTTAGGTCAACATGCCATAATACAAGGTTCCCAAAAGTCTTCACGCAATTTTAGCTTAAAACCTGGACCTAGAAGCAAAAATGATACCAGAAATAAAGCAAAAACACAACCCCTGGCCTGATTATTAGGATTGCACGGGAAAGAGAGAGAGACTAAGAAAGTTGCCTTTCTCCCCAACTAAGTGAGCTCATGGTTCCCACACTGAAGATGAATTGTGACTTTCACTCTCTCTGCAGGCAGTTGGAAATGAATAAAAGTTTTTAAAAGATGCAACTTGTCCTGGCTACACAACAAAACAGAAGAGCCTACACCTACCCACATGATTGGGTAATGCTGGATGTTTTCTCCCAGAAGGAGGGTGTCTCCATATTATGTGATCAGGCTGTTCTTTAAAGCTCCTGTAACATAATAAATTGTTTAATTTTAACAATGACAATAACAGCAAATTCCTGAGGAAGATCTCTATGATTCACATTTTCCTATTTAATTATTAGCTTATTCTATTTGAAAAATTGCAGATATCCTTAATTGGCAGCAATGTGTAGCATGACCTGGAATGGAGAAAGACTTGCTAAGGAGATCAACTAGGAGGTTGTTGCAATAATCCAGACAAGGTATGAGAAAGGCCTAAACTAAGGGAATAGCTCTGTGAGTAGGGAGGGGTTATATGCAAGGGATGGAGGTAGAAATAGAAGAAAAATAGGCAGCAATAGTGAAAATTAATTAGATATGTAGGGTAAAGAGAGAGTGTAGACTCAAACAGATGCAAAGAACAAGAGCCTGGGAGATTGGAGAGAAGGTGGTGCTTTTGACAGAAATGGAGAAGTTTGGAAGAGGGTTAGATTTGGAGGAAAAGATACTGAGTTTAGCTTTGGATGTGTTAACCTTGAGATGTTTTCGGAAAAGCCAGATTGAAAGAACCATTAGGCATTAGGTGACAAAGGACTAAAGCTCAGAGAAGAGAAAAGATCTACCAGATAAGCCATCCACGTGAAGATGACAGTTAAACCCATGTGAACTGACTAGAACAGAACCTTGGAGAACATCAGACATGTTCTAGATATTAGGTATTAGGAGTCTGGAAGATATACGATATTAACCCTAACAATAATGACTTCATAATTTTTAATTATGAAGTTTTAAATTTCAATTTATATGAGGTTTTTCATTTTATTTTAGTGTCTATCTATAGTCGTGCAGTGAATTCTTTTTCTCATGCAATAAATATGTAAGAGATTTTTTCCCATAAATTCATGCTGTGCCTCTGACCTGAAATGCTCTTTCTCTTCTTGATTATCCAGATTCTACTGATTCACTTGGACCAAATTGGACCATTCCTGTAGAGGAAAGAAGGAGAACATTTTGGCAGAAACTGGCTAATGAATTTATAAGCATAGCTCCTCAGAAGAAAGGAGTTCCAGCAGCCCCTATTTGTACCCTTGTCCAGCTTCTTCTTAACTTGTATTAACTTGTATTCAGAGATGCATAGTTGTTTGAAAACATCTTATCATTGTATTTGAAAATATCTTCATCTTCTGTTATCCTCCTGAAAAAAATCAATGTTAGTAGTTAGTAAGGGTCTTGTGAAGCCCAGAAAAACTCATATATCCTTGTATCCTTTTTCTTATCTTGGAATTAAATTAAATTTTTATTGATGTCTTTTGGCAGCTAGGTGGCTCAGTAAATAGAGTGCTGGGCCTGGAGTCTGGAAGACTGGAATGCAAATTTGGCCTTGGATACTTCCTAGCTGAGTGACCATGGGCAAGTCACTTAATCTCGATTTGCCTTAAACCACTGGAGAAGGAAATAGAAAACCCCTCTAGTATCTTAGTCAAGAAAACCCCATGGACAGTAATGGCTTACCGTGTTCCATGGGATCTTGAAGAGTCTTACATGATTGAACAACTGATCATCAACTTTCCCCCAGCATATCCCTTCTTCTCCTTTTCAGAGAGCCATCCCAAATGACAAATAGTATTTTTTTTAAAGTTTAAAAAAGCTGAGAGGAAAAAATAAGCATGACTCACCAAAATACTGAAAAAAGCCTGAACACATGCACAATATGCAATGTCTATGTCTCTCCAACCTCCACTAAAGGGATAATTGGGAGTGTCCTCTCATATCTCATCTTTCAAGTCATGTTTGATATTTATAATTTTGTTGTATTCATCATTGATTTGTTATAGTTTTTAGTGTTCTCTCCATTTCCATTGTGGTAGTTTTGGGGTAAATCGGTTTTCTTGGGCTCTGCTTACTTCACTTGCATCAGCTCCCATAGATCTTTCCATCATTGTCTGTATTCATGATATATATCATTTTTTTATAACACAGTAATATTCCATTACTTTCATGTACTGTAGTTGGTTTAACCATTCCCTAATCATTAAGCATCTACTTTGTTTCCAATTCTTTTCTACCACAAAAAATGCAGCTATAAACATTTTGGTGTATATGGGGACTTTCCTCTTATCAATGGCATCTTTGGAGTTTAAGTCCAGTAAGAGAATCTCTGGAACAAATAGTATAGATATTTAGTCACTTTATTTACATAATTCCAAATTGCTTTCTAAAGTGATTATACCATTTCACAGCTCCACCAAAAATATATGAGTCTCTTCATCTTATCCTAAATGCATTAGTTTTTTTTTCCTCTGCAGAAGCTTTTTAGTTTCATGCAGTCAAAGATATCTACTTTATATTTTCTATCTATCTCTATCTCTTCTTTGGTTAAGGATACATCTCTTACTCATAGTTGTGGGAGGCATATGATCTGTTTCTCTTTTAATTTTTTATAGTATGATCTTTAATAATAAATGTCATATATCTATTTGAATATATTGTGGAATATTGTGGTGTGAGGGGTTAGTCTAAACCTAATTTCTTCCAGACTGCTTTTAAGCTTTCCCAGTAGTTTTTATCAGAGACATTTTTATTTTTCCTAAGTAATTTGTTTTCTACTTCATCAAACATTGTTAATAAGTTCTGTTGTTTCAGTTTCTTCCCTTTCTAGACTGTTACATTTAGGTCACTCTTTATTTTTTTAACCAATACCACCTGGATTTGATAACTGCTACTTTATAATATGGTTTGAGGTCTGCAAGTGCTATTCCCCCTTTATCACTACTCTCATATCCTTTTCCTAAATGTGCTTTGCCTATGGTTTTTATGTTGTGTATACACTTGTTCCTTATTGTTAGGGGGTGTGGAATTATGTCTCTCTCCCTGAGATATAAAACTGGACTCGTTTATGTAGCAAAGAATGATGCAATCTCAAACCACAGACCAGCTGCCCCATTTAGAAGGCAGTATTTTAAAACAAAGAAGTATATAAGACTAGTGATTTCAGATTCAGGGAGCTCTAGTCCTTGGTCTCCCATGAACAAGTAGCTTTTAAGGGCTATGTTCCCTTACCTGGAGGTAATATGGAAGCAAATAAAGTCAAGTTGGAAAAAGCCAATGATAAGCATGGTTACTAGAATCAAGAAAAGACCTTTCTTACTTATTAGTGGTAAATGAGCTTTCAGTACCTTTCAACTTGACTGTAGGTAAATCAGAGTATTTTAGGATACAGAAAGAAGGTCAAAGAAGTCACCAAGATCTCCTTGGATCACTAATGGCAGCACAATGTAGAGTTGATAAGGATTGCACAAATATCCAAGCTCTGGCTCTTCAGCTATGACCAAAAAAAAATCAAATTAATTCATCAAGCATTTATTAAGCACCTACCATGCACCAGACACTATATCAGGTTTAGTAGATATAAAGACATAAATGTAAAGAGTCTCTCCCCTAAAGGAACAACAAAATCCCTATATAACCTGGCTAGTCCTTGCCAAAAGAATATACTAATAGGGTACCTAATTAATTGTGATTTTCATTTTAACATTTATCAGTCCTGTTCTAGGGCCATTTCACTTGAAAAGCCTACCGATACGGCAAAGGGAACAGTGTCTCCTCTGAATAACATTTGTAGAGAAGTTCCTGAAAGAACCAGACTATAAATTTGAACTGGAATTTTAATTTTAAAAATTTCTCAACTGGTTTAAAGAGGCTTTACCTATTATAGCTGTTGTGCTTTCTTATGAGACCTGCGAGACAGTGAATTGTTGGGTTCAACCTGCCAAGATTCACTACTGCCAAACCTAAAAGATCTCCAGTTCATAAGACCCTTGGGAAGAATGTAAAAGAAGCACATATCCATGAGCTTGCATGCAACAGTGGGCAGCTGTGTATCTTGGGTTTTTCCATAAGTGTGCTAGCATAGCTGTAGTCTTGGTTATATTTGATCCAGCTTTCTCTTTCTGCCAGCACATTAATACGATCTATGTGTGTGTGTGTGTGTCAACAGGGAAAGTACTCTGAATGCCAGAGCTGGGATTGTTCTTGAAATGTCCTGCTAGAATATTGTAATACATATTTGGCTAGCAAAAGCACATGAATGGCAGAAGAGGACTACAAAAGAGCAGCAGAATGAAATGCTAACAAGTGATCCAGAACCCAAAAGGTTAGTGCTGTGATTAAGCAATAAGATACCCCACCCAACTTAGGAAAATTGATTAAAAAGTAAAATCTGTATGCCCTGGAATTTTTATGTCTTATAACCCATTAGCTAAATTGTATGAGGGTTGAGTATGATGTTACCTGACATCAATTCAGCATTTTAAGTCTCAGAAGGTGCTTGACATAGATTCTTTCATTTGTTCAGCACAACCACTGGGGGAGGCAAGTACTACAAATATTATTGCTTCCATTGTACAGATGAGCAAACAGAAGCTCAGCGAGGTTAAGTGACTTGCCCATTAGCATGCATCTGAGGGATGGTTTAAACCCAAATCTTTCCTGACTCCTAATATGGCAATTTTTATACAAAGAGTATTGTAGTGTTTAAAGAAGGCTTTGTTGAGTAGGGCTATATCAGTGTCAGATATTGTTGCTTTATCTTTGCCTTTCTTAATTGGTGTTGGAAGCTTTAGAGATACTTGCCATAAGTTTAATAGGTGCAGAGGATGGGTCAATTTAGTCAGCCAGGAAATCAAATCCAGGTGCATAATAGTTTGAGACATCTTGCAATAATAGTAGAACATAAAGGAGGAACCAAATGGTTGTTTCTTACTGTTTGCTTATGATCTTGCTTTGATCTAGGTTCCCTTTATTGGACTGAACCCTTCTATTTTGCAGGATTAATACAATAAGTCTTACGAAATTGGAAGATGAATTTGGTGCTAGAAATTACTATTGATGTGCCGAGCAAACTGATGAATCAGCAACCCATTAAAAGGGCAAGGTTGTTCAAGTGTTCATGAATAACATACTGAAGCCACAAAAATGGTTCTGAGAGGAACATCTGGCTAATGAGCTAGTCCTAACTGGACAGAATTGGAAAAGTGGATTCATCAAAAGTGGCTGGAGTTTTCTGGAGACTCCATTGTTTTATTTTATTGAAAAAAGGTAGATCTTATCAAGTTCACATCAGGCCAGTGTAATATGCCCCTTTAGACAGTATAAAAGCCTACTCCATTAATGGATTATTTTTTACCTAAACTTTACATGTGATCAAGAAACTATAAAAAGAAACTAGGACAAGAAAAACTATTCAAAGTCTGCCTGAAATTCCAATGTCTAAACCTGAAAGGAAACAGTTAATATCACCCCAAGAGTGTCCCTCTCTTCTTATAGTAAATTCATGGGTGCTATATGATTAAACCTAAGGGAACCTTATGCCAACATCTTCATTGGGGCAGCAGAAAATGAAGACAAAAGCCAGAGATAGGTGTCTGTCACCAGTAACTCCATCTAGATCTGTGGCAGTATAGTATCAGTGGCATTCAGGCTACAGAGAGCAAAGGGTCTGGGCAGGGGGAGAGAGGGAGTCAGGAATACTGAAAGTGGAGGAGCCTCTCAATCTAGGCACTGAAGCTAGATATATGAGAAAACTGAAGATGACTCTAAACATAATGGAAAAATAATATGTTTTAAGAAAAACCCAAGAGGTAAACCCAGGAAAGGAAAGTAACTCCAAAGGAAGTTGAAATAGAACCTTAAAAAAAAGAATGGCTTGGACACAAGGACTCTAAGATTAAGGAGAAGACAAGAAGAAACAAAAATTAAAATGAAAGCTATTAAGGAAAAATTAAAAGGAGAGTAAATAGCTTAGACAAGAAGGTAGAAAACATAACCCAAATAGTGGACTCCCTGAAAAACCGAATGGAGTAGATAAAACTTAATGATTCAATGAGAAAACAAGAGATGTTAGAACAAAGTCAAAAGACTAAAATCTTAGAATGCATAAGGTAGCCACTAACAAAAACAATTGACTTGGAAAAGAGGACAAGGTGACTAAATTTAAGAATCATCACACTTCCTGAAAAACATAATAAAACACAAAACCTGGATATTATACTTCATAGAAGCATAAAAGAAAATCTCTTAAATGTATTAGAAAAATGGCAAATTTAAAATAGAAAGAACTCATTAGTTACCTTCTCAAATTACCCAGAAACTGAAAACACCTATGAATGTCATAACCAAAATCGAGAGTTTCTAGGACAAATAAAAAAATATATTATAAGCATTCAGAAACAAAAAATTCAAATAACAAAGAACCACAGTCAAGATCACATAAGATTACCCTGTAGCTAGTGTAAAGGAAAGGTAATCTTAAAATACTATGTTCCAAAATACTATACAAAAGGCTTACAACAAAGATTACCTTATCTTGAAAATTTTATTGTAATTTTATGTAGAAAAAATATAATCATTTAGTAGAATTGAGGATTTTCAAGAATTCCTTGAAAAGATGACAGTGGGGTAGAAATTTTGAGATACATACAGAGGAGACAAGAAAAAGGTAAAATCATAAGGGTAACTCCAAGAGTTACTCATAAGAGTATTCTAAGAGAAAAAGAAGAAACAAATGACCCTTCAGAATCTCAAAGTCTACAAGGGTACATAGATAGGGAGTAAAAAAAAAAAGATAAATCCAAAAGTTTATGACTTTGTTCTGATCAGTTGATTGAAATAGGAAAAAAAAGAGGAATACATTAAGGAAGATCAATTTCACATTACCTCTCCTCCATTTACTTTATTCCAACCAAAGTGATCTTTTTGCTCTTCCTCATTCATGATATTGTATCTCCCATTTTAATGCCTTGGCATAGATCTTTTGTTCAAACTATTCTTTTTTCTCACATCTACCTCTTGAAATCTGAGGTAGTGAACAATAGTAACTGCAGTATGGGTTGTGCCCCTGATAAAAACAAAGATATTAAGAGAAGGTGAAAGTTTAGGGGGAAGATAATGAGATCAGTTCTGAATGTGTTGATTTTGAGATGCATCTGGGTAATTTAATCAAAAATGTCTAACTAGAGAGGGATAAGGACTAGGTATACAAATTTCAGGGCCATCTGCCTGGACATGCTAATATAACCCATGAGAGATTATGAGAATAATAAGAGGAATACAGGAAAGGAAGAAAAGAGTACCTGTGACCCAAGGAGTACAACCACTGTTAGAGACTAGGGTATCGATAATAACCCAGCATAGAATACCGAGTACCACAAGGAATGATCCATATCACAAAAACCTGGGAAGGTGAAGGTATATAAGAAAAGAATGTGGTCAATAGTTTCAAATACTACAGAGTCAAGAAGGACGAAGACTGAGAAAAGGCAACTGGGTTTAACTAATTATAAACAGTTGGTAACCCAGGAAATAATAGCTTCCATCGAGTGATGGGGTCAGAAGCCAGAATGAAGGGGGAAAAGAAGTTAATAAGATGGGAGGAAGCAGAGCCAACAAATGTAGGTGACTTCTTCTAGGAGTGTGACCTTGCAAACTATCAACCACTGTTTGGAATAATATAATCTACCTAGCTTGCAGGTGAGAGGATGGAGGCAGTGATGGCCAGAATGATGGCCAAATTCCACAGTACAATCTCTAATGCCAACGGAATTCTATCAGTCCCCATGTTCATCCACACAGCTGGGTATGCAGGAAGGGAAGGGAAGGGAATAAGCATTTACTAAGTACCTACTGTGTTTCAGAGACTATGATAAACACTTTAGAAGTATTTCATTTGACTTAAGCACCTACTGTGTGGTATGCTATTATTTTATCCATTTTACAGATGAGAAATTGAGACACAGAGGTTAAGAGACTACTGCCAGGTCAAAGAGATATGAAATGTTTGAGGCTAGTTTTGAATTTATTCTGGTTACCTTAAATTTATGTATTATTTGGAAAAAGACTCCAACTCCATTTGACCTCCTTAGTATAGAACAGCAGGAAATCAAAATGGTTGGAATTATAGGAAACAATCTACAATCCTGAGCAGGGTTGTTTTCCTAAAGTTGACATTTATGCTGCTTTATATCCCCAAGCCCAGAAACATCTAGGATTTGTGAAGCCTGGTAAAGCCCATTTATACATATATATTTATATTCATTTGTTTGTATGTCTCACTTGTTTGAGTATTAACAATGAACAATGGAGTTAGATTTAAGGAGTGTGGAGCTGTTCGTTTGGAAAGGAAAAAGTCCAACTCACCTACCCATTCTTCAAGATCCAGCTCAAGTTTTGACTTAGCTTCTCTAGCCACCCCTGAGCTTCTACTTATATAGTCGATGTTCACATTTTTTCAGCTGAATTGTTTTCTAGTTTTACATATTTTAATGTTGTCTCCTGAACTGGGTGATAAGCTCTTGGAGGAAATATGTTTGCACTTGTTTCAATTTTTCCTCAATCCATAACAAAAGTCTTGACACATAATGGTCTACTGTAAACAATAGTCAATGAATAATTGCCTTTTATTTACTTATTTAGGTAACTTGGATCACATACTTAGAACAGAAAGGGACCTAAAAGGTTATCTAGCCTAACCCTCTAATTTTTACAAAGGAAGAAAGTGGACGAAGAGATTTTCCCAAGGTCACACAGATGCATGTGTTCTCTTCTTCCACTAGATGACAAATTCCCTGAGGGGATAGGCTGTCTTATTTCTCTCTTTATATCCCTAGTGTCAGCCTTATAGCAAGCACTGAATGTTTGTAGAATTTTTAAATTGAGATTATCACTCTGGCACCTCCAAATCAGGTAATTTCTTTACTTCTTCTCCTTTGCCTCAGAAAAATTCTGAAAATGATTGTAGGATTTTGATCTGGGAAGGATGTTAAAGAATATTTATTCCAATGACCCTATTGCATATTACCCTCCCACATAGGAAACTGAGGGCCAAAAATGTGAAATAACATTCCAATGGTCACATAATTAGTAGGAATTGTCACCAATCTCTGATCCAAACCTCCTGATTTGAGGCCCAGGACATTTTTAGAATATTGTGAACACTGTAAGTTATAATGGAGTAGTATCAGCCCATTGTATAAGGAAGAGCACACCATCATTCCACTATTAATTCTTACTTCCTTTACCACCATGTATAAGGATATATGAATGGATATTTTTGACTGGACAAAGAAGATGGCCATACAAAATCCAGACAAATAATCCAATGTAGTTAAGACCCTGGTGTGGAATTAAAATTAAAATGGAGAGAGAAGACTTTTTGCAGCTGTAGTTTCTCATGTTATGTAAATTCACACTTGACTTTGACTTTAAATGATCATAAAATATCTTTAATATAAATACTATATTTTACAAAGACAGTCTGTGGTCCCATTAGAAGTATAGTAGTTTCTCACACCTTGTCTGGTTTCAAGATCTAAATTATAATTCCTTACCGTGGAGCTGGGGCAGACACATTCCAACCCTGTGATGTCAGTAACAACAGGCAGCAGACACTCCAAAATCCTAAAATTTATGCAATTGTGAATGGCATTTTCATATTGGATCTTGGATGTTGTAAAAGTATGATTATGGCATCAGAAGACATCTTTTTAAAAGCATTTAAAAAACATTCATCCATCTATAGATTAACATACAGAAAAAGAATCAGGCATGGGGACTATCTTTTGAAAAATTCAATTGAACAAAAATGTATTTTAAATTATTGCTATGTGCAAGGCATTGGGCTTTGGGCTATATTTAAAAGAATGGTTCTAAAATAATTTAATTTATTTGGATTAAGTTTATACAGTTGGACAGACAACCAACAAAGCTGGTCCAACGATTATATATACATATATATGCATGTATGTATATATGTATATACATATATGAAGACATATTCATATATGTATATGTGTGTATGTGTATATATATATATATTATGGGTATATGTGTAGGTAGACAGTTCAAGATAGATAGATAGATAGATTGATAGATAGATAGACAGAGGATTTACATGGAAAATACAGTATGAGCCAGATCTGAAGTTGAACAGGAGATGGTGAGCACCCTACATTGCCTTGGGGAAATTTTCCAGTGCTCTTCATGAACCCAAGCATTTACCTGAAACAAATACCCATCTCTTTCACATCAATGTCCTTCCAGAGATGCCATGTGGAATATGGGGTATCATAGTATTCAAAGAATTAAAGCTGAAGGTCATCTGAAGGTGCATGGTGAATGTAAACAGACTATAAGTCATTATATCAGAAGAATTACCTAGAAGAAGTAGTTTAAGATGATCAACAGAGAGCTACATTATTGGGGGAAAAAATTAGCTGGTCCTATGAAAAAAAAAACAAAAAAAGAATTGACTTCCCACATGCTTCCTTGGTTTCCATGAAAGGTCACTAACCTATAGGCCAAGCACCCAGAAAAGAAGAGAAATTGGAGAAATTGATTCAGGGAAATTCTGTAGATAGAATCTAGGAATACAAAAAAATAAAAGTAAAGGTGACTGCATAGGAAACAATGAAACTAAGGGGCTTTTTAGAGGAAACCTTAGCACATAGGGCAGCTAGGTGGCACAGTGGATAGAGTGCGGGCCCTGAAGTCAGCTAACTACTTCCCAAGTCAGCTAACTTCTCAAGTTCAAATCCAGCCTCAGACATTTACTAGCATTGTGACCCTGGGCAAGTCACTTAACCCTGTTTGCCTCAGCTTCCTCCTCTATAAAATGAGCTGGAGAAGGAAATTGCAAATTACTCCATTATCTTTACCAAGAAAACCCCAAATGGCTTCATGAAGATATGACTGAATGACAACAACTAGTACATTGGTTATTTTACAATGTATTTAGGTGAGGATATGAACAAAAGGTCCATCTGAAATATAGATATAGCTATTCTGTTCCCCAGTTGAATGAAAACTTGTTCAATGAAAAACTCTTTGTGTTTCTAGCACCTACCATGGATACACATAATAGACATATAGTTAGTACTTATTTGTTAGATTTAATGATGGTTACAATTTATGTCATTGAATGGAGTGCCCGTATCCAATCGAAGAGATCAAAGATCCATTGCAGGTTCAAGGTATTTGGATGAATATAATATAATTTTTATTTTGTGAATGCAAATGACCTTCTCCTCCTCTTTCAGTCTTCTTTTCTTGTTCTTCCTCTTTTCCTCTCTTTCTTCTCTGCCGTCACTCATCAATGAAACTACAGTCTTACGTTTATTAAATTTCAAGGGAATACTGAGAAGGAAGGAAATGGTCATAGAGCCAGTAAGTAAAGCTTTTTTTTTTTATAATGCATATCACACAATGTTTTGTGCATTGTTGCAACGCCATAAATACCTATTTAAATAGATTGAATTTATTGGACATATCTGTATTGTCATTATACTTCATAATTTTCTTTCATTAGTTGTTGCTTCCATACTATATTATATAAGGGAAGGGAAGGGAAGGGAAGGGAAGGAAATTTATCTAAACTTTGTATCCTCTCATGGTATAAGGCAAACTTCTGCACACAATAAAAAAGCATTATTTAATTGATTGGACTGTCTATGCAAAAGACACCTAAGCATAGCAGAGATTGCTTTGGTCAGGAAAATTTAGATTCAAATCCTTCATTGTATAAAGGAGGATTGGTCAATGAGCTCAGCCCTTCTGAGTATATGTAGGATGCTTACCTGATGTACTCCTCAAATAGACTTTGGAAAAGACGCAAGCATCCTATAACTGGTTATAGTCTATTAAACACATGGTGAAGAGGAGTCTCCTTGACTGGGAACTAAGACCAAGGTGCTTTCAAAAGACATTAATCCTCTAGAGCCTGTCCCTCTTTGTCACTTCCTATCTGGCTTCTTTCTAGTTTGGGTGTGTGTGTGTATGTGTGTTTGTCCTTCATTCTCGAAGAGAACCATGGAGGCAATCAGGGGTTAAGTGACTTGCCCAGTGTCACACAGCTAGTAAGTATCAAGTATCTGAGGACAGATTTGAACGCAGGTCCTCCTGACCCAAGAGCTGGTGCACTACTCACTGTGCCACCTAGCTGCCCTGCTTCTTTCTGATAAGAGAAGAGAGACCATGCTACAAGGAAAAGATCTTGGGTCCTCCCTATCTGAGGCTGAACTGTGATCTAGAAATGGGCTTCTGCTTTGCTATTTGCTTTTGTTCTACTTGTTCTTAGGAGACAAAATATTGGAGACAGCTGTCTCAGAGTCTATTCCAGGATAGTAGCTAGTACATAGTAGAAGATAGTTCAGTATCAATCCAGTGAGGTGAGAAATTACCTTAGGGACATAACCCAAGCTAGGTGGGAAATGGATTCACCTGACATCCATGCTGCATTTGGATGTGAACTTGGTGTGACTGATGCTACATACAAACCACGTTGAGTTTGAGCCCCCTCTTTCTAGGGACCAAGGTGATATCAGGAGTGTGGCCCCCAAGTGCTGAGGATAAACACTGATGTTCATATTCTTGTTATATCTTTGAAAGAAATACTCTTTCATAAGAGTTAAATTACTAGCCCAGGGTCACATACCTCCTAAGGGTCTGAGACCAGATTTAAGCTCAGGAAGATGAGTCTTCCTCACTTCGGGCCCAGCACTCTATTAACTGCACCACCTAGGTGCCCCATATTCTGTACTACATACCTTATATATTGCATTTTCTTGTTATAATGCTGTTATTAATAGTACTGCCTTGTACCCTCATTGTTGTATGAGTAATGTTTCAATGGATTTATGTCTCATGGGGCTAAAGTCCATAGATAAAGAGGAAATTATCATTAATAATAAATGTTATTAGTAATAATTACTAGTATGATTAACCTATAATACACTATGTAAAGAAAAGAGGAAACTTAATGTGCTATGAAATTAATAAGATCTTGAATTCATTTTGACCCCAAACTAATTTACACAGAAACTCAGGATTTTATTTCAGATTGCTTCATTCATCTTTCCTGTTTTGAGTTGTTCTTGTTAGCAGTAAGGATAAGCCAAAAAGAAACAAACACTCTTTCAGAAAATCTGTGAGGGGAGGGGCTTGAGAAATCTGGGGAAGTTTTAAAGAAAATATCAAAGTTTTAGCTAAATAACTAAGTTTTAAAATCAACTTTACAGAAGGAAAAAAAAGTTTACCACTTAAAGGTTTTCTTTTACCACAAACAACTCCTACAAGTGATATATGGCAATCCCTCTTGGGACTTTTTAAGTGCCTCGACATACTTCTCCATTATATACACATTGACTTTTGAACCCTTTGGGCCAATTGACTAATGGACATCACTTTTCATTTGCCCTCTTGTTTACCGAGGGTTCAATTTGATGCCATTTCTTTGAAAAGGAAAAAAAAGTATTTTAGTGTCTAAAGTTTTATGGCTAGTAACCTTAGTAATATCCATACAGTGCTGTTTCATGGGGATATTGGCTCCAATGGGAGATATACCTACATGTTTCCTCAACAAATAAAAAACCAAATAACCCCAGGAGATTAAAATGTTATCATAAATGCCCTTTCCCACCCAGGATGAATATGAGGGAACAATTACCTCATTTTTCAGCCTTACCAAAAATAGATGTATTCTTGACATTACAGTTGAAAATGGGCTATATAACATCACCTTGTGATTCATTATTTTTATTTAACTAGAGCTTGGGAGACGTTTATCCCTATATATCTAGTGCTAACACAGTGTCTAGGGTCTTTCTCTTTCCTTTTCTCCCTTCTTTCCTTCCTTCCTTCCTTCCTTCCTTCCTTCCTTCCTTCCTTCCTTCCTTCCTTCCTTCCTTCCTATCTTCATAATTCCAAGCTCAGAACTCTGCCCACTTCACCAATTTGCACTACTTCCTTACCTTCTTCCAGCACAAAAACAAATCATGGGCACTTATGTAAGCTCCTTCCCCAAGAGCATCTTTGTGTTATACTACGACCCTCCCATTTCCCATGGACTGTGAGTGTGGTGTAAATGAGTTGTGCAGTGGTTTGGAAGTTACACTTTGTGGGACTAGAAAACAGAGAAGAAAAGGATAAGGTTTAGGAGTAATTCACTCCACCTTGGGAATCATTTCTGTTCCTCCTCCAAACAAATAAGATAACCATTTGTTTTTCTATTCTTCACCTACTAGCTAAGCTCCTACCTGAACTTAGACTGTGACATTTTTAATTTTGCCCAAAGTAACACAACTAAAAATGATATTCATTCAAAACCAGAATACATGACTTCTAGTTTCCTAGCAGTCTTTTCATAAGCTCCTTCCGTGGGCAAAGAAAGATCCTTTCAGGTGATTTTTTAATTGATCAGAAGGCTAATAGAATTTCATGATTAAGGATTTTTTTTGATAGAACTGTTACCATCTAGCTTCTTTTGAATTAACACATTGAAAGAAAAGCTTACCACCTCAAAATCCTTCCCCTTCTAGTTATTACTTGCTTGTAAAAACTGTATGTGAAGAACTTTATAATCATAAATACAAATAAAACTTTGCTTTAATGTAGAATTCAGGTGGCATGGGAAAAGTATTGATAAGATGGAAGATTTCAGGGTAGTTCTTCAAAGATCCATAAAACTTGTTGTATTTGTCTTTCACTATTATAAGACCTTCTGACATGACCAATTTAAGTAGGGTATATTAGTTTATTTAACTCGAAGCCCTCTGACACTCCATAAATCTGAGCACCCTTTCTATTCCTTTAGAGGAGTGTCATGTTGTGTCCTGTTTGATTTTTTTTCTGCTGAAAAGCATTATTCATTACCTCCCCTCCATATGATAAACATAATATTACTGCAGAATGGCTGCCTTGGAATGGCCAAACAATTGAATTGCAAAATGAAACCTCATGAAGCTGGAGAAGAATGTGACTTCAATTAAAAGTCAAACAAACAAGTGCTTACTATGTACTGGACACAGTGCTAAGCTCTGGGGATGTAAAGGCAAAAATCTGTCCTTGTTCTCAAGAAATTTACATTTTAATGTAATCCAAATGCAAACAACTATGTACAAGGAAGATATAAATAGGATAAAAATTTAGAATCTTAGAAGGCATTAAGATTAAGGTGGACTGGGAAATATTCATTGCACAAGGTCAGACTTTAATTGACACTTGAAGAAAGCCTAGGAAGTCAAGAGGTAGAGAGAGATGAAGAGGGAGAGGATTCCAGGCATGGGGAAGAACTAGTGAAAAGGCCCAGATTTGGGAGATGGAGTTTCTTGAGTGAGGAACAGCATAGAGGTCAGTGTAACTAAATTGCAGATTAAGTGGACAATTTAGGAATTAGTCATTATCCAGTTTTGCAAAAACCAGAGCCAGAAAACATTTTGTAAAAGCAAGAACACATGGAAGAAGTGCAGTTATATTGGATCGCCACACATCTTGAATAGCTGAAGGCTTTCAAAGCACTTTTAACATTACCACATTCTTGCAGAAGATAAAGAGAGGATATAACTTAAACATACACCCCATGGCTCACAAATTCTGATGTCCTTGAGATTTCTGAGAAGAAAATTCAGGTAGGTATTTGCCGCAGCAGTTTTCTTCTAACATCTCCAAATATTCAAAGACAAGTAAAGAACCAAAAAGCAACAGTTTGCAAATGCATTTTCCCTATAGCTTCAGTATAGTGATAATTGGTGCTACTAAGTTATAAGAAAAGGAGCTTTTGTTGGGTGAGTTTTTCTTTAGATGTTTTTTGTCATTTTGGAGTGTCTTTTAAAATCCTTTTAGTAGAGCCAAATTAAATGTCATCATGTCATTCCTTTGGGAACAGTAGGTTTACCTAATCTAAAAAGCATATCAACTGGAATGACAGGCCTGCCCTCAACTGAGTTTTACCAACTCAGCTTAATAGAATAGAAGAAAAAGAACCTATTTTGTTAAAGGCTGGGTGACTTTGGGATCTTTATGATGTCTCCTTCCCTACCCCTTGATTTTAATCTTTGATTTGAAAACTTTTTTACACCTACACCAATGATTAAATAGACATTCAAGATACATTATTTCCAGCAATGCAAACTTATCTCCCAATATTCCTCTAAAATAACTCTCATACAGCAAGATTGACCTACTTCCTATAGGACTAACCATGTCTCTTTTTCACTCTTCTCTACTTATGTAAGTCATAACCATTTTACAAGTCCCAAGGCAGGCCCCATCCATTTATCCCTGAATATATAATTGATTGCTCTCTCTCCTCTGAATCCCTAAAGTGATTTCATAGGATCATAGATTAAGAGGCAGAAAGGACAATGAAGGTCATATAGGCTTAACCCCAAATGTTATAGGCAGTGTGGGATTATGGACAGAACACTGGATTTAGACTTGGGGAATTTGGGGTTGAATCCCAGCTCTAACCCTTAGTACCTCTAACTTCTTTTCATCTATAAAATGAAGGAGGTTAGACAATATGGACCCTAAGGACCCTTCCAGTTCTAAATCTATGATTTTATGATCTATGAAATAGAAGTCCAGACAGGTTAAGTCATTGCTCAGTAACATAACTAATAAGTGTTTGAGACATGATTTGAACACAGGTTTTCCTGACAATTCCAGTGTCCTATCTACTATGCCTCACTGATTTTTTCTTGTGTACAATTCACTTGATATTTAATATTGTTTTATATTTTTTAAATCTCTTTAGGTATATTCCATATCATCTCCACTAGACTGTAAGCCCCTTGAGGGAAGGGAAGCATATCTTTGCCTTCTTTGTATCTCCACAACAGCAGAGTACCATGCACATAGTAGAAACTCAACAGATGTTTGTTCTTGTTGATGAAGGTGGTGATAACCATGTGGATGATGGAATAATGCTGATGATTATGATTTCTCCATTAGAGTTTTTGATTCTAGTCCTTTCTCTTGGGCCCTGTTGATATTTTGTATGTGTTTTTATCTTTCTCATTCTCTGAAGCTCCATTGGGATTCAAACAGATCCACCCCCACAATCATCTATGTTTGTCTTGGGTGAACCTCTGGTAGAAGGAATGAGATGAGGTTACTTGTTCTGTCATGTAATTACATTGTTTTGTATTTTAATCTCCATTGTCTGACATCTGGACACTTCTAATGAACATGCTTTGCTTGAGGTCAGATGTTAGTTTTGTAGACATTTGCTGATTTGCCCACAGTTAGTCTTGGCTTCTCAGAGATTGTCAAGATTTGGGGGCCTTGCTATGGATCACATGTCTCAGGCGGAGTAACATTCCTGTCATCCAAGCAAATAATTAGAAACTTGGACGATCTGGGAAATAACTGATGATACTTTTTTTTAAAAAAAAATGAGAAAACTGACAAGGAACTGAATTTTCTCACTTAAGTTGGAAAAAAGGACAATTAATTTGTTGCTTTTTCAAATGCATGTTTTTTGACTTTAAGAAAGACTCTTGTGAATTGTTATGTAGCAGGCACATTTACAATTAGAAAACTGAGAGATAGGAACATTTCACAAGGATAAATAAGAAATCAGTGGCAGGTCAGGGAGAAAATTAATTTTCCCTGATTAGCCTAGAAATTTATGCACCTGAATACACGCCATCTCTTACATGATGAGACAAAAAGGGAGGAGGTGGGGCTCATGTGGCAGATTAAGGGGAAGTATGAACTAAGAGAAGGTGGTGAAAGATGAGAGAATGGAAAGTAGAAAACCTCTTAGGGTCATATAGGGCAAGTCTCCAAAATTTCTGGCTCAATTCTTTTTTGGAACATGTGTAAAATGAATGTAAACTCTTAAGTGGATAATATCTGCAAAATGCTGCATAAATACAAGGTGTTACTGTTATTTTGAGGTCAACCCTAAGCCTCTCCACAATGCAACTCAGAAATAATGTTTGTGTGGCTCCCAAGTCCACACTCTCTTCAGCAGGGATTTGTTTGCAAAAGCAAACCTTGATGATGCTGATTGGCTGGATTTCTGCCCTGCATGCTCTGGCTGCCTTGTAATCCTTGATTTGACCTTCAGCCCACACATCTGTTGGGGATGCAAACATGATCTTCACCTGGCTTGCTTTAAGCTTGTGCATTTCATTTCTGTTCATGCCTTTGCACAGCTGAAAAATAGTCACTTCAGACACCAATGTGTGATATTACATACAGCTGATTGGGTCAGCTGCAGTGATAATTTGATGTATGATTTGCTGGAACCCATATTAGATGGCAACTACCATTCACAGATGGCCTTTAGGATGCATGGTTATTCTTCCCCCTCCTCTAGCCTGTGCAGATGCTTAATTAACTTTTCTTGGTCTCCATCCTGGCGTGAACCTTACCTGGAACTAGTCATACGTATCATTTCCTCCTCTTATAAAAGATGAGAGAAGAGGTAAAACTGTTCTGAACCCCAGCATGTGATGCTTTAGATTGCTGTAAGCATACAAGTTTTTTTAACCATATTGGCAGACTTGACATCTTTGAGAAGTGGTCTGTTTTTAGCTCTGCTTTATTTTTCCCTCCTGAGGACAGTTTTCTCTAGTTAAATGGTATTCGATACTTCTCTGCTATTGAACTGAACACAAAGGGACTCCCACACTCAGGGAGAGGTAGATTGAGGAAGGATCCTCGAAAGGAAAATTACAGGATTAGTTAAAAAGGTCAGAAGTGAATCAAGCAAGGATTGTATCCTGGAACCTTAGAGTGTATAAGGCATCTAGAAGTATATAGGAACTCCCACTTTCAGAAACTCCATATATACAAGTTGGAAATAAATTAAAACAGGGCATCTTGAAAATTAACAGGCAAGTCTAGATACATGGTTTTAATTAAATAGTTTTAGTTCACTCACAAATTTTACAGAATAAAACTTTTGCAAAGAGCAAAGTTTAAATGATTTAAGTATTAAGTTACAGTGTCAAAGGCCAAGAAGTGACCAAGAGTAGCCTTAATGAAGCACTATTTCAATAAGATTCCTACTTATCTAGATGTAAGACTGCCCAAACCTCAGGCCTCCAGGCTACAAAATAAAATCCAAAACTTTGAAATGACTTCTAAGCACCTATAATACTGTTTAAAAAGTCCCTTGTACCAAAGTCAAGTTCATAGACTGCCATAGTCTAATTGACTCTAAAATTTTTATTGATGTTTCTTGTTTTTATACATTTCATTTATTATAAATAATACATATGTTGTATATATATATATATGTATGTGTGTACCATAATTAAAGTATAAAGGAAAAAGAAAAAAGTAATTTAGTAAAATTAATCAATATATCAAACAAACTTGAAAGTATTTAGTAAAGTGCGAGGCTGTATTACTAACAGTAAAATACAAAATCTCAGTACAAAAATCTTAACGTAGTTTAAAACTCAGCCTTTTACCACACCTTGCTTATAGTCCCATAATATAGATAACAATAGCCCACAATCCTTTCTCTAGAAAGAAGAGAAGGAGGAACATTTGTGTCATTTCTTCTTAAGCAATAGCATGATCATTATAGTTGCAAAGCATTTGGTTTCCTTTTTTATTGCTGTCCTTTTCACTTACGTTGTTGTAGCCTTTGTGTACACTGTTTTCTGGCCTTTGCTTACCTCCCCTGTGTCTGTCCACTTAAGTCTCACCACAAATTGAAGTTTAATCTGTATTGTTAACGTTTTCCTTATCATTTTCTCAAGTCTAGACAGCAATAAAACAGTAACTCAAGCCCTTATTTGCAGTTGGCTGGTTTCTTTCTAAAGTATAAATGTTAACACCAAAAATGTAACCATCAGTTCTAAGAAGCTCTAGCATGCTCCATGGATTCCCCAATATTCCTCTGTAGCCTTAACTTATGACCTTCTACTTTGTTCATCCTTTCTTACAATTAAAGGATATTTTTGGTATATATGGGGACTTTCTGTTTTTGAACTCCTCAGGGCATACTCCTGTCAGTGGGATCTGTGAGGTAAAGAATATAAACATTTTATCCACTTTTTAAACAAAGCTCCAAATTATAAATTATGGAAAAGGTGACCATCTGCACTGGTAGAAGTGGCATCCCTTTAGAAGTTACTTATGCCAATGCAATTATAGATCTAGACAAACAAACAAAAAGTCTTACTTCTGTTAGTTCCTCATTTTCTAGTCCATAACAGAGGAGAAGAAAGATTCCAAGGAGACTAAGGATTCCTACTTCACAGATTATGCTGAATGGACAGCATGGTACAGTGGGAAAAGCTCTGAATTTGGAGTCAAATGACCTGATTTCAAATCCCAGCTTTGCTACTTACTGTCTCTGTCTCTGTGTACAAGTCATGTAACTGCTCTGTAAGCTATAAAATGAGAGAATTGACCTAGACGACCTCTGAGCCTCCCTGAGAGATGTTACCAACATACCCTAGAACATGTCTAAATAGCACTGAACAAATGAAAGATTTGGAGATCAACTCTAAGGTTCTCCACATATAATGATGGGTTCCTGTGACTCCAAACTCTTTCCTTCAGGCTTTGTTTGGAGAAGCTGCAGATTTAGTACGGTTGATCTGCATCACTGTCCAGCTATGGCTGATTCATAATCCATGGCTTAACCCATGGTCCATACCTCCACTGTGTTGCAAACATGATCTTCATTAGGGAAAACAATGACAAAGGATCCAGTCGCTCCAGACTACCCAGACTTGAAGGGTCCTAGAACTTCATATCATATTTTGAAATTTTCATTAACTCCCTCTAAACCCTAGGGGCATGGCTGTATATTTTAGGGATGCTGGTATACCTTATGCCTTGCTATTTCTACTTCCTACAAAATATTTGGTTACTCAAAACTGTGTGAATCATGTCTCTAGCCTCCACTAAATCATTATTCACAGAACAGGAAGAAACTAGGAATCAAATATTAAACTAAGAAAAAAAAACCAAAATATTTAATTAAGGCAAAGTAGTAAAATATTTAAGGTAAAATAGCACTGAAGAATAAATGGGGACCGAAATCATTTACCAGCCCTCTCCCTGCCCTAAACACACATGCATGTATGCAACATCTTATATCCTATAAGTTTCTAGAGAAATCACCATCTTGACAAATCAGATGACTGGTTTTCTTTATTGGCTTGAGTATTTATGAAGCTCCTTGGGGTTGGGTTTGTCTCATCCAACTCTTGCATTGTCAGCTCCTAATATATGGAGTTAATACCCTCAGTTCCTCTCCTTTCTGGAAGACCATAGAGGTCAAGTGTAAATTCAATTTCAGGGTCTAATCCTCAAAATACATCCTTGTCTCCCCTGCTTATAATGTCTTTAGTATGTTCTGAGGGACCAGCTTCATCCAGTATGCCTGGTGTATCTCTTTCCTCACTACAGCTCCAAACATTTACCTTCTGATCTAGCACAGAATCCCCAGATATCCTATAAGTCTTCTATTCAGTCACTATATGTTATCACTTGTTTCGCCATGGCTAAGCAAAGGTAATTTATCAAGATAAAAGGAGTGAACTAGGTTCAGACACCAGGAATGGAAGTAGTGGTTATTTGAGGAGCTATATGTTGGTGGTACCATTTGACTCTGAGGGGATGCAGTGGGTGGACAGGTGTGGCCTGAGCAAAGGGTAGCAAAGGTATCCTGGTGCTTGGGACGAGGGCTAGGGGCAAGGTTGCGGTGAAGGTAATCTAAGGAAAGAGCTAGGAATAATTTGAATTGGAGATGGCCTTAATCATGAGGAGTGGTAGAAGAAGATGTGCAATCTTTAACCAATATTTATTACCTATTATGTGTCAGGCACTATGTTAAGTACTGAAGGAAGTTACAAACTAATCTCTATACTCAAGAAACTAGGAATCTATTGGGGTAGGAGAGGTATATGTGACAAGTGTGGCCTTGAGTAAGGGACTGAGGAAGGAATTACACAAGAGCAGAAGGAACAGGTTCTCCAGGATCTCTGAAAGGGGCTTCTTGTTACAATATTGTCCCAGAGCCTCATCTGTTGTCAATATACCTCTGGCTGGGATTATTAGAGGCAGGCTCACTGGTAGCTGTAAAAATGACAGCTGACTGCCTTTTATGAAAGAAAAAGACAGAAAAATCTCAAAAGAGTATGTAGGATTTTGCTAAGCAACTCATCCCAGTCTCTACGATGATCCTGAGTTATCAGAAAAAGGTCAAATAATGTTCAATATCCTCTATTTATGACAATAGTCACTTCAGGTAATCTAGAGTGTTAGAGTCAGGAGAACTAAGATGGACTCAGATGCAAGCAGAACAATGAAGAGCAAGTTACTAAAAAATCTGAGAGCCTCAATTTAGTCACCTGTAAAATGGGAATAATAACCATCATCTTACCAACCTCTTGGGTACAAATGAGGTGATTCACATAAAATATTTTGTAAGTTGTAAGTTCACATAGTGTAAATTTTAGGCATTGATTTTAGAATTCAAAGATCTCTTAGAAATGACTTCTAGTCTAAGGTAATCACTTTATAGATGAGGAAACTATTGATTCCAGAAAGGAGATGTCACTTGAGTTCAAAGTGAATGGCAAAGTTGGGACCTGAAACCAGATCCTCTGATTTCACAGACATAACATGACAGATAAATGTGAGCAATTATTATTAGGATGTATTTTTAGGAGGATTTCCATTAAAAATGTTTTAAATAAACAAAGCTGAGACAGTAGTCAAAATAAACTTCAGTTATCTGGGAAATCCAATTATGGAAAAAGACTTTGTCCCTCTAAATGCCTAAATGGGTTGCTACCAGACTGTCATTCAAATTTCACATTCACACTTTTCTCATTGTAAGATGTCATAACGTAAAATAACTGCATTAAGAAACACGCCCTATGGTTCTGCAGTGGGATATGTAGGCATCATTTTGTTGTGACTATATATAGAATTATTACTGGTAGGGTTTTATGGGAAATCATTTCTTACAGTGGCAGTTTACTTAAGACAAGGAGAGCAGAGAAATTTGCACGATGAAATAATCCTGTTTACATTCCAGATGTGGTCTAATTACCTGAGTCAGAGTTTGACATTGAAATGGAAAGAACCAAAGATGCCAAGTGAGAATTGTTGTTAGCAACTCCTCTGTTCCTAGTTCAAAGAAATCAGAGTATGTTTCCTAATAGCCAATAATCACAACTAAAAGGAATACTCAAAGTTTGATTTTTTATTCCTGAAATGTTTGATTTTGGCCTTAATTTGACTTTTAGTGAATTTAGATTGTAAATGACTTTTAGTCATAATATGAAGAACTTCCTTATAGACCCTCAGAGTCAAAAAGAAAAGGAAATGAAGGGAAAGAAATAGAGAAGGGGAAACAGACCACAAGAAGAGAGACAAAGGGAATGAAAGAGAGAAAGGGAAGAATAATAAACCAGTAATGGAAACCTTTCAGATTATGCCCTGTCTGATTTAATTTGAATAGGATATTTCCCATAATGGAGGATGTTTTCATTTTGTCAGTGTCAATAATACTGTTCCTTAGAGGAAGTCTACTTATCAGCTTCAGTCAGTCAATTTGTATTTATTAAGCACCCACTATGTGTCAAGCACTGAGCTAAGTGCCAGGGATACAAAGAAAGACAAAGGACAGCCCCCACTTTCAAGGAGCTCACAGTCTTATTGGGAAGTAATATACAAACAACTATGTACAATTATGTCTTTGTAATTCAAAAACCAAGAAAGATACAAGATAAAATGGAGGCATACAATAGAGGGAATGGACTAGAAATAGGGAGAATCAAGAAAGGCTTCTTTTGAAAGGTAGGGCTTTAGCTGAGACTTTAAAGAATCCAAATAATCCAGAAGATGGAAATGAAGAGCAAGAAAATTCCAGGCAAGGGAGAGAGCCAATGAAAATGCCCAGAATCTGAAGATGGAGTGTACTGTTCAAAGAAGAGTAAAGAGGATAGTGTTAGTTGATCACAGGATAGATGAGGGTGAATAAAGTATAAGACTGGAAACAAAAGAGTGGTCCAGGTTTAAAGGGCTTTGAATGCCAAATAGAGGACTTCATATTTGACCTTAGTCACTGGAGTTTAATGAAAGGAGCAGTGAAGGATGGCATAATCAGACTTGTATTTTAGGAAGATCATTTTGAAAGTTTGGTGGAGAGTGGACTGAAGTGGAAATGAATTTGAGTCAGGGAGACAAAGGAGCAGGCTATTGTAATAGGTATGAAGTGATGACAGATTGACTGCACCAGGATGCTGGTAGCATCTTAGCAGAGAAGTATCCAAATATGAGAGATGTTCCAAAGGTAAAATCTACAGGATTTGGCCTCAGATTGGCTATGAGGGATGAGAGAGTGAAGAATCATGAATGACGTCTAGGTTGTGAGAACAGGTGACTAGGAGAATGGTGGCAGTGTTTAGAGACAAGACAATGAGCTCAGTTTACGGTATGTTGAGTTAAAAGTGTCTATTTGACATCTAATCAGATATATTCAAAAAGGATTTGGAGCTGTAAGATTGAAAGGTCAGGGAGAAAGCTTAGGACTGGATAAATCAATCTGGGAATCATCTACATAGTGATGATAGTTGGATCCATGGGAGCTGATGATGTCACCAAATGGAGAAGAAGAGAAGCAATCCCAGGACAGAACTTTGGGGGGCACACATGAGTAACAAGAATGACCTGAATAAAGATTCAGAAACAGAACCAGGAGAGAGAGGTGTCATGAAAACCTAGAGAGAAGAGTATAAAGACAAAAAGGTGATCAAGAATATGAAAAGAGGTCAAAAAGGATAAAGTTTAAGGAAAAACCATTAGATCTGGCAATTAAGCGATCATTGAAATCCAGAAGCATGTCAGAATCCTTGTTCTTCTACCAAGACAAATGGATTATGTCAATAAGCATAGACATAGGAATTAATTGTTCTTTAAATGTTTGATAACATTCACATGTAAAACCATCTGGCCCTGGAGATTTTTTCCTAGGGAGTTAATTGATGGCTTGCTCAATTTCTTTTTTCTGAGATGGGGTTATTTAGGTATTGTATTTACTCTTCAGTTAACCTGGGCAATTTATGTTTTTGTAACTATTCATCATTTCCCTAAGGTTGTCAAATTTATGGGCATACAATTGGGCAAAATAATTCCTAATTATTGTTTTAATTTCCTCTTCATTGGAGGTGAATTCACCCTTTTCATTTCTGATACTGGCAATTTGGTTTTCTTCTTTTTTTTTAAATCAAATTGACCAAAGGTTCATCAATTTTATTGTTTTTTTCATAAAACCATCTCTTAGCTTTATTTATTAATTGAATAGTTTTCTTGATTTCAATTTTATTAATCTCTCCTTTGATTTTCAGTATTTCTAATTTGGTATTTAATTGGGTATTTTCAATTTGTTCTTTTTCTAGCTTTTTCAGTTGCATGCCCAATTCATTGATCTCCTTTTTCTTTGTTTATTCATGTAAGCATTTACAGATATAAAACTTCCTGTAAGAACTGCTTTTGCTGCATCCCATAAGTTTTGATTTGTTGTCTCATTATTGTCATTCTCTTAAATGAAGTTGTTAATTGTTTCTATGATTTTTTTCTTTGGCTCACTCATTCTTTAGGATTAGATTATTTAGTTTCCAATTAATTTTTATTTTATTTTTCATGGTCCTTTATTAGGAATAATTTTTATTGTATCATGATCTGAAAAGGATACATTGACTACTACTGCCTTTCTGCACTGGATTGTGAGGTTTTTATGCCCTAATATACGGTCAATTTTTGAGTTTGTGCCATATATCATTGAGAATAAAGCATATTCCTTTTTATCCCCATTCAGTTTTCTCCAGAGGTCTATCATTTCTGCCTTTTCTAAAATTCTATTCACCTCCTTAACTTCTTTCTTCTTTATTTTGAGGTTAGATTTATCAAGTTCAGAGAGAGGGAGGTTGAGGTCCCCCACTAGTATAGTTTTGCTGTCTATTTCTTCCTGTAATTCCCTTAACTTCTCTAAGAATTTGCCTGCTATATCACTTGATGTATGTATGTTAAATAATGATATTGCCTCATTGTCCATGGTGCCTTTTTGTAGGATATGGTGTCCATCCTTATCTCTTTTAATTAGATCTATCATTGCTTTTTCTTTGTCTGAGATTAGGATTGCTACTCCTTCTTTTTTTACTTTAGCTGAAGCACAATATATTCTACTCCAGCCTTTTACTTTTACCCTGTGTGTATCCCCTGGTTTCAAATGTGTTTCTTGTAAACAACATATTGTAGGATTATAGCTCTTTTTAAACTTTTTTTATTTATTTAATATTTTTAGTTTTGAGCATTGATTTTCTCAAATGTTTGAATTACAAATTTTCTCCCCATTTTTACCATCCCCCCCACTACAAGATGGCATATATTCTGATTGTGCCTTTGCCCAGTCAACCCTCCCTTCTGTCACCCCACTCCCCCCCCCCCATAGCCTTTTCCCTTACTTTCTTGTAGGGCAAGATAGATTTCTATTCCCCATGGCCTGTATATCTTATTTCCTAGTTACATGCAAAAACTTTTTTTTGAACATCTGTTTTTAAAACTTTGAGTTCCAAATTCTCTCCCCTCTTCCTTCCCCACCAAACCTCCCTAAGAAGGCAAGCAATTTAACATAGGCCACATGCATATCATTATGCAAAATACTTCCACAATACTCATGTTGTGAAAGACTAACTATATTTTGCTCCTTCCTATCCTATCTCCCTTTATTCAATTATCTCCCTTGACCCTGTCCCTTTTCAAAAGTGTTTGCTTTTGATTACCTCTTCCCCCTATCTGTCCTCCCTTCTATCATTCCCCCCTTTTTTATCTTCTTCCTCCTTCTTTCCTGTGGGGTAAGGTACCCAATTAAGTGTGTATATTATTCCCTCCTCAGGTCAAATCTGATGAGAGCAAGATTCACTCATTCTCCCTCACCTGTGCCCTCTTTTCTCCCAACAGAATTGGTTTTTCTTGCCACTTTTTTGTGAGATAATTTACCCCATCCTCTCTCTCCCTTTCTCTCTCTCTTAATATATTCTTCTTTCATCCCTTAATTTGATTTTATTTTTTAGATATCACCCTTTCATATTCAACTCACCCAGTGGCCTCTATCTATCTATCTCTTTATCTATCTATATCTATCTCTTTATCTATCTATATCTATATACATATATATTCCCTTCAGCTACCCTAATACTGAGGTCTCATGAATTATACACATCATCTTTCCATGTAGGAATGTAAACAAAACAGTTCAACTTTAGTAAGTCCCTTATGATTTCTCTTTCTTGTTTACCTTTTCATACTTCTCTTGATTCCTATATTTGAAAGTCAAATTTTCTATTCAGCTCTGATCTTTTCACTTAAAAAGCTTGAAAGTCCTCTATTTTATTAAAAATCTACATTTTGCCTTGGAGCATGATAATCAGTTTTGCTGGGTAGGTGATTCTTGGTTTTTATCCTAGCTCCACTGACCTCGGGAATATCATACTCCAAGCCCTTTGATCCCTTAATGTAGAAGCTGCTAGATCTTGTATTATGCTTATTATGTTTCCACAATACTCAAATTGTTACTTTCTGGCTGCTTGCAATATTTTCTCCTTGATCTGGGAGCTATGGAATTTGGCAACAATATTCCTAGGAGTTTTCTTTTGGGGAGCTTTTTCAGGAGGCAATAGGTGGATTCTTCCAATTTCTATTTTACCCACTGCCTCTAGAATATTAGGCAGTTCTCCTTGATAATTTCTTGAAAGATGACATCTAGGCTCTTTTTCAGATCATGGCTTTCAGGTAGTCCAATAATTTTTAGATTATCTCTCCTGGATCTATTTTCCATGTCAGTGGTTTTTCCAGTGAGATAGTTCACATTGCCTTCCATTTTTTCATTCCTTTGGTTCTGTTTTATAATATCCTGATTTCTCATCAAGTCACTAGCTTCCACTTGCTCCAATCTAATTTTTAAGGTAGTATTTTCTTCGGTGGTCTTTTGGACCTCCTTGTCCATTTGGCTAATTCTGCCTTTCAAAGCATTCTTCTCCTCATTGGCTTTTAGGAGCTCTTTTGCCATTTGAGGTAGTCTATTTTTAAGGTGTTATTTTCTTCAGTATGTTTTTGGGTCTCCTTTAGCAAGTCCTTGACTTGTTTTTCATGGTTTTCTCACATCACTCTCATTTCTCTTCCCAATTTTTCCTCTACTTCTCTAACTTGCTTTTCCAAATCCTTTTTGAGCTCTTCCATGGCCTGAGACCAGTTCATGTTTTTTTTGGAGGCTTTTGAGGTAGGCTCTTTGACTTTGTTGACTTCTTCTGGCTGTACGTTTTGGTCTTCTTTGTCACCAAAGAAACATTCCAAAGTCTGAGACTGAATCTGAGTCCATTTTCGCTGCCTGTTCATGTTCCCAGCCAACTACTTGACCCTTGAGTCTTTTATCAGGGTATGACTGCTTGTAGAATATAGAGTACTTTGTCCCAAGCTTGAGGGACTGTGCGGTTGTTTTCAGAGCTATTTTTGCACAGCAAGCTCTGCCACACCAGCACTCCTCCTCCCCCAAGAACCATCAACCCAGGCCATGACTCAGATCTGAGCAGGCTCTGCACTCCTGCTCTGATATACCACTTAATTCCTCCCACCAGGTGGTCCTGGGGCTGGAAGCAACTGCAACTGTAATTCTGTAGCTGCTCTACCTCCCCTGCCCCTAGGGCAGTGGTCAAACTGCAAACTCCTTTCACTCTGTCCCAGAATTTTTTTCCCACTCACCTCCTCTGTCGTCTTTGTTTTTTGTGGGTTGAGAAGTCTAGTAACTCCCACAGCTCACTGATTCAGGGTGCTAGGACCTGTTCTGCCCAGCTCCTGGTCTGGTTGATTTGGGCACAGCCCATGACTTTGTTCTGCTCTGCTCTGCTCTCAGCTCCATTTATCTAGCAACCTTATCTAGCAACCATCCAGTCTGTCCTGGAATGGAGTCCTGCTTCTCTCTGCTATTTTGTGGGTTCTGCAGTTCTAGAATTTGTTCAGAGCCATTTTTATAGGTGTTTGGAGGGTCCTGATGGAGAGCTTTAGGCTAGTCCCTGTTTTCCAGCTGCCACCTTGGCTCCATCCTTTTGCATACAGGATTATAGTTCTTAATCCATTCTGCTATATGCTTCTGTTTTATGGGAAAGTTCACCCCTTTCACATTCACAGTTATGATTACTATTTGTATCTTTTCCTCCATCTTATTTCTCCTATTTATGTTTTTATTTCTTATTTCTCCCTTCCACTTCTCAAAAGAGTTTTGCTTTCTTGATTCTCATCCCTTGTCTTACCTTTTTCCTCTTGCTACTTCTTCCCTCCCTTCTGACCATCCCCCTTTTCTTTCCTCTTTCCTGTCCTACTGCCTGTAGGACAAGCTTGATTTCTATATTTATCAGAGTATGTTATTCCCTTCTTGAACCAAATCCAATGGGAGTAAAGCTCAAATACTGCTCTTCTCCCTCCCTTCTTTCCTTCTACTATAGAGATTTGTTTTCATCAGTGAAATTTTTTTCCATTTGTTCTTTTTCCTTCTCTAATTTGGTTTTTAAAGTCTTCCTTGAGTTCTTCCAGGAATGCTTTTTGGGCTGGAGACCAGTTCATACTCCCTTTTGAGGTTTCAAATGTGGTTATAGTGTCCATGCTGTCCTCTTCTGAATTGTTATTTTGATGATCCCTGTCTCTTTGTGCCTTTTCAAGTGGTTTAATTTACCCTTTTCTATTACCTCCTTACCTCTTCTCCCAGAACCATCTCTTTGTATCTCTTAATTATGTTTTTATCATTATATCATTTATTTTACACTGACACCCACAGTCTATCTATATCTTTTTCAATTGTCATAATAACTGTCCTATTCTCAAGACTGACATATATATATATATATATATATATATATATATATAAAACAATATAATCCTGTATAAGGATGTAAATAATTTACTTTATTGATTAACAAGGGGTTTCCCCTGTTTACCTTTTTATGTCTTTCTTGAGTTTTGTATTTGAAGATCAAATTTTCCATTGAGCTCTGGCCTTTTCATCAGAAAGGTCTGGAATTCCCTTATTTCATTGAATGGCCATCTCCTTTCCTGAAAATTTATGATTAGTTTTGCTGGGTAGTTGATCCTTGGTTGTAGTTCAAGATCCTTTGCCTCCTGGATTATCATATTCCAATTTCTCCTGTTATTTAATGTAGAAGCTGCAAGATCCTGCATGATCCTGACTGAAGTTCCATGATATTTGAATTGTTTCTTTCTGGCTGCTTGCAGTATTTCTCCTTGGCAAAATAATTCTGGCATTTGGCTATAACATTTCTTGGAGTTTTCAATTTGGGATCTCTTTCAGGGAGTGATTGGTGGATTCTTTCCATGGCCATTTTACCCTCTGGTTCTAGGACATTGAGACAGTTATCCTTAATGATTTCTTGGAAGATACTGTCCATGCTCTTCTTTTCATCATGGTGTTCCAGTAGACCAATAATTCTTAGATTGTCTCTCCTGGATCTATTTTCCAGGTCAATTGTTTTTCTAATCAGATATTTCATGTTTTTTTTTTCTATTTTTTTCACTTTTTAGATTTGATTTGACTGATTCTTGATGTCTCATAGAGTCATTAGCTTCTACTTGCCAAATTCTAATTTTTAATGTATTATTTACTTCATTTAGCTTCTCTATCTCCTTTTTCATTTGGTTGATTTTACTTTCCAATGACACATTTTCTACATTTATATTCTGAATCTCCTTAACCATTTTGCCAATTTTATGTTTTAAAGATTTGTTTTCATCAGTGATTTTTTTCCACTTGTTCTTTTACCTCTCTAATTTGGTTTTTAAAGTCTTCCTCGAGTTCTTCCAGGAATGCTTTTGGGGATGGAGACCAGTTCACACTCCCTTTTGAGGTTTCAGAGGTGGGTATCATGTCCATGCTGTCCTCTTCTGGATTGTTATTTTGATGTTCCCTGAGTCCATAATAGGAATCAATGGTCTTTGGCTTTTATTTATTTTATTCATGTAAGCATTTAGAGATATAAAACTTCCCTTAAGAACTGCTTTTTAGTCTGTGAACTGGGGGCCTCCAGGGTAGCTGCTCCCACAGCCACAGTCTCTGTGCTGGTGTCTCCTGTAGCTCCAACAAACTCCTGTCCTGGGCTGAGAGTCCTGGGGCTCAATCGCCACTGTAGCTGGTACTTCTGCCCTGGGCCTGCTCCTGTTCCCACATTGCACTTGCCCCGCACTCTCCCAGAGCAGCACACTTGCTGGGTTCCTCTGCTGTTCCTGGCTGGTGTGGTCTGGTGCTGTTCCATGTGCCTGGTGCTCCTGCCCCACTCAGTCTACTAGTGGCTTCTAACTCTCTCAGATCTGCTCAGATTCACTTTTTTAGATATATCTGACAGAATTTGTAAGATAGCTCCAGTAGTTCCCTCCTTTCACAGTGCCATCATGGCCCCACCCCACTCCTAAAGTGGTTTTCTAGTAATATAGCTCACAAGCCCTCACTGGTGTGATTCCCCAAATTGATTATCTGTAGATATCAACTAGCTATTCTGTAAAATGAGCTGGAGAAGAAAATGGCAAACTACTCCAGTATCTTTGCCAAAAAAAATCCCAAAGGGGATCATGAAGAGTCAGACATTACTGAAAGAACTGAACAACAAAGCTTTTAGAAATGTATATTTAATAAGATAGTATTACAAGTCTAGTCATTACAGACAAAGCCCCTGAACCAGGGGTACATCCTGCCTAACGTACATCCAGAGTCCTGAGGAAAGTGGGCTCAAGCTTAGAGTGCATGTGGCAAATGGGATAACTGACAGTTCTCAGAAGTCCTTTTTCTTTCCTTCATTGAGTTTTCATGATGTTCTTAGCCATAATGCTTTTCTACTTTGCTCTATGGAGCAAATTTTCTTTTCCCTTTCTGTTTTTTTTTGTCCTCAACTCCCAATGCATACACTTCCACCAGTCTCTGCTTTCTGAGGAATGCTGTTATGATGCAGATAAGAAATACAAATCCTCCAAGTTTCTGAAGTTCACAAAGTCCTTCTCTGTTCAAGGTAGAAGGGAAAAGACAGATGCTCTTCTCCTCCTCTCCAAAACTGATATCCTCTCAGGAGCTCAGCTACAACTTCTCTCTACTTTATGCTGCCAGATATTTAAATCTGGGTTCTGAACTGGTTTGCTACTTATAGAAGAAGCACAAGGCATTCTAGGGAATATATTAATTTAATGCTCTTGATTAATTGATTCAACAGAGATGTATGAACCTGATAAAGATATTAAAGATAGAGTATTTTATTAATCACTTTAGGTGAGGTCCAGTGATTGATGGATTGACTAAATCATACCTCTTTCATTCTTATATCAGGTTGTTAATGGAAGAAGTTCATAAGTATAAGATTCTCAGCTGCTTCTCCCTATTTATAGGTTAACAAAATTCTTTGAACTCACTGTAGGTAAAGCAATAGCATAAATAGTGTCCAGGAAGCTTCTGTCAGCTGGTGATAGCAACATAGTTCTTGAAAAGCTAGAGCAAAATGTCTTATAGCTCTCATTGTTGCTTACTTTCCCAGTTCTGGTGCATGATGTCTGTTGACTCTGGGTCAGCATGAACCATAACCACGTAATAGAACAAACATCTGAAAAGCCAAGGCATTCCACAATGCCAACACTAGGGTAAGAGAATCAAGACTAATCATCAAGGACACAGTAGAGGCATTGTATTTCCCAGCCGCTATTCGTGTCTCTCCTATATTCACTCCATTTACTTTTACCACAATGTTCTTTAGTGCTACTATGTGCACGTAAAACACTGTCTCACCACCAAGTGTATGCCATTCTTATCCAAAAGATTCACCAGAAGCTCTTGTTTCAAAAAATGTTCCCTGGGGCTTTGAAATCCCTTGCTACTCCAAATGGAAAATGGGCTATTTGGGTAATCATAATTATACAAATATCTCTTGAGATAGCATCCACTGGCTAGCCTAACAATAAACTGGGTGGGAAGCCACAAAACAAACAAACAATTAATTTAGACAGAATATCAAAGTAAATAACAAGGGAAAAACAACTCAATAGAATTATTATGTCTATTCTCATATGTGAATGGTGCTCACTCTACCTCAAATTGAGAGGAGATAGAATATTCTCAACATAATTCATACTCCTAGGGTTGTATCATTTCTTGAATACTTCCCATAGTCCTTCTTCCAGTGGCTAGTTGCACCTCCATATTTTGCCACTTCACCTATGAAATAACCATTTCTTTCTGAATCTAAAGCCGATATCTGCTTCTCCAAGAAGTTGCTGCTGTCTTCTCCAAGAGTATTCATATTATTCTTCTGGACTATCTTCTTCCTCTTTTGTAATACTGCCAAGTCAACTGGAAACCAATCAATAAATGCTCAATTCCAATGTTAGTCTTGTCCACGGGCAAGTCTGTCCAGCCCATAAACAGCACCTTCAGGGAGCTCTCAAGACCTTTTTTGATCTCGGTCACCACCCTCCTCAAATGGGAAGTCCTCCAGGCTCCCATCCCTATTGTTTTAGGGCAAACAAATTCTTTTCCAGTTCCTTCATGCCTCTGGCAGCTAACATTTGAGACATATGAATTACCTTGAAGTTTTACTCAACTTCAGGGTGGTACCTGGCAACCCTGGAGAAGACAGGGCAGAAGAGGAATAGTGATGATTTCCTCACATACCTACCAATACAACATAGGCTCTTGTCTCCCTTGCATCATTAGTTGGCTCCCTTAAATGCGCTCTCTCTCTCTTCTCTCTCTCTCTCTCTCCTCTCTCTCTCTCTCTCTCTCTCTCTCTCTCTCTCTCTCTCTCTCTCTGTGTGTGTGTGTGTGTGTGTGTGTGTGTGTGTGATGGATTCCTTTGGCAGTCTGGCAAAACCTCTGGGCCCCTTCTCAGAATAATGTTTTTGAAACAATTGAAGGGAATGCAAATGTTCGGTTAAACTAAAAGTTGTATATTTTCCATCTAGTGAAATTAAAGATGTATATTTTTCCCATCCAAGTTCATGGACCCCTCGGAAATCTATCCAAAGACCCTTCAGCCTATGGCTTCCAGGTTAAGCACCCTTGCTCAGGTGGAATTGTTAATGCATTGAGCTACCATTTCAGCTATTTTCCCAGTCCTGATGCATCAGAGAGTGTCTTAAGAGGTCACACATAACTGTAGGGACTTTTTTCTGCCCATAGTAATAGCAGGCCCTTACTGGACCTGGAATGGAAAACCTACAAGCTTTCATTTCCAAGAACAAGATACCTCCCTTACCTGCACCCCCATCTATCTGAATCGTACTACCTATAAGCATTCCTTGCCGAGGGAAAGGAGGCTCAGGTTTGGGCATCAAACATGTAACAAATCAATCTTGAGTAGTATTAAGAGCAATCATTGTGATTAAATGGATCAATTTAGGTGTGTGCTTATCAGAATGAGAAGTAAAAGGCTATCGGTGGCACGTATACGTGACTTAACACATTTTTCTTGGTCTCAGAGAGGACAACTAGGAGCCATGAGTGGAAGCTACAGAGAAGTATTTGGATCAATGTAAGGAAACAGCTCCTAAATGGAGTTGTGTTGAATGTCAGAGCTGTTGGAATGAATAGTAAAGTCCCTACCTCTGAGGGGCTATAAGAGAAATCGATTATAATCTTTTCGGGGCTTTTGTAGATAGTGTTCATGCTGTAGGTATGGGTTGAACCAAATATGCCTCAGAGGTCCATTCTAATTCCGTGATTCTATAATTGTAATCATAATTCTATCACATGGTACATCGCAAAATTTCTGGGCCTTCTTTCTTTTGATGCCAGGAATGTGATAAATGTCCTTGGCTGCTATTGTTTTTTCCCCTAGCCTTGCAAAGATCCCTTCCATCTATATTAATGAGTGTCCCCTATTTACAACTGTGACTATTAAAGCATTTGGCTGTTTGGTATATTGGAAGCTCTCTATTTTTTGTTTTGGTATCTACATAAGCAAGTCAATACTGGCTGCACAAAGGCTCACTACAGGTAAATTCCACATAACCAAAATAATTTTGCAATAACATTAATGAATTGCAACATCGTTCTCATACCTCACCATTACTTCATGAAGACTCTCTGCAAAATTCCAAGTGATCAGTTGGGACACAAATTAGATGGTTGGCTACAATTCATACTAAAGCTTGAGCTTTGGCAGCATAAATTCCCCTTAGTGTTAGTTTCCGTTTGCCATATTACTTACATCATGTGCATGTATATTATTCCTGTGGAATTAACTGTCCCTTATAACACTGATCCACATAGTGTCTTATTTTCATTGGACCAGCTAATGGTATTAATCAAGATTTGTCATTTATCTATTCAAAGACAAAGACAGACAAAGAGAGAGAGGGATATTTTACAGACTCTACTCTGCCAGATTCTGGCTTATAAAATATGGATTGGCATTTTATTTGTATGGTATCTTTCAAACATCAATTTTGTCTCAATATTATCAGGTAGGGAACATACCTTGATGGTCATATACATCAATGTCTACCTGAAGAGGTGAAAATATAGCCTTGGTTTGAAAGTTTGCATCTGTTTTACTGATGTTAAGAACCACCAAGGGCAGCATCATTTCAGGATCTCATGAAATACTTCTTTCAGTCATCAGGGTGATAGAGTGAGTATTGTTTATATGTCTTCACAAATTATTTTTATTCAATAAAATCAACAAAGATGCATTCTTTCTCCTATAGATGAGGGACAGTGTTAGACACAGGGGTAACTTAGTACCTACAAAGAACGATAAAGTGTGTCCCTATTCTTAGGGTTACACTACACCTAGGTGGCTCATCTGTCAATTTTAGAAAGAGAAAATGAGAACCTAACTTAATATCCACTAAAGTTAGACAGTGAGTGAGATAGACTGGAAAAGGAAATGAAAGTAGTGAAAACAAGTTGGAATATAAAATAAGTCAAGACTGAGACTTTGCTAAAGGAAATAAAGTGGGGAGAAAAGATTGAGGTAGACAATAAGCAGGTCCCTGGTATCACAAATTGCTTTACATAAGATATGGGAGTTGAGCTGGGTGTTTGAAAAGGGATAGGATTTGAACAGGCAGAGAAAGGGAGGTATTTAGGGAATCCTAAAGGAATATCTCAACATTTGAAAGAAAAATTGGTAACTCCTGAGGAAGCCTCTGAAATGCTTAGCTTTATTGGAACAAGATGATTCCATAGAGTTATGAAGATATTTCAGAGGACAATGCAATTTGAGGAAAGTGAATTCTTCTTTTCAGGTCTATTTCCTCATTTTTACAAATGAGGGAGTTCTTTTAAATGATTTCTTCCAGCTGTAAACCTATGATACTGACCTTGTCTGACCCATTTAAAATTTTTATTTTTTAATTAACAAGCATTTACCTTCTCAACTAGCTCTACTGAAAAGAAAAAAGAGACAAAACCATTGTGACATTTACATAGCCAAGAAAAGCAAATTCTCACATTGTCCATGTCCAAAATTGTTTGTATCTGATACATAATTCATCACAAGTGGGGAAAAGTGGAATTGTCAAACCCCTTGGAGAATAAATGCAACCCATTTGTATTGGTGATGTAAAGACCAATTAATATGCCCAAGGAAAATAATCTTTTGGGTAGGAGTGCATAACTCTAATAGAATGTAAACCAGATGTCCTTACTGGATCAGACAAGATAGAATTCAGAGAATGACCAACTCCAGGGGCTGGGTTGGAAGTGGTAAAAAAGAGTTTATAGAATCATTCCAAAGTGAAGAAATCAGCCCAGTGAGAGGAGAGAAAGCATCAAGGAGATACCAGTTTGTCTCATGCAAATTTGTCACTGAAGGTAGCCTTCTTTTGTGGTGGCAACATGTCAAACACATGTAGTATGGTAGCTAAATTTCTGGACTTGGAGTCAGGAAGTTCCAAATCCTCCCCCAGGCATTTATCAACTGTATGACCCTGAGTAAGTCAATTAACCTCTCTGGGCATCACTTTCTTTATCTCTAAAATGAAGGAGCCATTCTCCATCGTGAGTTCCCTGGATTTGTCCTTGTCCCTTAGGTTGCTGAGAAAAGCGCAGTATGTCAGGGTTGGTCCTCACGGAATCCATATATCTGTGGCTGTGCACAACGTTCTCCTGGCTCTGCTCCGCTCACTCAGCATTATGTCGTGTAGGTTTTTCCAGGTTGTTATGAAGTCTGCATCATCCCCATTTCTTATGGCACAATAGTATTCCATCACCTTCATATACCACAGCTTGTTCAGCCATTCCCCAATTGATGGGCATCCCTTTGATTTCCAATTCTTGGCTACCACAAAGAGAGCTGCTATAAATATTCTTGTACATATGGGTCCTTTTCCCGCTTGCGTGATTTCTTTGGGATACAACCCTAGAAGTGGTATTGCTGGGTCAAAGGGTATGAACATTTCTATAGCCCTTTGGGCATAGTTACAAACCGCCCTCCAAAATGGCTGGATCAGCTCACAACTCCACCAGCAATGTAACAATGTTCCAATTTCCCCACATCCTTTCCAGCATTTATCATTCTCCTGATTTGTTATTTTAGCCAATCTGACAGGAGAGATGTGGTATCTAAGAGTTGTTTTGATTTGCATTTCTCTAATCAGCAGTGATCCAAGGACAAATCCAGGGGACTCACGATGGAGAATGCTATCTTCATCGAGACAAAGAACTGCGAAGTTTGAATACAGACTGAGGCACACTACATGCTCGCCTTTTCTGCTTCTCTTTTGTTTTTGTTTTGGTTTTTTTTTTTTTTTTGGTTCTGTTTCTTCTTTCTCATGATTCATTCCACTGGTCAAGGTTCTTCTCCATGACTTGACTAGTGCATAAATTAATTCAATGCGAAGTTATACATGACAGTTATATGAGACTTCATGCCGTCTTGGGGAGGGAGGGGGGAGGAAGGGGAGAAAAACTGGAACTCAAGACTATGTAGAACCGTGTGTGGTAAACTAAAAATAAATAAAGAAATTTATAAAAAAAAATGAAGGAGCCAGACTCAATGACATCTAAGGTCCCTTCTAGCTCTAAATCTATGGTACTATAATCCCTTCTAACACAATAGGACTGATGTGTCTGTATTCCGTAATGAGCTTTGTATGACTTGATTATTTGTTAGTCAGCTTCACCAATATAGGAAGTGACCAAGAAGGCCTCATATTAATATGTGTTAGAATATCTGAGAAAAATCTCTCAAGTCAAAAGATGAGAACTGGATCCAAAATTTCTGAGAAAGTCATCTACCATGCTATATACTAAGGATGTGCTCCTTCAAACAACCATCAACATTTTTTTTAAATTGTGTTTACAAGATTTCTTAACTACTAACTAAAACAGGTCAGCTTGACCTCTAGCTGGCAAAACATTCTGGCTAGCTCGTGTTACTGTATATACTCAAGAAAGTAATAAAGCTACATTTCTTTTAAAATATCCCATAATTTAGTAAGCTACCCCCTGCCCCCAAAGGAAATTGAACCAGCGAAGAAGACTAATGTTTATGCTAGGTGTTATTGCCTGCAGGGTGTTAATATCATCTTGGAAAATTAAAAAAATCACCAAAATATTTAATCAGATTATGAATAAGTAATATACTACATCTATAGAATATTTCTGGACCTTATGGTTTAACCCTTTTCCTCCAAAACCCTATGAGGAAGATAGTGCATTATTTTCTTTTTCCAGATGAAGAAGTTGAAGCCAGGATTCAAACCCAGGTCTTATGACTCCAATTTCAGTGTTCTTTCCAATGAAAATGCTGTCTCGCTAGAACTCATAATATGACATCCAAAATACTTTAAAAGAGCTCACAAAATCAGATGAAAGTTTATAAAATTCAGAAGATATGTGAAACATGAAAATTCCAATGATAGTGGTTCAAGGTTTTCTTCAAAGTTATCACTGAATGAGCATTATTCAAAGACCAATATGTTTCTCATAATTTTCTAAATCGACCCCAAATCTAATATTTATTTTGTACATTAAAAAAACTTTCTAGAAGGGACTCTCTTATTTCTTTTTTTTGGGAGGGGGACTTAGAAATGAGCTAAATCTAGCTTTGAATTAGGAATCTTTACCAGAATTCTACTTCAGAGTGAGGGTATAATGAATCAGTGAGTGACTGACTATGCAGTACTATGAGTGACCCAATCTGAGCTGTACTACATAAACTGCTGAATTTGTCCAACCCAGGATGTGCATGCCTCAGAGCATCTTATTATATTCATCTGGTTTTCATTTGATAGGAAATGACAAACATTTTACTTGGAAAAAATAAAACAATGATGGAATTGTAAAACATCTTCAGCACTTAGACTTTTGATGCTCATGTCTGAATTCTCAGTTTGGGGCTTTTTTTCCTGTTACACAAATGATGGTACAGTTTGTTTTGTTTCTTTGCTTTTTATTGGCACTGTTTTTCATTATGTTCTATCAGTCCTGATTTTCACACAGAAACTGAATTATTCTTTGAACTTTTTACATATGAGAGGAAGCCTTATATCAATGTTCAGAATCAACTCATTGGTAACAACCGAAAGAATTTTGCTTTTGTTGGTGATATTATTTAAACTTAGTGATTCAATTCAAAATATATTTAAATGCCTCCCACCAGTGCATAAGGCTATGGGGCTAAGTGCTGAGGATACAAAACTAAATGAACTACATGCAAGATGTTAATCTAACTGATGGTAACTACCAAAAATACAAACACAAAAGTCATTCTGATGCAAGTGAGAATGAGACTGGGTGCCACAGTGGCACAGTGAAAGTGTAATGAATTTGGGAGTTAAAAGACTTGAGTTTAAATCATGACTCAGTCACTAATCATCTTTGGGATCTGGGTCAAACCACTTAACTCTGTAAGCCAAAGTCCTCATATAAGTCTTCATCTGTAAAAAGAAGGGATTGTTCTCAGTTACTTCTCAGATCTGCCGCATCTCTAAATATACGATCCTAGGATCCTGAGGTGGGCAAAGGAGAGATCCAGTCAGTAAGGTATAATAAATGTAAGGTGGGAGAGATCACATAAATCTAGAGAATAGTGGAGAGAAAGTATGAAAGAAGACTTCTTGAAGGATGCAGCATCTTGATATATGGCCTGAAGGTCCAAGGGAAAGTGGCACCCTCTTCACATCTAGGGGCCCCAGGTTTGGACTCACAAGAACCAGGTTCAATTTTGGGGGAAGCAGTTATCCCAAAAAAAGGATATTATACTTTTTCACCCACTGACTTACCCTGAAGTAGAATTCCGGGAAGTTTTTCTTAATCAAATTAAGCTCATTTCTAAGGTTTTCCCAATATGGACTATGAGGGTTCCTTCTAGAAAGTTGCTTTAATGTACAAAATAATAGATATCAGGAATGAGACAGCTGTTATGTTCTCCATCACAATGAAATGCTTAAAATATTAAAAGATTCACAAGTATGCATTGGTTGTCCTTCATGCTTGAAGAGGACCAAAATGACAATGCTATATTGGGGTCAACGTACAGTGGCACTGCATTTAGTCACATGGGTCACAACACTTACAAACATCAAAATGCATTGATAGTTACTTAAAACATTGAACAGTAACACACAAGCTCCTATCCTACTCCCCCAGGTGATTAACTGTTGTTATCATTTGTCCTTTGTTTTGGAAGAGGGCTAACCATCACATGTAATATCTTGACTGATGCGTGAATTGGGCTTAAAAGAGACAGAGTTGCACAAAGTCATCAGCCTCACCCTATCTTCCTGAGTCCAGTGGGAGGACAAAAGTCAAGATGACTGATGATGGCGTGGTATGCAATGGATTACTTTGGTGTCTTTGATACCTGATCAAGCTCTAAGTGCCTGTTTCAGCTGCCTTCAAGGCTATTGTAACGAATTGTTCTCATACACCTATTCAACCAGGAAAAGACTTCATGTACTTGGAATAGACATCCCCCTAACTCACCAACGGGTCTGAAGCCCCTTGGTTACCCTCAACCTGTTTTATCCATCTGCCAAGAAAGTTTTACCAGGGCATGGCTGCTGCATCTGCTACAGCTTCTTGGAGCCACAGGTAAGAGTTGGGTCAATCAAATGGAAGGCAAAGGTGAATGAGAAGCCCTGAAAAGGGCTTGGCAAGTCCTTACACCAGAAGTTCCAGTCATCCTGAACACCCCATATACTCCAGGAAGTTGATAATTAGAATATGAAACATGCATACTAAACTGATATTTCACTTCCACCTTGGAATCATACTATTCATGAGACACAGAAACAGACAGAGATTAGTAGAATCAGACATAGACATGGACTAGCAGAGAGAAAAAGAGAAAAAAGGAACAGGAACAATGACGCCAATAATCGCTTTCTTAAAGTTTACTGAGTGTGCAGCCTTTTTTTTTGTCTTTAACAAAATCCACAGGGATGGTGACTATGGTTGTGCCTACTCTTTAGCAATAGTTCAGAGAACATGTGTAACTGGAAAGAGCCCAATCATCAGGCCCAACAAAAATGGCCAAGGTGCAGACTTGTCACCATGCTCTATAAAACAGCTACCTTCTCTGGCCCAAATCTGGAAGATGCAAGAGCTTCCCTGATTGGCCCCATTATACTCCTCCCAACACTCAGTGGAATATTTTGTCTCCAGACATCAACTTATATCCATCTGGAACATTTATTCCTATCCCCAATTCTAAAAACTTTTCTAGCAGTTTAGAGAGCATTTAACATGTTGTACTTTCAATGAACTGCACAGTACACTAGAGAGTCTCAGTCCAAGTGGCACAGTTCTTAATTGCCTGCTAAATCCCATGTCTCAAAAGTCCATTCAGCATAAGTTTTAGACAATCCTAAAATTATCATTCTTTTGTAGGGACACAGACATTCCACAGCTGGAGAGTCCATCTATCATTCCATTACTCTCTATTACTCCTCATGAAACTATTCTTCATCTTTACTGTGAACTGCAATCTCCATATTTCTCTCCGCCTGCCTCCCACAACACTACCTCCACAATCCTTTCAACTAAGTCTCTAAACCCATAATTTATTGAAACAAATCGAAATTTTACATTAAAAAACAGAACCATCAAGTTGAAATCAGCAATTCAATCTAGCAGACTATGTAGAAAAGACACAAAACAGCTTCCAGTTAATCTGAAAGTGGGGAGGGCAGGGGGCACACCAGGAGGCTGGTGTGTCAGGAAAGAATTCCTGTATAAGGTAGGCAGATAAACCTTGAAGGAAGCTAGAGATTCTAAGAGGTGGAAGTTAGAAGTGAATGCATTCCAGACTGAAGGATAGTCAGTAAGTACAAATATCTAAAGGTGGGAAATAGAGTATCATGTGTAAGGAATAGTAAGAGGGTCAGTTTGACTGGACCAGATATGTGTGTATGTGTGTGCATATATAGGTGTGTATATATATACATACACATATACACACAAAGATTTGTGTGTATATATCATCTTTTTTACATATGTGTGTGTACATGTAAATATACATACATATGTGTGTGTGTCTGTTTATATATGCTAGCAAGATGATAAAGTGTATTTTCACCATTGCTCTTTGGCACTAAGGTTCACTGCCCAAATCTCAACTCAGAGCAACACCACTATATAATAACATTTAATACTTAAATAAATGTGGTGTGTTGTATCATAAATGTTCTTATCTCTTTTTTGTTAACCTGTCCCTCCAACTACTTTCCCTTGCACTGAGGAAAAACAATTTAAGCAAAAAAAAATGTTTAAAGTATAGTCCAACAAAAACAAAATCCCTCTTTGTCCATGTCTGAAAATGTCTATTTCTACATTTCCAGTTCATCACTTCTCTGTCATCTCTGTCAGGAGCTGAGTGCCATGTTCATCTTCATTCTTTTGGACTTATGATTTATCAGAGCATTGTACAGAGTCCCATCGTTTTTCAAAATTGTTTTTTTTCCTATAGTGTTATCGTTTATTTTATTTCGTTATTTTACTTTTATATTATTTTCACAGTTCTGCTCACTTCACCATGCATAGCTTTATAGAGGTTTTCCCAGTTTCTTCTAAAACTGCCCAAGAAATGGGGAAGTCTGGAAGAGAGGTGAGTTCAGAGAATATCATTAAATATAATGATATTCCATAATGCTCAATGATGAATTCACTGGTATTCTTTTGTTGTGATGGTGATGGCTTTTTTGAGCAATACTATAATCATAGGATTCAAGCGTTCATCTATGTAATACAAATGAGCTTTTTCTTAGTCTTCAGAGTAAAAACCAGGCGCATAAAAGCCTTCATGCATCTCTAAGCCCATCATAATCTAACTAGAGTCAGATATGTGGAAAAAAAATGAAAGCCCTGAAGAGGGACTGGGATATGGATTTCATGTCCACTCTGCAGAGGTAGGAGTACCTAGAGATGTTCACTTGTTTCTCACTTGGCTCACATGCAGGCAAACTGTGAGAACAAGGAAAACACTTAGCAGCCAGCGGTTCAGAGTTTCCCCCTTGTTCACATTTGGGGACCAGGAGGTGGGAAAGAGATGAAGAGAGAGTTATGCAGAAAAAAGTGGCTTTTCTTGATTTAATGATGAATTAATTTTGGTTTGAAATTGAATATTAGTTAAAACTACAGTGATTTACTATCAAATATGCTAGTTGTCTGGAGATGTATAACTGTTTTTAACTAGCCTTCTTTCAGAACTTTTCTATAATACTGACAGTTCCTTAGTACAGATTAGTCCAGAGATTTATGCGTGAATGACAGAAGTGTTTTAGGCTTCCATTTCTTGCCTTCAATAGATTTGCAAACCTACTAAGAAGGAAACTCAATGATCACCATGCCTTCAAGACATTTATTTTCCATTTGTTACCTGGATTTTAAGTATTCTTACATGTTTAAAATTATCTCCCTCCATGCACACACATACACACATATATGTGTGTATGTGTTTTATACATGTAAACAGCTCTGAGGTTTCACCTCACATCTATCAGATTGACTAACATGAGAGAAAAGGAAAATAATAAATCCTGGAGAAGATATGCAAAAATTAAGAGACTAATCCACTGGAGTTATGAACAGGCTCAAACATTCTGGAAAACAATTTGGAATTATATACAAAGGGCTATAAAACTGTGAATGCCCTTTGACAAAGCAATATCACTATATTACTGTCTTGCCACTGGACTTTGATAACCCTGGAAGAGAGAGTGAGTTTGACAACTTTATGTAACTGTGCCTCACTTAAATTTAATTCACATGAAAGTCAAGACATCATCCCATGATGTCATTGGTCTTCTTCAAAAACAAAGGACAAAATAACCACTAGTAGGTCTGTATCTCAAATGGATCAAAGAAAAAAGAAAAGGACCCATATGCATGAAAACATTTACAGCAGCTCTTTTTGTGGTGACAAAGAATTGCGAACTGAGGGAGTGTCCAACAGTTGGGGAATGACTGATCAAATTGTGGTATGTGATTGTGATGGAATACTATTGTGCTATATGAAATTGTGAAGGGACTGGTTTCAGAAAAACCTGGGAAAAGTTACCCGAACTGATGCAAAATGAAGTGAGCAGAACTAAAAGAACATTCTACCCAGTAACAGCTGTAGTCTAATGATAGTCAATTGTAAAAGACTCAGCAGCAATGATCTAAGACAATTCCAAGGGAAATATTATCCAGAAAAAAAGAGAACTGATGGACTCTAATTACAAACTAAACTACATTTTCTTACTTTATTTTTATTGCCTTTCCTCCTCATCACATGGCTAATATGGAAATATACTTTTCATGGCTTCATATACATAATGGGTATAATATTTCTTGCTTTCTCAATGAATGGCAGAGAAACTGGAGGGAGAGAGAGAAAATTTGGAAATGATTTTTTAAAAATTATCAAATAATAAAAAATAACATAACCTTGAAAGCAAGGGCTTTTTCTTACTTTCTTCTTTTTTCCTTCCTTCCTTCTATTTTTTTCCTTTTCCTTCTTCCTCCTTCCCTCCTCTCATCCTTCTCTCCCTTTTCTTCTTCCTTCCTCCTTGTTGATTGATTGATTCTTTCAGTACTTGCTGCTGATCTTAGCATCTATCCTCCTGTATTGATCATGGCAGGGTTCATCTAAAAGTTTCTAATCTCTCTCTGTCTATAATCAACACCTATAGGCATCTGACCACCACTATTCGACATACAGTATAATTTAATGCAAAGAACAATCTCCCCTGCTGGCACCTGCCTTTCAATGCCCCTTTCTTTTTTAATTGTTTAATTTATTTTTAGTTTAAAACATTCACTTCCATAAGATTTTGAATTCCAAATTTTCTCCCCCTCCCCCACCCCAAGACAGCATGCAATCTGATATAGACTCTACATATCCATTCATATTAAACATATTTTCACATTAGTCATGTTTTAAAGAAGAATTAGACCAACAGAAGGAAGCACAAGAAAAAAGAAACAAACAAAAAAAACTGCAAATACTATGCCTCTATCTGCATTCAGAATCCATAGTTCTTTTTTCTGGATGTGAGCAGCATTTTCCATCATGAGTCTTTTGGAGTTGTCTTAGATTCTCACATTGCTAAGAAGAGGTTGGTCTATCAAAGATAGTCATTTCATAATGTTGCTGTTGCTTTGTACAGTATTCTCCTGGTTCTACTCACTTCACTCAGCATCAGTTCATGTAAGTCTTTCCAGGTTTTTTCTGAAATCTGCCTGGTCATCATTTCTTATGAAACAATAGTATTCCATTATATTCATATACCAGAACTTGTTCAGCCATTACCCAATTGATTGGCATCCCCTCAATTTGCAATTCTTCACCACCACAAAAAGAGCTGCTATAAATATTTTTGTACATGGGAGTCCTTTTCCAATTTTTATGATCTCTTTGGGATACATACCTAGAAGTGGTATTGCTGGGTCAAAGGGTTTGCACAGTTTAATAGCCCTTTGGGCACAGTTCCAAATTGCTCTCCAAAATGGTTGGATCAGTTCACACCCCCACCAATAATGAATTAGTATTCCAATTTTTCCACATCTTCTACAACATTTATCATTTCCTATTTTGTCATGTTAGTCAATCTGATCGGTGTGGTGTGGTATCTCAGAGTTGTTTTGATTTGCATTTCTCTAATCAGTAGTGATTTAGAGCATTTTTTCATATGACTCTAGATAGCTTTAATTTCTTCCTCTGAAAACTGCCTGTTCATATCCTTTGACCATTTATCAACTGGGGAATGACTTGTATTCTTATAAATTTAACTTAGTTCTCTATATATTTTAGAAATGAGACCTTTATCAGAGACACTGGTTGTAAAAATTGTTTCCCAGCTTTCTGCTTCCCTTCTAATCTTGGTTGCATTGGCTTGGTTTGTGCAAAAACTTTTCAATTTAATGTAATCAAAATTATCCATTTTGCATTTCATAATGTTCTCTGTCTTTTGTTTGGTTATAAATTCTTCCATTCTGCACAAATTGGACTCTTGATCTCCTAGTTTTCTTATAATATCAGCCTTTATATCTAAATTGTGTTCACATTTTGACTTTGCTTTGGTATACAGTGTAAGATGTTGATCTATGCCTAGTTTCTGCCAAAAGATTTTCCAGTATTCCTAGCAGTTTTTGTTAAATAGTGAGCTTTTTTTCCAGAAGTTGGAGTCTTTGGATTTATCAAACAGTAGATTACTACAGTCATTGACTATTATTTCTTCCATACCTAACCTATTCTACTGATCCACCACTCTATTTCTTAGGCAGTACCAAGTAATTTTGATGATCACTGCTTTATAATATAATTTAAGACCTGATACAGCTAGGCCACCTTTCCTTGCATTTCTTTTTATTAATTCCCTTGATATTCTGGACCTTTTGTTCTTCCAGATGAATTTTGTTATTATTTCTTCTAGCTCTGTAAAATAATTTTCTAGTTGTTTGACTGGTATAGCACTGAATAAGCACATAATTAATTTATGTAGGTCAGCTCTGCCTACCCATGAACAAATGATGTTTTTCCAATTATTTAGATCTGACTTTATTTGTGTGAAAAGTGTTTTGTAATTGAGTTCATATAATTCCTGGGTTTGTCTTGGCAAGTAGGCTCCTAAATATTTTATAATGTCTACAGTAACTTTAAATTGAATTTCCCTATCTCTTGCTGTTGGGCTTTGTTAGCAATATATAAGAATGCAGAGGATTTATGTGGGTTTATTTTATATCCTGCAACTTTGCTAAAGTTATTTATTATTCAAGTAGTTTTTTATTTGACTTTCTAGGATTCTCTAAATATACCATCATATCATCTTCAATGAGTGATAGTTTTGTTTCTTCTTTGCCTATTCTAATTCGTTCAATTTCTTTTTCTTCTCTTACTGCTAAATTTAACATTTCTAGTACAATACTGAATAACAGTGGTGATAATGGACAGCCTTTTTTCACCTTTGATCTTATTGGAAGGGCTTCTAGCTTTTCTCCATTACATTTAATACTTGCTGATGGTTTTAGATAGATGTTATTTATTATTTTAAGGAAGACTCCATTTATTCCTATGCTCTCTAGTTTCTTTAATAAGAATAGATGTTATATTTTGTCAGAGGTTTTTCTGCATCTATTGAGATAATCATACGATTTCTGTTAGTTTTGTTGTTGATATGGTCAATTATGCTTATAGTTTCCCTAATATTGAACCAGCCCTGCATTCATGGTATAAATCCTACCTGGTCATAGAGTTTATCTTCATTATAAGTTGCTGTAAACTCTTTGCTAATATTTTATTTAAAAATGTTGCATCCATATCTCAATTTAGATATCAGCACATATTTGTATAATATAAAGGAATTTAGTAGGACTTCTTTTTTGCCTATTTTCTCAAACCATTTATATAGCATTGGAGTTAATTGTTCTTTAAATGTTTGATAGAATTCACTTATAAATCCATCTGACCCTGGAAATTTTTTCTTAAGGAGTTCATTAATGGTTTGTTCAATTTCTTTTTTTTTCTGAAATGGGGTTATTTAAGTATTTTATTTCCTCTCCTGTTAATCTGGACAATTTATACATTTTCTAAATATTCATCCATTTCACTTAAATTGTTAAATTTATTGGCTTACAGTTGGGTAAAATAGCTCCTAATGATTGTTTTCATTTCCTCTTCATCAGTTGTGTCCACCCTTTTCATTTTTGATAATGGTAATTTATTTTCTTCTTTATTTTTAATCAAATTAACCAAAGGTTTATCTATTTTATTGGTTTTTTTCATAAAACCAGCTCTTAGTTTTATTTATTAGTATAATAGTTTTCTTAATTTCAATTTTATTAAATTCATCTTTGGTTTTCAGAATTTCTAATTTGGTACTTAATCAAGGACTTTTAATTTGTTCTCTTTCTAGCTTTTTTAGTAGCACACCCAATTCATTGACCTCCTCTTTCTCTATTGTATTCATGTAAGCATTGAGAGATAAAAAATTTCCCCTAAAAACTGTTTTGGCTGCATCCCATAAATTTTGGTATGTTGTCTCATTATTGTCATTCTCTTTGATGAAGTTATTGATCATTTCTATGATTTGTATTTTGACCCACTTGTTCTTTAGGATTAGATTACTTAGTTCCCAATTAATTTTTAGTCTATCTTTCCATAGTCCTATATTACATGCAACTTTTATTGTATCATGATCTGAAAAGGATGCATTTAATATTTTTGCCTTTCTGCATTGGACTGTAAGGTTTTTATTCTCTAGTACATGGTCAGTTTTTGTGTAGGTGCCTTGTACCACTGAGAAAAAGGTATATTCATTTCTATTCCCATTTGGTTTTCTCCAGAAGTCTATCATATCTAATTTTTCTAAAATTCTATTCTCCTCCTTAACTTTTTCCTTGATTATTTTGTGATTAGATTTAACTAGTTCCAAGAGGGACAGGTTGAAGTCCTCCACTAGTATAGTTTTGCTGTCTACTTCTTTCTGTAATTGCCATAACTTCTCCTCTAAGAATTTGGATGCTATACTACTTGGGCCACATATGTTTATTAAAGATATTACTTCATTGTCTATGGTACATTTTAGCGGGGTGTAGTTTCCTTTCTTATGTCTTAATTAGATCTATTTTTGCTTTTGTTTTGTCTGAAATCAGGATTGCTACCCCTACTTTTATTTACTTCAGCTGAAGAATAATACAGAAACAACAGAAGCATAATATATTCTACTCCAGTCTACCATAGACCACAGAGTGTACTATTTGGCCCATTTTACTTTTTAAAGAATTCTTCTCTTCAGTGAGTTTTTGTGCCTCCTTTTCTATTTGGACAATTCTGCTTTTTAAGTAGTTGTTTTCTTCAATATACATTTTTCCCCCATTTGGTCAATTGTGTTTTTTAAGGAATTGTTTCTACAGTCATTTTTTGTCCTTCCTTTTCAAAGTTATTGACTCTTTCTTGAATACCTCTCATTTCTATTCCCATTTTTCTTCTACCTCTCTTATTTGACTTTTAAAATCCTTCTTGAGCTCTCCCGAGAAGTCTTTTTGGGTTTGAGACCGGTTCATATTACCCTTTGAAGTTTCAGATGTGTGTATATTGACACTGTTGTCCTCTTCTGAATTTGTGTTTTGATCTTCCCTGTCCCCATGGGAAGAATTTATGGTAATTTTCTGTTTCTACTTTTTTTTCATTATGTTTGCCTACTTCCTGGCTTTTAAAGTTGAGCTCTCCTGTTGGAGCACCAAGAACACAGTTCCAGGCTTCTTGTGTTGGGGGCCAGAGGCCTGGTAACTGGCTTTGTGTGCTGGGGCCTCAAGTGCCAGTAACTGGAGGTTGTAGGGGTCTGACAGTTTACCTGGTGCTGAGCTGAGGATCTACTGGTGGTGGCTGGTGTGTGCTGACGCCAGGTGTCATTTTTCTTCATTTCCCCAGGGCTACACTGAAGCTCTCATGGTACAGGTGGGAAGGGGGTGGAGTCTGGCCCCTAGAGGAAGCCTGCTTACCTGGGCTGCACTGAAGCACAGGGAGGTGCAGCTGCTGGATGATGCCAGACCACTGGCACATATGGTGGTTCTCTGAGCTGGAGTCTGCTTGTTCCCCTGGCTGCGCCAAGGCACACAGGGATCCTGGTGTTGGTGCTTGTCTGGTCCACCACCCTGGAGCTCAGGTCCTCCTGCTGGTTGACTGAGGTGGGGCTTGCCACTGGCTTGACAGGATACCACTTGTCCTTTAATGCTCATCTTCCACTAGATTGAGAGGGACCTTTCCCATTAATCCCCCAAGCCTCCTGGACTAAAAGACTACTGTGCCCAATTTTTTATTTGGCTCTGTTCCAGGCTTTTCTTGGGGTGATATTTTCTGGGTTTTTAGAGATCAATAAGGGACAATTAGAGTGGCTTACTGCTTACTCCATCATCTTGTCTCCCAGAAATCCCCTCACTTCCCCTTTCTAATGTTCTGGATCCTAGATTTCAGTCATTTAGACCTCTCATACATTTCTTCTCTTCCCTGCCTTCATTGCTTCCTCTGGTTTGATCCTCTTGTCTACCAGAACCCAAGTGCTCACTTGTCCAGTTTGAAATATCTCCCAGACCCAACCTAACTCTCTGGATTTCCACCCAAATCCTTCCTGAAGAACCAATTCTAACACTCCCTATACCCTAATGAACTGGTACCTCTGATTTAGTAATGATTCCCTTTCTTTGGTCTTTCATTATTAGATGGTAAGCTCCCAGATGAGAGGGATTATCTGCTTTTTTGTTGTTGTTGTTGCTGTTTACTTCTATTGTATCTTCCATGTTTAGCACAGTAGGCACTTAATAAATGTTTTTTGACTGACTTAAATGAGCCATTTACTCAGTTTGAATAATATTCCTTTTCAAAGAATCATGAACTGTCAAAGTTGGAAGGAAACTCAGAGGTCATCTAGTCCCAAATATCTCTGGATGAAAACACGCTTAATATGTTATGCAATAAGTGGTCACCTATCTTCTTCTGGAACATCTCCAATGGAGGAGTCCAATGCATCCAAAGGCAGCTCACACCAGTTTTGGATTATTAGAATTATTAGAAATTGTTTCCTCATACCAAGACTACCTATTCCTCTTGCTAGCTTAAACCCATTGCTCCTATGTCTGCTTTCTGGGATCAAGCATAACAATGTCTAATTTTTATTCACTAATATCTGTCCACTGCCACTTTATCTTATTATAATCCAAGATTGCCCTTTATGTAAATAATTGAAGAATTAAATGAATTTTTTATCATGTTTTAGTGAGCTAGTTAGAAATACAGGATCTGTAGGTATTCCTTGTGTTAGCAAATAGCTTGGCAAAGTCATTATTGAGCTGGCCTCAGGTCCAGGAGGAACTAGGTTCAAATTTCACCTCTATAAGGCCCATGATAATGTCCTTTAAAATACTAAGACCATGACTTCGGACTAGTCTCAGAAAATTACTAGCTCATTGTCTTTCAGCAAGTCACTTAACCTCTATTTGCCTCAGTTTCCTTACCTACAAAATGGAGATAATAATAACCCCTTCCCATCAGGATCACTGTGAGGATTAAATGAAGTAATATTTGTAAAGCACTTAGCCCAGAACCTGGTACATATTAGGCCTATAAAAATGTTAGCTATGACTACTGCTATTACTACTAATACTATTATGTGAAGTTTCAAAAAAATTCTAAAACACTTTCCCCAACTAATTTAATTATTATATTTATTTAATTTACAAACAGGGAAAAAAAATCAAATACCTAGATATTTATTAGAGGAAAGAAACATTGGTACAAACTGAAACAACCAAAGGGTGTCTCAACTTCAAATTATAATGAACACACACATCAGGTGTGGTAGGCCAGCTTGAATTAAAAAGCATCTCACTTTGGTTGGTTGTCCCTCAAGGTAGGGGGAGAGAAAGAAGAGGAACTGGTGAGCAAGCAACCAACAGATAAGGAAAAGTCATCTCCGGAAGTATATAGGAATTACTCTATATAATCCTTGAAAGCTTCTGAGACCTGCAGAATAGGTGCTCAGCCCTTACAGGAAAACCTGCCACGATTGCTTTTCCCATGTGTATCATTGAGTATGCCTTGGTAAAGAAGGAGGCCATGAGAAACTACCCTCTATGTATCTTCCATATAACTGCTGTTATGTCCACTGAGAGTCAAGTGAATATTCTAACCCAAACTTTGTGCCTGTGTGCTTCATGGAGTCAGAGAAAAGTACAGATTATGGTCCCCACCCATATTGTGTCATGGACAGTTCTCTTCTCATTACTGAAATATAATTGAATTAAAATACTGATGATGAATCATGCCTCCCACCTCTTGGCAGAGAGGTGGAGGTAGAGAATGAGACACGTATTCTTATACATGGTCAATGTGTTGATTTGTTTTGCTTGACTATGTTTATTTGTTTCAAGGGAGAGTTTCTATTTTGGAAGTCATGGGGAAGTGAGTTAGTAGGTAGTAATAGACATAGTGGGAAAAAACATCAATATAAGATTGTTTTAATGCAAAGAATAAAACAAAAAATATAGAATGGAGTACAAATAGTCTAGTAGTCTAACTACCTCATTAAACTTCATATGTATGATTTATATACATGTATACATACACATATAATTTTTCATATTAAATATATAATTTCTTCTTTTAAAAAACTATGTAAAAAACTGTGGGTGGGTGTGGGTGTATATGTATACAGTTGAATCCCATCATGGATACTTCAGAGAGTTTAGGGTAGGGGGAGGGTGGGTGGGAGGTAAAACCTGAAGAATCATTTCTGTTAACTAGGACCTGTGATTCCATTGATATAGGAAGTTTCTTCTAATGAACTTCCTCTACCAATGGTCAAATGTAATCCTAGTTTGACAATAGCAGCAATAGCCTATGACGTGAGTCATGTGATTGTATTGTGTAGGTACATGAATTGGTCCAATTGTCTAGGCAAAAGATAATTTTCCTGAGAGATTCTATTGTAAAATATTCGATCGCCCATAGTTCTACTGTTGGAGTACCTCTAGTTGATTTATTTTTATATTTACAAGACAGGTAGTCTCATGTTTATGGTTAGTACATATAAATATGTTTAAGGTATATTTTTGAAATATCTGGGACTGCTTTAGGAAAAATATACCCAGGGTATATATGTTTCACAATTCACAATTTATCTAAAACTTAGGAAACAAATCTTTAGAAATAGCTCAAGACTCAATTTAAGTGACTTACCCACATTCACACAGCTAGTAAATATCATGGGTGGGATTTGAACCCATGTCTGCCTGACTCCAAGAATAGTACTATAATCATGATATCAAGCTGCTTCTCGCTCAAGAATTATTCACTTTCAGAGGTGTGACGTTACCCCTGAGTAACAATGAAAATACAGTGAATCACTGGGTAGCTACTCTCCATGCCCAACACAATTAATGTTTTGTATATGGGTTGGGAGGAAGGGGACAGGATGGAGGAAGAGTGGTTTAGGTGGAAAATTACTTACTGTACATCATAGAAATTGGCTAACTTAGCTCATTTGTTCTTTGGGCTCTGACTATTCTTTTGAAAATAAACAATCTTATAATTGAAATTTCATAACTTTAGCCAAAGAACAAACGGACAGAGGGTCTCAAACACGGGCAGGTTGACTCATAAAACATGTTTTCAAAACAAATTCAGGAGCCAAAGCAGTTTTTTGAATGAAGCATAATTCAAAATGATCGTTTTTAGTAGTTGTTCCATAAAATAAAATATAACACAAGGTCCTTTAGTATCCACTCACTAGTTGCATAGTATACATTCTGTGTTTTAGAATTAGAGACATTACAATTAATAACTATATATTTTGTGGGAGGAACTGTTGTAAGAGCAAGTTCAGAATCAGAAATCTTTGGATTAATTCCCATCTGTAGCACTAACATATGTGACCATGGGCAAAGAGGTTAACCTCTCTAAATCTTATTTTTTTCCATCTTAAAAACAAAAGATTTATGGAAAGAACTTCCTTCAGTGTAGATCAACATATTTCCGATACCCCATGACTTAATTCAAAAAGCTGGATTTTTTTTGTTGGGAGGAGCAGCTAGGTGAAAACTCATATACATACATATACATGTATACATATATACATACATAAATATATTTTATGTGCATGTATATATACACACATATATGCAGAATCAAGGAGTCAGTCGTAAAATCTACACTCAAAAATGAATTTCTAATTGTATAAAGGTCACATTCAGTACAACTGGCTACACACTAACCACTGGATCTGTAATTCCCTTCAGTGGTGGAATTGGTGTGGAAGAGGTACATTGAGGCTGCTTGATAATTTGAGCTATTTAGCTCAGATGATTCAAAAAGGGTGTTAATGGGCCCATAGTTATGTCTTTGATCTTGTGGGGACCATTAACCTCTGTGAAGGAAACTTTATTCTATGGCCAAAAGTTATACCTCCTAACCCTATTTGTTTGGTTCCAAGGGAGGCCAGAAGAGTTAGTGAAAATGGCAACACATCTCCTCTACTGGTAAAAGTAAGTAGCCCAACTATTTGTGCACTAACATAAATATTCCAAAGAAGCCACATGCTGATGAATTGTAGGGACTCTCTACAACAACCTATATTTTCTCTATCCTTTGTAGGTTTTGTTCATGTCACAGGAAAAGATATGAGACAATAACATCATCTTACATTTGTAAAAGACAACTTATTATTACTTAATACACCCTCAGATTACCATTAAAGTCAATCCCTTCCCATAAGATTACTGAAGATGGCATTCAGGGTAGGAGAAAGTCGAAAGTAGTTCCCATTTAAAAGTATCTGTTCACAAGTATATTCTTCTTGTTACATCTGCCATTCAAAATTCATGATTAAAAAGGTGGTGGAAGTGTCATGTCCAACTCTTCATGACTCCATTTGGGGTTTTCTTGGCAAAGATATTTGAATGGTTTGTCATTTCTTTCTCTGGTTCATTTTACAGATGAGGAAACGAAGACAAATAGGCTGACGTGACTTGCCCAGGGTCACATAGCTAGTAAGTCTCTGAAGCCAGATTTGAACTCAGAAAGAAGGGTCTTCCAGACTTCATACCCTGAACCTGATCCACTGTGCCACTTAGCTGCCCTTAAAAACATAAAGTAATTTAGGCAAACAAATATAGACATTATTGGTGCTTAACTTGGCCAGATTGACATTTTGTTTATTCACTTACCTACTTTTATAGGTCTAATTACACTTTTTCTATGGTGATACTGAATAGTGAGTTTTATTAACAACTCCTCCACGGTGCTAATGTAAATCATTCCTCAGTAGATCTGAGGGAACTTATAAAAATGTGTATTATTTAATGTTAAGAGCTTGTACCATTATCAGTCTACTATTTAGTCCTTCACAGAGGTATTAATGAGGGTAGGAAATTGGAGTTTTGTCTTGGGTCCATGACATTTAGAAAGCATTGACAGATTTTACATTCCAGAAGTGTAGAAACAATTGAAATAAACATGAAGTTAGCAAGAATAATTGGTTTAAGTAGGAAACTATCAGATCACATGATCTCTCTTCCTAGTGGTTACAGCCTAGGTCAGCTTCTCCAGGGCCTAGCCCCAATCTACACCTTGCTACCAGGGCAGATAGGTAATGCAGTAAATAGAGCTCCCAACCTAGAATCAGAAAGATCTGAGTTCAAATCCAGGCTTAGACACTTAGTAGTTGTGAGACCTTGGACTAGTCATTTAATCCCTATTTGCCTCAGTTACTCATCTGTAAAGTGGGGGCACACAAGTGGACAACAACAACACACTTTATTGCCACCATCTTCACCTTCCATTAGCAACCATTCTAGCAGTACCTTTGCAATTAAAACCCTAAGGTCTTCATCTCCTACTCATGAGGCAATATCCAATAATCTCTTGCCTTCACTATGGCATTATTTCCTAGAGAATGCCCCCCAAATGATTATAGGTTTCAAAGTTAATTTATGGTTGGATTTATGCCGCATGTCCCAGGTGCATTTTGTGACTCTTGCCCCAGGGACTAAAACTGCTAGTTACAGCTCTAGGTCTTTGATTCAATAAAGTTAACCATGTGCCTACTTATGCCTTTTTACTTATGTCTGACTTTAGCTTCAGAGGCTGTAACACTTCTAGAAATTCAAGAGTTATTTATCACAGCTAGAGGCATGATTTTATAGCAATTATAGCAAGAGCGGGGACTGCAACTGAGAAGGTCAGAACCCAGAAATTTTACAGGTAGAATAAATGTTATAGGGAAATGTGTCTTTGTGTGAGGAGCAGGGGATTTTAGGGAGAGGAAGAGCCATTCTGGATGGCACAAAAGGGCTCTGAGATATAGTGGACAGAATATGGGAACAAAGTTCTTCAGAAACACCTGAATAAAAATCCCATATCAGACACTGACTAGCTAGGTCATATAGGAACCATAATCCTCATTTTCTACAACAATAAAAGCGGAATAAAAAAGCACCTATATTATATTGATTAAATAAAATAATATATGCAAAATTCTTTGCAAACCTCAAAGTGCTTATAAAAGTGAGCCACAATTATTACTATTATTATTATATCAAAACTAATATACAGTATCTTTCCACTTAGGATTTTCTATACTACTGATCTAAGCAGTTTGGATTTGATCATGTATCAGTTAAGATTGAATTGCCACAGAGTGTGTGAATTTTGCAGTATCGGAAGAGATCTTCCCTAATATTCTGATTTGCTAAGACATAATGATAAAAAATGTAAATGACCACTTTAAAGAAGTCTCTGAGATATAGCGGATGGAATATTGGAACAGAATTGGTCAGAACATCTGAGTTCGAATCCCAGACATGTAGTTGCTAGGTCATTTATGAACTGTAAGAACATAACTTTCCACAATTATACAATTGGGATAATAATAACACCTATCTCACAGGGCTATTTTAGTGATTAAATAAAATAATGTATGCAAAATTCTTTACAAACCTCAAAGTGCTATATAAACGTTAGCCTCTATCACTACTATTATTATGCCAAAACTCATATACAGTATATTAGGGGAAAATCAGATTCCTATGATGAAGAAACACATGCCACAGTAACCTTTCAAAACCTGCTGAAAGTGTATAAAAATTCACAACTTTTGAAACAGCCTCTGAAATGCAGTATTTATGGTTCTAACCAGACTCCCAGAAGCTGGATGTCATAAGACTTAAGAAAAAAAAAACAGAGGTACCTCCAGCTCTTACCACAATGCTCTCTCTTGTGTGAGAAAACTGGCTAAAACTCAGACTCAAAGCAGCTGGAGAAAGACAACTAGGCTTCTGTCTGACTGATCTCTTTGAGAAATGTAGGAATGAATTTCTCCAGCAGCATTTTATGAATTTTCTTGGCTTATTATATTTTACAATCATTTTCCTTCATGTTTTCCATATGGGAAACTTCCTTAATTGGGTCCCCTGTACATATTTGCAACATCCGACTCTGTCCTTGACCGCATGGGAAAGTACCACATTGTGCCACTGCTAACCAATTAAATCTCAGGGAAAGCATTTCTTTGACTACAAGGCTATGGCTTTGAGTATCCTGTTAGATATGAGTGATCCTGTCTCCTGAGGTTTGTCTACACAGCATGGTAGTAACTTCTGGATAATATTCTTCACAGTAGTCCTAACTCAGCTCATATTATCACTCTTTGTGTTTGCCTTAGAAATAGGCAATAAAGTTAGTTGCAAAGAAGATGAAGAAGAATCATGGAACCTCTGACTTGGAAATGACCTCATCTAGTACAATCTATGGTTGGGCAGGGATGTCCTTTGCAGAATTCCTGACAGGGGTCACAAGGGTTACTCATGAAATATATAAACTGCAGATGGAAACCATGAGATAGTGGAAATAGTGCCTAACTTGGAATCTGGAGGTGTCTTCAATCTGCCATTTACTCAGTCTTCTGGGAGAAATCACTTAGGCTTTTTGATTCTCAGCCTCCTCATCTACAAGTAGAATTAACAATACTTACACTGCAATTGTTGAGATGTCCAAAAAAATACATAAGTCCTATGTTGTACCTTGAAAATCCATTTAACTTCCCTAGGAATGTCAGAAAACTCCCTAGTGGACCAGAGAGTTTATGACCTGTGTCTATGGATAAAATTCCCATATTCAGCTCTTTCTTCCCCAAAGAAATCACAGGTCCACTGGGTATTCATATATATTAATTAGGGTATCTGAATTTCTATAGCTCAGGACAAGAACCGTACCATTATCATAGAATAATGGTATAATTTCAAGCAAAGGAGAAGCTGTAATGCACAGAATGATATTGAACTTTGATGATTAGGAATCTTGAAAAGTATTTTTGGTGTCAATTTGAACACATTCTCTACTACTTTTTGTCTACCATTTATCATCAACACATAACTTTTGAAAAGCATTTCTAATTTCTTTTTTTAATTGAAAAACATTTGTGCCTATGTATGTGTAGGTGGGTGGGAGTGGGATTTACTAGAATATACTGATCAACTGATATAAACTGATATCCCCACAACCCAGTTTATGAAATTACAAAAAAAAGCAAGGAATAGGCAATAGAGTCAAGGATGTAATTGTGTCATCCTTCGAAGAGGACCATGACATCAAGAAAATGATGAAATGACTTGCAGTTGACTTTGATTTGAGTGAGGGAGGACTGTGCAAGGTTACCAGCCTCACTTTCTCCTACAGAGATATCTGAGTCCAGTGACCTGATATTCACCAGGATGACTGGAGGTGGCCCAGAATGCATTGGGAGACCCTGGCCCTTTCAGGCTAAGGCCTTTTCTGGTTCTCACTTTGAGCAAGGTAACACCCAGTCAGTGAATAGGCCTCTTTAATTTATATCTTAAATAAAATTCTCAGACGTATCTATATATTTTTATCCTTGTCCATCCAAAGGATAGTTTGTGACCTTGGTGGCCCTTTAACAAGAGAGGAGCTGATGCAGAAAGCAGCTTTGAGGAGTAAGAGTTCTATAAGTCAAAGGGAGAACAATGTATAAAGAGTGAAGCCAGTCATTGAAAGGGAAGTATTCCTTGTCTTTGGGAAGACAGGATTTCTCTATCCTTGACACCACTGTCCATGGTATTTTGCTCAGTGTGAGATAATGTACCCAGCATGGAGCAGACCTAGTTAGTCATGGTGATGGACTAGAGGCACTCTGAGATGAGAAAGAATCAGTCCTGTTAATTGTGAATAAAGACATGAGGAAGAATGGGCTCAGCTAAGCAACCTACCTGATAGAAGATACTACAATTAAGGGGAAGCCACATGACACCATGAGAAGGAAAAGAGCATCAGGGTCTAGAGTACCAGTGTTGTGAGTTGCCTGAGTCACATATGTGCTCTATATTTGTGCTCCATACTTTCAGTGGAGTCTAGGGTGAGTGCACCCCATGTTAATGGCAGAAATAGTTTATTATGATAGTTTTTAATATAAACTCTTATTGAAACTCTTTGCTTTAGATGCTTTTTTTATTTAGTTGATTACTGACTGATAATTAAAGGCAAGTGTGCCAGTGAGGGCTCATAAGCAATATTTTTGGGAGTGTTAAACCAAAGCATACCTTAAATCTGGGGATACATCTAGGGCAGGGTGATCTGGAAAAAGTCTTAAGTGCCATGCAAACTAGATTAGTGAAATGATCCAAATTCTTAATAATTCAAAATAGAATCAAATTGTTTTTACCCGGTATCTCTTTCATGCTAGATCCCGAAGTTTCTGTGGGAAAAAATCAAATAAAGTCATTTTCTGTGGATGAAAAGATTAAATGAATATAAGGTAGTCTAGGAATATTATAACATCCAGTAGTCTTTTACTTAGAGAAAACTTAATTCTATAACTTGGGAGAGATAGGTTTCTTTTAACTAAGGACGTGATTTTTAGGCTACATACACACATACACAAACACACATTCGCACCTTTGTCTACACCTATGATTTCAATGATGTAGGAAGTTCCAGATGAAGAACTCCCTCTACCAATGCATATTAACAATTACTTTAAATTTGTTATCTTAGATAGTTACCTCGAGGCCCTGAGAGGTTACATAACTTGTCAAGAAGTAAGCTTTAAACCTGGGTCTTCCTGACTCTGAGGCCAACTCATGTCTGCATCTCCATACTGTCCTCCTTCTCATGACATGCTTTCCAAAAATAACTATGCCCACATTCGATGTCTAAGTTAACCTTGCATGTACTTACTTGCTAATACAAATTAGTCACAATTATATTGTGTCTGAAGAGAGTGGTTACCATGGAATGTGAATTTTGCTACTGGTGTTAGTGTTTATACCCAGATGCCTGTGTCCTTGTAGTTGATCTAAGCTCTTAAAGGCCCTTGTAATGGTGGCATGCAGTTACCTGAGCCAGAATCAGGACCCACTGATGGTTCTCATTGCATGAGCTTTGGTTTTGTGCTAGCAAGCATACAGGGAACAGACAGATAGGGGAAGAGTGCTAATGCAGGCTATACTTTTAGATATACATAAAGGAGCTGGGTTCTCTTGATGTCTACCACTATACCTTAAAAAACTTCTTTATAAAATTTAGGACCAATTTTCATATATTATAGGCTTGCCAGCAAGTATGAGATTTATAGAAACACAGAACATTAGAGTCTAAAAGAAACTTACAGGTTACTAGAACATGGGGCTTTTGCATCTGACTTACACCTAAAACTTTCCATATGTTTTCTCCCCTAGAATGTGAGCTCTTTGAGAGAAAGAACTGTCTTACTTTTGTATTTATATCCATAGAATTTAGCACAGTGCTTTGCATATAGAAAGCACTTAGTTCTTCAGTCATTTTTCATCATATCCTATTCTTCGTGACCCTGTTCAGGGTTTTCTTGGCAAAGATACTGGAATAGTTTGCTATTTCCTTCTCCACATCATTTTACAGATGAGAAAACAGAGGTAAACAGGGTTAAGCAACTTGTCCAGGGTCACAGAGCTAGTAACTGTGGGATTCAAACTCAGGTCTTCCTGACTCTAGGCCCAGCATTCTACCCACTGTACCACCTAGCTGCCCCCAGTAAGCATTTAATAAGTGTTTCATTCATTCATTCATCTATTCCTAATTTCCCCCTAAAGCAGGAATCGCCTTTATACCAGTGCTCAAAGTAATAATTTAGTCTCTGTCCAACCACCCCTAGTGATGTGGAGTTTTCAATCACCCAAGATAACTTGTTCCATTTTTAGGTTGTTTAAATTCCCAGTAATTAATTTATACACATCTTAAAACCAAGATCCATGGGCAGCAACAGATAAAAATAATTGAAGGATATACCAGGGTCATATTTCTTCCTAAGTAATCTAATAATTTCAAACAGAAGCCCAAAATTAATGCTTGGTCTTTTTTAACCAATACATCCTTAAATTGCTACTGGCCAAAAGTTCAGATGAATTCAAAAGAATGCCAATTTACATATATGCATCTGACATCAGGCATAGTAGACATCTGAGCTTGGGTTATAAGGAAAGACTGTTTTAAAAAAAAAAGTGTAGTTTTATAGTTTCATGACCTACCTTTTCTTGGCTATCTTTTTAGTCACCCCACCCTCAAATGATTAATTGGAATTCCACATTTATTTTTTCTTGGAATTACTATATGAATAAAATAAAATATAAAGGGCTCTAAGGTTTGCTAAGTGCTCTCTTGACAAGACCACTGTGATATAGTCAGTATCTTTAATAGATCAGGAAAGTGAATCTCAGAGTTGTGAACTGACTTTGCCATGACGCAGTCATAAAGGCTCCTCAATCTCTGTCTTATGCTCCAGTCATGGTGTTTCCATGTTCTTTCCCTCCCACTTCACTAGAATATTGGAATTTGATTTGTTTCTAGTCCTCTCCTAGGGGCACTGAATTTCCCTGACGTATCAAGCTAATGAGGCATGGAATAAAGAAGAAATTTATACAAAGGTTTCTAAATAACTAAGAAGAGAGTGATCTTCTAGCCTACCTGAACAAATGAAAATTCACTTATTTAGTGCTTCTGATATGCCAAGGATTGTAAAAAGTGCTTGGAATACCAATAGGAATTCAAACCAGTCCCTTATCTCAAAGAACTCACAGTTTAATTGGAGGACTAAATACATGAAGCAGGACTGAAATGTGGATAGATGGAAAGGGCCAGTGTCACTGAAGTTACAATGATAGGACAGTCCAATAGGCTTGGAATCATTGGGGTCCACTTACAGGTCAGAAGAGAGCATTCCATGCCATTATAATGTAACAAGAACTTTTATGTAGCAAGGAGGAATAAATTCTTTTGATCACATATGTTGCAGTGGATTATGAAAAGTGTACAAAAAGGTTTTTATTCATTTTTTTCCTTTTCTGTTATTTTGAGATTATCTATTCAGCAGCATATAGATCACTGAGCCTGGAGTCAGGAAGACCTCAGTTCAATTCTGGTCTTATTCACTTACTATCCGTGTGACATTTGGCAAGTCATTTAACCTCTGTCTGCCTTGGTTTCCTTAACTGTAAAATGGAGACAATTTGTGAATAACGAATGAGATAATAACTGTAAAGTTCTTAGTACAGTGCCCGGTATATAGTAGGTGCAAAATAAATAGTTATTGCTCACCTCCCCCCCCAACACTGTTTGAATGATAAAATAAGCACAAAAACAAGCTATCTTTGTAATTGAAATTCGATAGGTAATGGGATTTTAGTATATGATCAGACCACACAAAATGGCACAATTTATACTTGATGGGAACTCAAGACGATGGCAGAACAGAAATTTTTTAACTTCCTCAGGGGAGTAGAAAACTTAGGGTGAGGAAGTAAATGTAGCAGATCTACCTCTCAGAGGGCGTGGCCAAAATCAACCTATGTTATCAATAGGAAATGTAGTCATTTGGACTGGGTGGTACATTGAAAAGAGTTCTAGACATGTAGTAAGGAAGACGTTAATTAAAATCTTGCTTCAGATGCTTAATATCTGTGTGCCGCTGTACCAATGAACCTCTATCTGCCTCAGTTTCTTCATCTCTAAAATAGGAATAATAATAACCCATATCTTCTAGAGTTGTTGTGAAGATAAAATAATTATTGTAAAGTTTCTTGCACACCTTAAATCACTATATAAATATTGACTATTATTAGTCAACAAGGCCAAATACTTATATGTCAAGTATCTAGTTGGAGCAAAGTGAGAAACTTTCTTTTGTCTTTGATTTCCTTTCTTTAATTGCCTCAGTTTTTAATGGCCTGCCTACTCTATAATGCAGGCAAATGTACCTACTCAATTTCTGTAGGTAAGCTCAGTCTTTTCCCAGATTCTGGGACCAATTAAAATCCTTGGCAGGGAGGATATAAGAATATTCATAGCTTACCATTTCAACATCGAATCAGTCTGTTTATTGGTCTCAATTTGAACTAAGTACTCTAGTTCCCAAATTTTTCAATGGTTGGATGTCTTCCCAGGTAGGTGCACCAGCCCCTCTAAAGACTATCTGTCCCTGATTCATAGCTCCCAATGCCTGGGTTCCTAATTCCTTTTAAATCCCTAGTGTATGGGTTTTCTTTCCCTCCATTTTATTCTCTCCTTGGCTTAGTCCCTAAGACCTGTGACTGGATTTCTCTGAGGCTGACCTCCTTCAAATGTCAGATACAATAATGAAGTGATAGGATTGATAGATTTGGAGTCAGAAGACCTGAGCTAAGAGCCCAGATCTGCCACTTACTAACCTCAGGGAAACCATTTCACCTCTCTGAACCTCAGTGTTCCCATTTATAAAAATGGAGGTGTTACACTAAATGATCTCTGAGGTCCCACTGAGCTCTGTCTATGGCCAAATTTCTTCTTGAGTCTTCGTTGATCTTCAGTTCCACCATACTTTTACTGACACCTTTGACAATTTGTCCTCTGGCTAATAGTAGTCCTGTCTCATCCTTGGCCTTTTCGCCATTAGACTGTTCTCCCGATTTAGTATCTACATTCTGTTTCCTCGTATGATCATCCCTAGAATAATTAACTCCTTGTGATAATTTAATGTTGAAATTGCCATAGTTGCTCCCAATTTGACTGGCCTACTTATACTCCTTGGCTACAACCTGGACCACTCTGCCACAGCCCAACAATTCAGAGGGAATTGAACTATTGATATTTATTTTCCAATTAACAATGAAAATTCAGTTGATGATTGACAGAAAAAACCATGTCTTAGGAAAGATTTTTGGGTTGTTTCTGTTTTTTTTTCAGTTGAAGAAGGACCAGAGTTGAACATCTCAGTGCTGCCCACAAAGACAACAGTGAAGGTTAGGGATGGGACCACAGTACATTCTAAATTATTTCCTTAACGTATAACTCAGTGACACCATTCTTCTGAGAATAGCATTGCTGCCAAATAGTGAATATTCCTTTTGAATTGTTTCCTTGCTACCCATTGGCAGATGGGATCACATCAAAACATATGCTTCAAGGAAGAAAAATGTCATCCTAGCAGACTATGTACTTTATACCTGAGGTTAACTACAAAAAGAGCTGCATAGTAGATGACTTTTCTTCATCCAAAACATTCCTTACTGCCTATTGCCAACCCAAGGCCCACTATTGACCTTAAAAGTGCTGCAAGCTTTTGGCTAAACCTAAACTCCGATTCCTCAAGATATGGCTTTCTGTTGGAATATAATGGATGGTAATGAGTTAACTATTGTTGCAGTAGAGAGAATATCAGATCTTAAGTTAAGAAAGCCTGAGTTGAAATCTGGCCTCAGATAATTACTAGTTGGTGGCCCTGGGCAAGCTACTGAACAGCTGCCTGCCTCAGTTTTTTCACCTGTAGAATGGAGAGAGTAGGGTTATTATGGGTATTTAATGATATACTTCTAAAGCATTTTGCAAACTTTAAAGTGCTATATAAATGCTATTTGTTTTATTTGTTTTTATTTTTATTATTATTTACAGAAGGTGAAGACCTTTTTACCCATATTTGAGGAAAACTAGATATACAAAATAGGGGCATAGAGGCAGTTAGGTGGCTTAATGGATAGAGCATTGGACCTGAAGTCAGGAAGACCTGAGTTCAAATCTGGCCTCAAACAATGGGAATGTCACTTAACCCTCTTTGCCTCAGTTTTCTCACCTGTAAGAAGAGCTGGAGAATGAGGTCACAAAGAGTCAGACACAGCTACCATGACTAAACAACAACCACAAGAGATATATGCAATAAGAAAATTTCCCACGGAAACTCCAGGTGGAGCAATGAGAAAAAGAAAGCCACTCCTTTGGGGTTACCACCCAGGAACCACCCCCTCCCACTATGTGAGACCAAGATGGGGTGGGGTGAGATGAGAGGGTACCCTAGGCCATTTGTTAAATTTTTAGATAATTTTATTGAATTGCTTTTACCCCTTCCAAAAAAAATCACTGCCAACCTTCATTGATGAATCTCTCCAACCTTAGGCAAGCTGCTCCATAGAATGAAAAAGAATTCGTGACTGGGCCCATATTGTTGTCTTCCCAGATTGCAAGGATTTCCTGTATGCTTCCTATCATTGACCTAGATGTTGAAAACCCAGATTCACCTCCTTGTCAAGATAGGAAATCAAAGAAAGGCTTTAGAGGAAGGAGGAAATATCATGCCTAGTTGAAATGCATGGTTCCTTAAGGAGTGAAGTTGTCCAACTAACCCTGGGAACATAAGCCATGCTGGGGGGAGATACTTTTGGTCAGGGAGACTCTTCCACGTAGGCATATGTCTATTTCATCTGTTTAGAGGGCCAAAACAGAACAATTGAGTGTTAGTTTAGAGTGATCCAAATCCTTAATTTTGTAGATGAGGAAACTGAGACCAAGAGAGATCAGGTAACCAAATACCCAAGATCACAAAGCTAATTAGCGGCAAACCCTATCCTGGAAGAAGGTGTCCTGGCTACCAGTCCCAGGCTCCTTCCATTACACCATACTGCCTTATGCCTTCCTACAGGAATCCCTCTGTCCATTCATCTAAACAGAGAGAATCTGTCAGTGCCCTCTCCAAGATAAGCTCTAGCTTCTAGAAGTTAGCTGCATGTTTAACATTGACTTATTTTTTTTTCTGAAAGTATTCCAGCCTGTCATATTTGCATACTTAAGGCTGTTTGATTCAGAGACCACAGTACAAATATTTTCTTTTAAAATCTTTGTAAGTATCAAGATATATACAAATATTCTACAAAAAGTTCATTCTGTTTTCCATGAAAACAGTTGCATTGAAAAATACTTGGCTTGATTTTTAGAAAAACACTTAAATCATTTCTTGAGGTTGAAACATCAGATAGCAAAGGGTTTCTGAAGAAACAGTCTTTGTGAAATGGCTAAAAGAAAATAAAATGCAGTGACAGTGCTAGGTATTTATAAATTCCTCTGTGGTGAAGGTATATCAGTGCTTCCAATAAGACCTGAGTTAAAGTGATTAATTATCCCTAATAGACCTTATTCGAACCAGTGTTTATCTTACTGTGTACAACACGGCAGGAACCCAACAATTGCCTTCAAATGGCCCCAACTTCTTCCAAGAAAATGGAGGGATAACAGTGACTGATCCACAAGCCCATACATATCAAACCTGTCACAGTAATCTGGTTGCACTCAGAGGGCCAGGAGAGTTAAACATTCTCAGTGTTGATGGTACTTTCAACCTGGACCATACCAGCCTCTTGTCACCACATCATTGCCTTGATAGGGCAAACAGTTCTAGGGTCAGAAAACTGACCCTTGGAGGGATGTGAGTGAATGCCAGCTAGAATGCCAATACCGTCGTGGGTAAGAGGAGATTGGGAATACTTCACCTCTGTAGCAGGTGCTACTGCCAGCAAATACAAACGTTACTCTGTTTGGTAATCGTGGATTCAGGGTAGCTGGATGTTGATCTGCACAGACTTTGACTTGGCAGGTGTTGTCTCTGTTACCTAAATCCCTTAGCTCACCTTCAGCTTTGCTTTTGGCTTGGAGGAAAGCATCTCCATCCATGTAATTTAAGATTTGGGCTGCTGTTTATGTAGTGTTATTTTTCTCCTTTTCTCCCACCCTGTTTAACGTTTTGCAAGAGGCTCATACACTGAGGGTACTGTCTGATGGATTCTGAAGCTAGCCTTCTTGGTGCTCTTTAAATCTTGGGGCTCCTTCATTTCTTTTGTCTCTATACCCCAAACACAGCACAGCAGGACAGAGCTCTATATGTGCAAGGATGGCAAAAATGCCTGGAAAATATTCGAGGTGAAAATAAGTTGTTAGCTGCTTTAGGAATATTCCATCTGGAAGTAAATGGCACATAATCTAAGTGAAACATTCTGCTTGCACCAATATGGTTTTTCTTAAACAAAACAGCAGGGGAAAACATATTCACATACAAAAAGAATTAAATTTAGGTTTTAATCTTATGAAAATATATGTAAAATGTCATTGAGTTCTTGAGAGTTCAGGTACCAAAACAGTAACAAAGCAGAATTAATAAAATACAAACTACAATTTCTATAGCAAATGTTGTATCTACACAAAATGAAAGTTCCTCAATGGTGAAGACTCATTGATACTTTGAAATCTTTGTGTCTTTTCAGTGCCCAACTCAGTCTTTGCTTACCTTTTCTTAAATGTCTGTGTGTGTTTGTGTGCATGACAAGTATGAGCAAAGTCTGGAGATACTCACTAACAGGTCACCCAAATTCAACCTGCCACTTGACTCATTGCTATATATTTAATTTACTAAACCCAAACTCTATAGTGATCTAGCAGTATATTAGATAATGTATTCCCCAACAGCGTTCTTATTTACTTATTAGTTCAAACCCCCACTTCAGTTCATTAAATCTTAAGTGTCTAACGAACTAGAAAAACCTACTTTCCCATGATAAGTCACTTTATCTTGTTTATTATTAATATCACTTTATAAAAATAAATTTAAACGAATATAAATTAATAAATTTATAAACTATCAACATGTAAGTATACTACATATGTGTGTGTATAGGTAGGCACATACAAATATGTGTGTTAAAATCAATGCCACTTCTAAAGTCTCCTCAAATCCTCAAAATTTCATTGGTTGTTTCCTCTTCACTTCTCTGGAAATGAACTCAAATCATTCGACTCACTCTAGATAATAATTATGATTTCTTTAACATTTTAATATTCCTCCCCAAGATTAGTCCTTCATTTCTATGTCTTTTCTTCAGCAATGACAAGTAATAATCAATTTCTCTCAGACTCCTTTTAGAATTCTTATAAATTTTATTCATAAGATTTCCTTACAAAATAACACAAGATAGCTCTCATAGCAAAGAAGTTCATCCTCACTTTCTCTTGCATATTTTTCACGGGTATTTATGGATCACAGAATGAATACCCATTTTCTCTCTGATTCCATAGAGAGGTATTTCACCTTGTTATTTTACAACCAATTTTTCCTAGATCTCAGTATACATACTTCTCCTTGACATAGAGAGAGGTATTTCACATAAAGTGAAATTCTTCCTGCTGTCAAGAACTGTCCAACTCAAAGAAGGTGTTCAACAATTAATCAACAAAAAATTAAGAGCATGCCATGTTCCAGACGTTATGCTAAGCATATTATATATATATATATATATATATATACATACATATATCTAGATTATATTATATATAAATATATATGTGTATATATACATCTATATAATATAAATATTTGTATGTGTAAGTATATACATATGCCTCTGTGTATGTGTGCATTATCTTTATCTGTACATGGCAACATGCCATAGCGAAATCGGAACCACCTGAGTCCAAGGCCAATTTCTGGCCCATCCTGGCTCTGCAGCTTTGGACAAGTCACTTAACCTGTCAGTACTCCCAGGCCACTCTCTAAATTATAGGAGTTACCTGTCTGCATTGGTAGAAAGAGTGTCAGCACTAGGGAAATCCTTACATCAGAAACACTAATGTTCATTTGAGGAGTGGAGAGGAAGAGGGGAAGCCAGGTACTCTGGATATCATGACTTGTCCTAAGAATATATGTTTTTATATATTTGTTTCCATTTGTTTCAATGCTCATTGCCATACACAAATGTATGTTATATGTACATGTGGATTCATAGATTATATGGTGATCATTAAGTACTTTTTTAAAAGTCTAAACCTATGATTTTACCAGTATAGAGAATTCCCATTGGGGAATCCCAATGAGTATTAGTCACTCCTCTATAATCAATAAACTTAACACTTCTTCTAGGGGCTCTGGGAGTTAAATGATTTGACCATGACTACAGAACTAGTCTATGTCGATGGTAAGAATAGTATAAGTTTTCCTAACTCCAAAGTCTGACTTCTACCTACTAGATTATACTGCCACTCTACTACTAAATATTGAAATATTGAAAAAGCTCTATGATATCTTCAGAGCATGTGTGTGTATGTGTGTGTGTGTGTGTGTGTGTGTGTGTGTATCTCAATCTCCCAGTAACTTGGTAGATGACAGAATCATGGAATTTGAAAGTTAGAAGTGACCTGCAAAACCATCTAGTCCAACTCATACATAAAAAGAATCTCACTATAGCATATCTGAAAGCTTCTCTTTGAATTCCTTGAGAGAGGTGAAACCTACCACATCTCACCTCGAAGAAGCCCATTCTACTTATGAAAAGTTCAAATTGTTCATAAGTTTTTCCTAATATTTATTGCTTGATATTGATTTGCTTTTTGTCATTTCCACCCATGCTTCCAGTTTTGTCCTATGTAGCCAAACAGAGCAAGTCTAATCCTTTCTCCACATGGAAGTCCTTCCATTTTCTAATGACAGCTATCATATTCCCCTTCAACTTTATTTTCTCCAAGCTAACTATACCTAATTCCTTCAATGCATCTCATATATATCATGGACTCATGACTCCTTCACTGTCCTGCCTTCCTCTTTATACTTTCCAGCTCATAAATGTCTCAGACTGCTACTCAGAACTGATCACAAGGCTCAAGACGAAACCTGAGGAAATCAGAATATGGTGGGACTATTACTTCCTGCTTCCCCGAAATACACCCTTATTAATTGTTTGGGTTTTGCTTTTATTTGGGGGGAGGGGTGGCTGCCACATCCTACTGCTAACTTATATTAAGTTTACAATTTATCAAAGCCCCTGGAACTTTTCTTTTCTTTTTTTAAAATTATTTTAGTTTTCAACATTTGTTTCCACAAGATTTTGAGTTACAAGTTTTCTCCCCATCTCTACCCTCGCCCCTACCCCAAGGTGGCATGCATTCCAATTGTCCCTTCCTCCAGTCTGCCCTCCCTTCTATTACACCACTCCCCCCATTTCCCCTTCTCCTTTACTTTCTTGTAGGGCCAGATAGATTTCTATACCCCATTGCCTGTGTATCTTATTTCCTAGTTGCATGTAAAAACATTTTTTAAACATTTGTTTTTAGAACTTTGAGTTCCAAATTCTCTCCCTTCTTCCCTCCTCACCCACCCTCCTTTAGAAGGCAAGCAATTCAGTATAGGTTATACATGTATCATTCTACAAAACACTTCCATAATAGTCATGTTGTGAAAGACTAACTATATATCCCTCCATCCTATCCTGGCCCCCATTTGTTCTATTTTCTCCTTTGACACTGCCCCTTTTCAAAAGTGTTTGCTAGTGGCTACCCCCTCCCCCAATCTGCCCTCCCTTCTATCAACCCCCCCTTTTATCCCCTTCCCCCTACTTTCTTGTGAGGTAAGATACCCAATTGAGTGTGTATGTTATTCTCTCCTTAAGCCAAATCCAACGAGGGTAAGGTTCACTCATTCCCTTTTAACTCCCCCCTCTTCCCTTCCATTATAACAGCTTTTTCTTGCCTCTTTTATGTGAGATAATTTACCCCATTCTATCTCTCCCTTTCTCCTTCTCCCAATATATTCCTCTCTCACCCCTTAATTTTAGTTTTTTTAGATATCCCTTCATATTCAACTCAACCTGTGTGCTCCCTCTCTCTCTCTCTCTCTCTCTCTCTCTCTCTCTCTCTCTCTCTCTCTCTCTCTCCCTCCAACTACACTAATACTGAGAAAGGTCTCAAGAGTTACAAATATCACCTTCCCATGTAGGAATGTAAACAGTCCAACTTTAGTAAGTCCCTTATGATTTCTCTTTCTTGTTTACCTTTTCATGCTTCTCTTGATTCTTGTAGTTGAAAGTCAAATTTTCTACTTGGCTCTGGTGTTTTCATTGAGAATGTTTGAAAGTCATCTATTTCACTTAAAATCCATTATTTGCCCTGAAGTATTATACCCAGTTTTTCTGGGTAGGTGATTCTTGGTTTTAATTCCAGCTTCCTTGACCTCTGGAACATCATATTCCAAGCCCTTCAATCCTTTAGGGTAGAAGCTGCTAGATCTTGTGATATCCTGATATTGCTAGGAGTTTTCCTTTTGGGATCTTTTTCAAGAGGTGATCAGTGGATTCTTTCAATTTCTATTTTACCCTCTAATTCTAGAATATCAGGGAAGTTTTCCTTCATAATTTCTTGAAAGATGACATCTAGGCTCTTTTTCAGATCATGGCTTTCAAGTAGTCCAATAATTCTTAAATTATCTCTCCTGGATCTATTTCCCAGGTTAGTGGGTTTTTTTTCAATGAGATATTTCACATTGTCTTCCCTTTTTTCATTCTTTTGTTTCTGTTTTATAATTTCTTGATTTCTCATAAAGTCACTAGCTTCCACTTGCTCCATTCTAATTTTTAAGGTGGTATTTTCTTCATTGATCTTTTGGACCTCCTTTTCCATTTGGCTAATTCTGCTTTTTAAGGTATTCTTCTCTTCATTAGCTTTTTGGACCTCTTTTGACATTTGCGTTAGTCTATTTTTAAGGTGTTATTTTCTTCAGTATTTTTGGGTCTTTTTTAGCAAGCTGTTGACTCATTTTTCATGGTTTTCTTGCATCATTCTCATTTCTTTTCCCAATTTTTCCTCTACTTCTCTTACTTGCTTTTCCAAATCCTTTTCTAGCTCTTCCATGGCCTGAGACCAATTCATATTTTTCTTGGAGGCTTTTAATGTAAGATCTTTTACTTTGTTGACTTCTTCTGGCTCTGTTTTAATCTTCTTTGTCACCAAAGTAAGATTCTATAGACAGAGTCCTATAGACAGGTCCAACAGAGTTTTCCCACTGACCTGCTAAGATGTCTTTGGCATTTGTGGGTTGAGAAGTCTGGAAACTGCCACTGTTCAGTGGTTCAGGGCCCTGAGGCCTGCTCCACTAGTCTGCTCCTGCCTAGTCTGTCCTGGTGTAGCCCAATCTGGGCTGAGCTCTGCTCCCAGCACAAAGTGATAGAGCCTTTCCAGTGACCATCTGTGTTGGTAAGCAAAATGGCCTTTGTTTTCTTGAGTAACTCAGTGTATTTCATTGAGCCTTGCTAGGTGCTGGGCCCCAGGCCCAGAGCCCTATTAGGTGTGGAACCTATGTGGGTACAGAATGGTGACTGGGGTGGGGCCCAAGATGGGGCTGGCTAAGGGGAGGTGTTAACTCCAGAGCCATGTCCTATTGGGTGTTAACCTAATCTATGTGGATGTGAACCTCCCAGGGTCCTAAGGGGAGGGGCCAACTCAAGAACCAATCGCCAGAGCCTGGGCTCTGGTCATTCAGATGACGCTTGATGATGTCAAAAACTCTATAAGAGGAGAGAAGACAGCTTGAAGATCCCTTTTCTGTTGGAGCTCTTTGTGGCAGCAGTGGTGGCGCATGACTCTGGGCCAACCCTTGTTCTGAGCTCCCGGGCTGAACCTAGATGTTGGTAACTATGAATTGTATTGGGTCTGTCTGTTGATATTTGTAATTTGTTTGTATTTTGTTCTGAAGTTCAAGGTGCTGGCTTTTTCCCCTGAACTAAATGAATGTTCTGAAGTTCAGGGTGCTGGTCTCTTCCCCTGAAGTAAGTGAATGAATCTGTATTTGGTCTGACTGTTGATGCTTGTAATTTGTTTGTATTTGTTCTGAAGTTCAGGGTGCTGGTTTTTTCCCCTAAACTAACTGAGTGCTGTCTGTATGCTGGATTAAAGTAAGCTTGTCAACCCCTTCAACCTTGTTTTCCTTATTAAAGCAGATCAAAAGAACTTGTGCTTTCACAGCATGCTGGCAGTGTTCTGGGTGCTGGCTGTGAGTGGATCTTACACCCCCACAGAACCTGCTAGCCGGATTGTGGAAACACCATCCAGGAGGTATTGGGCTGGAGACTTGTTTCACTTTGTCATTTCCTGCATTTTGTACCTCTAGAATTTGTTTAGAGTCATTTTCACAGGTGTTTGGGGGAGAGCTCAAGTGAGTCCCTATTTGCACTCCACCATCTTGGCTCTGCTCCCTGGACCTTGTTTATTTTCAAAACAACTGCTCTAAATCCATGAATCACCCAATTTTAGCTTGTGTTTTTGATTTTCCTGCCCAAGCACAAGACTTTAAATTTATTACTATTAAATCATGTCTTATTAGATTCAGATCAGTCCAGTCTCTCTTTCTTTCTTTGTCTCCCTCCTCCCTCTTATACTTCTCTGTTCCCTTTCTAGCTCTTCAGGGATGTTCCCACTCTTAGAGGAAAAAAAATAGTGGCATCTACAAGCCTGCCTCTGAGTCTAAATTATCTGATGGGGGACACTTACCTGGCATTATCTCGTGAGGGCCGCTTTAAAAAAAAGAGGCAAATACTTCTCAACCCACAAACACCAAAGACAATGGAGGAGGTTAATAGGAAAACTTCTGGATAGGGGTAAGAGTGGTCCAGCTCCAGCCCTGGAGGTGGTGGAGGTGGGGCGACAGTGGTGGTGTGGTGGTGGTGGCAGCAGCAGGAGTGGCAGGAAGCACCTGTGGCTGCTTCCAGAACTCCAGCATCAGGTGCTTCTGGAGTCCCTGGATCACATGGTGGAAGGAATCAAGTAGGGGCTCAGAGCAGTTCAAGGAGAGCTTTGCTGGTGCAGAGGCAGGGTCTCTAGCTGTGCCCTGCTTGGATCCAGGTTGCAAGCCTGCTTGGCAGTTCATGGGGGAGGAGAAGTGCTGCTGTGGCAAAGCTTGCTCTGAAAACAGCAATGCGGCCCCTAAAGCTTAGACAAAGTACTCTATACTCTACAAGCAGTTATACACTGACAAAAAGCTCAAAGGTCAAGCAGTTGGGTGGGAACATGAACAGGAAGCACAAAAGGATGCAGACTCAGACTCCAACTCTAGAATCTTTTTTGGTGACAAAGAAGATCAAAACATACAGCCAGAAGAAGTCAACAAAGTCAAAAAGCCTACATAAAAACCCTCCAAGAAAAATATGAATTGGTCTCAGGCCATGGAAGAGCTCAAAAAAGATTTGGAAAAACAAGTAAGAGGAGTAGAGGGAAAATTGGGAAGAGAAATGAGAGTGATGCAAGAAAACCATGAAAAACAAGTCAACAGCTTGCTAAAGAAGACCCAAAAAATACTGAAGAAAATAACACCTTAAAAATAGACTAACCCAAATTGTAAAAGCCAATGAGGAGAAGAATACCTTGAAAGGCAGAATTAGCCAAATGGAAAAGGAGGTCCAAAAGATCAATGAAGAAAATACCACTTTAAAAATTAGAATGGAGCAAGTGGAAGCTAGTGACTTTATGAGAAATCAAGATATTATAAACCAGAACCAAAGGAATGAAAAAATGGAAGACAATGTGAAATATCTCATTGGAAAAGCCACTAACCTGGGGAATAGATCCAGGAGAGATAATTGAAGAATTATTGGACTACCTGAAAGCCATGATCAAAAAAAGAGCCTAGACATCATCTTTCAAGAAATTATGAAGGAAAACTTCCCTGATTCTAGAATTAGAGGGTAAAATAGAAATTGAAAGAATCCACTGATTGCCTCTTGAAAAAGATCCCAAAAAGAAAGCTCCTAGGAATATTGTAGCCAAATTCCAGAGTTCCTAGGTCAAGGAGAAAATACTGCAAGCAGCCAGAAAGAAACAATTTGAGTATTGTGGAAACACTATCTGGATAATACAAGATCTAGCAGCTTCTACATTAAAGGATCAAAGAGCTTGGAAAATGACATTCTGGAGGTCAATGGATCCAGGATTAAAACCAAGAATCACCTACCCAGCAAAACTGAATATCATGCTCCAAGGCAAGATATGGATTTTCAATAAAATAGAGGACTTTCAAGCTTTCTCAATGAAAAGACCAGAGCTGAATAGAAAATTTGACCTTCAAATACAAGAATCAAGAGAAGCATGAAAAAGTAAACAAGAAAGAGAAATCATGAAGGACTTACTAACATTGAACTGTTTTGTTTACACTCCCACATGGAAAGATGATTTGTGTAATTCATGAGACCTATCTCAGTATTAGGTTAGTTGAAGGCCATATGCATATACATATATATATATATGTACATATATATATATACGTATATTTAGATATAGATATAGATATATATAGACAGAGAGCACAGGGTGAGTTGAATTTGAAGGGATGATATCTAACAATATAAAATCAAATTAATGGATGGGAGAGGAATATATTGAGAGGGAGAAAGGAAGAGATAAAATGGGGTAAATTATCTCACATAAAAGTGGCAAGAAAAAACAGTTCTGTTGGAAAGGAAGAGGGGGCAGGTGAGGGGGAATGAGTGAATCTTGCTCCCACCAGATTTGACTTGAGGAGTGAATAACGTACACACTCAGTTGGGTATCTTACCTCACAGGAAAGTAGGAGGAAGGGGATAAAAAGGAGGGATGATAGAAGGGAGGGCAGATAGGGGAAGAGGTATTCAAAAGCAAACATTTTTGAAAAGGGACAGGGTCAAGGGAGAAAATTGAATAAAGGGGGACAGGATAGGATGGAGGGAAATATAGTTAGTCTTTCACAACATCAGTATTGTGGAAGTGTTTTACGTGATGATACATGTGTGGCCTATGTTGAATTGCTTGCCTTCTTAGGGAGGGTAGGTGGGAAGAGAAGAGGGGAGAAAATTTGGAACTCAAAGTTTTAAAAGCAGATGCTCCAACAAAAAGTTGTTTTTGCATGCAACTGGGAAATAAGATAGATAGGGAATGGGGAATAGAGATCTATCCTGCCCTACAAGAAAGTAAGGGGAAAGGGGGTAGTGGGGTGACAGAAGGAAGGGCTGACTGGGGAATGGGACAATCAGAATATATGCCATCTTGGAGTGGGAGGGAGGGTAGAAATGGGGTGAAAATTTGTAACTCAAAATCTTCCGGAAATCAATGCTGAAAACTAAAATATTAAATTATAAAATATGAAAAAGGCAAATACTTGGAAGGAGAGGAAGGGCTAAGGGTAGGTGTGGAAAGATTAATCCTCTCCCATCAATACACTATTATTGGATGAAATGGTCATGTTAGCAATATTAAGCAAAGCCTTCGAATGCAGACAGCATAGCTATGAAAGAATGATACACAAAATATTTTGAAGTCATCAGAAGAGAGGGAGATCATAAGGATAAGGAGCATTGAATGTTGCCCAGAGAGAGCTACAAGGGAGTCAGCAATGCATTAGAGGGACACCAGTATCAATGAAACCGCAGAAACTAAAAGAGCTTGACAACTAAGACATGACTCACTGACTGTAGGAAGATTGAGTCTTAAATCTATCTCTATAACTCCTTAGGGGATCTGAAAATGAGCAAAGGAGATAAAAAACTCATTTCTCTCATCCTTCAAAAAAAGTCATTGAATTTAGTGGTCCTGGGGATACAATTATTTTTATACTGGATTCCTACAACCAGAACTGTATGATTAGGGGGCGGAGACAAGATGGCGGCTGGTAAGCAGGGAATAGTGTGAGCTCTGTACCGAGACCCTCCAAAAACATATAAAAAATGGCTCTGAACCAATTCTAGAACGGCAGAACCCACAGAACAGCAGAGGGAAGCAGGGCTCCAGCCCAGGACAGCCTGGATGGTTTCTGGGTGAGGTCTATTCCACATGGAGCTGGGAGCTGGGAGCTGGGAACGGAGTGGAGCAGAGCCCAACCTGAGCAGCATGGACCACCCAGACCAGAAGCCGGGCGGAGGGGGCCCTAGCACCCTGATTCAGTGAGCTGCAGCAGTTACCAGACCCCTCAACCCACAAACACCAAAGACTGCGGAGAAGGTTAGTGGGAAAAGCTGCGGGAGTGGAAGGAGTTCGCGGTTCAGCTTCCAGCCCCGGGGACAGCGGAGGTGGGGCAGCTACAGCTGTTGTTACTTCCGGCTCCAGGCCCACCTGATGGGAGGAATTAAGTGGCGGATCAGAGCAGGGGTGCACAGCCTGCCGAAGATATGAGCCCAGTTCGGGTTGGGGGTTCTTGGGGAAGGAGCAGTGCGGGTCTGACAGAGCTGGCACCTCCCCCCCAAACGTGGAACATAGAACTCATTAGTCTACAAGCAGTCATACCCCACTGAAAAACTCAAGGGTCAAGTTAGTTGGTTGGGAATATGGCCAGGCAGTGAAAACGCACCCAGATTCAGATTCAGACTTTGGATTCTTTCTTTGGTGACAAAGAAGACCAAAACATACAGCCTAAAGAAGACAACAAAGTCATAAAGCCTACATCAAAACCCTCCAAGAAAAACATGAACTGGCCCCAGGCCATAGAAGAGCTCAAAAAGGAGTTGGAAAAGCAAGTTAGAGAAGTAGAGGAAAAATTGGGAAGAGAACTGAGAAGGATGCGAGAAAACCATGAAAAACAAGTCAATGACTTGCTAAAGGAGACCCAAAAAAATACTGAAAAATACACTGAAGGAAACAACACCTTAAAAAGACTAACTCAAATGGCAAAAGAGCTCCAAAAAGCCAATGAGGAGAAGAATGCCTTGAAAGGCAGAATTAGCCAAATGGAAAAGGAGGTCCAAAAGACCACTGAAGAAAATACTACTTTAAAAATTAGATTGGAGCAAGTGGAAGCTAGTGACTTGATGAGAAATCAGGATATTATAAAACAGAACCAAAGGAATGAAAAAATGGAAGACAATGTGAAATATCTTCTTGGAAAAACCACTGACCTGGAAAATAGATCCAGGAGAGATAATTTAAAAATGATTGGACTACCTGAAAGCCATGATCAAAAAAAGAGCCTAGATACCATCTTTCAAGACATTATCAAGGAGAACTGCCCTGATATTCTAGAGCCACAGGGCAAAATAGAAATTGAAAGAATCCATCGATCGCCTCCTCAAATAGATCCCTAAAAGAAATCTCCTAGGAATATTGTCGCCAAATTTCAGAGCTCCCAGATCAAGGAGAAAATACTGCAAGCAGCCAGAAAGAAACAATTTGAGTATTGTGGAAACCCAATCAGAATAACCCAAGATCTGGCAGCTTCTACATTAAGAGATCGAAGGGCTTGGAATGCGATATTCCAGAGGTCAATGGAGCTAGGATTAAAACCTAGAATCACCTACCCAGCAAAACTGAGTATCATGTTCCAAGGCAAAATATGGATTTTCATAAAATAGAGGACTTTCAAGCTTTCTCAGTGAAAAGACCAGAACTGAATAGAAAATTTGACTTTCAAACACAAGAATCAAGAGAAGCATGAAAAGGTAATCAAGAAACGGAAATTGCAAGGGACTTATTAAAGTTGAACTGTTTTGTTTACATTCCTACATGGAAAGATGATGTGTATGATTCATGAGACCTCAGTATTAGGGTAGTTGAAGGGAATATGCATATATATATATATATATATATATATATATATATATATATATATGTGTGTGTGTGTGTGTGTGTGTGTGTGTGTGTGTGTTTATGTATATATATATGTGTGTTTATGTAAATATATATAAGTGAATGTGTATGTATGTATATATCTATGTGTATATGTATGTATGTGTATGTATGTGTATATATATATATATGTAAAAGAGAGAGAGCAGACACAGGGTGAGTTGAAGATGAAGGGAAGATATCTAAAAGAAATAAAATGAAATTAAGGGATGAGAGAACAACATACTGAGAGAGGGAGATAGGGAGAGATAGCATGGGGTGGATTATCTCGCATAAAGGTGGCAAGAGGAAGCAGTTCTGTGGGAGGAGGGGGGAGGGCAGGTGAGGGGGGAATAAGTAAACCTTGCTCTCATCAGATTTGGCCTGAGGGGGAATACCATACATACTCAGTTGGGTATCTTACCACACAGGAAAGAAGAGGGAGGAAGATAAAAAATAAAAGGGGGGGGATGATGGAGGGGAGGGCAGATGGGGGTGGAGGTAATCAAAACAAACACTTTGGAAAGGGGACAGGGTCAAGGGAGAAAATTCAATAAAGCGGGATGGGTTGGGAAGGAGCAAAATGTAGTTAGCCTTTCACAACATGAGTATTGTGGAATGGTTATACATAATGATACATGTGTGGCCTAGGTTGAATTGCTCGACTTCTTAGGGAGGGTGGGTGGGAAGGGAAGAGGGGAGAGAATTTGGAACTCAAAGTTTTAAAAACAGATGTTCAAAAACAAAAAAAGTTTTTGTATGCAACTAAAAAAAATAAGATACACAGGCAATGGGGTGTAGAAATTTATCTTGCCCTACAAGAAAGGAAGGGAAAAGGGGATGAGAGAGGAGGGGGGTGATAGAGGGGAGGGCTGACTGGGGAACAGGGCAACCAGAATATAAGCCATCTTGGAGTTGGGGGGGAGGGTAGAAATAGGGAGAAAATTTGTAATTCAAACTGTTGTGAAAATCAATGCTGAAAACCAAATATGTTAAATAAATAAATTTAAGTTAAAAAAAAATTAGAGTGGAACAAGTGGAAGCTAGTGACTTTATGAGAAATCAGGATATTATAAAACAGAACCAAAGGAATGAAAAAATGGAAGACAATGTGAAATATCTTCTTGGAAAAACCACTGACCAGGAAAATAGATCCAGGAGAGATAATTTAAAAATGATTGGACTACCTGAAAGCCATGATCAAAAAAAGAGCCTAGATACCATCTTTCAAGACATTATCAAGGAGAACTGCCCTGATATTCTAGAGCCACAGGGCAAAATAGAAATTGAAAGAATCCATCGATCACCTCCTCAAATAGATCCCAAAAAGAAATCTCCTAGGAATATTGTCGCCAAATTTCAGAGCTCCCAGATCAAGAAGAAAATACAGCAAGCAGCCAGAAAGAAACAATTTGAGTATTGTGGAAACCCAATCAGAATAACCCAAGATCTGGCAGCTTCTACATTAAGAGATCGAAGGGCTTGGAATGCGATATTCCGAAGGTCAATGGAGCTAGGATTAAAACCTAGAATCACCTACCCAGCAAAACTGAGTATCATGTTCCAAGGCAAAATATAGATTTTCAATAAAATAGAGGACTTTCAAGCTTTCTCAGTGAAAAGACCAGAACTGAATAGAAAATTTGACTTTCAAACACAAGAATCAAGAGAAGCATGAAAAGGTAATCAAGTAACGGAAATTGCAAGGGACTTACTAAAGTTGAACTGTTTTGTTTACATTCCTACATGGAAAGATGATGGGTATGATTCATGAGACCTCAGTATTAGGGTAGCTGAAGGGAATATGCATATATATGTTTATGTATATATATATATAAGTGAATGTGTATGTATGTATGTATCTATGTCTATATGTATGCATGTGTATGTATGTATATATATATGTGTGTGTGTGTTTATATATATATACATATATATATGTAAAAGAGAGAGCAGACACAGGGTGAGTTGAAGATGAAGGGAAGATATCTAAAAGAAATAAAATGAAATTAAGGGATGAGAGAGCAACATACTGAGAGAGGGAGATAGGGAGAGATAGCATGGGGTGGATTATCTCGCATAAAGGTGGCAAGAGGAAGCAGTTCTGTGGGAGGAGGGGAGAGGACAGGTGAGGGGGGAATGAGTGAACCTTGCTCTCATTAGATTTGGCCTGAGGAGGGAATACCATACATACTCAGTTGGGTATCTTACCACACAGGAAAGAAGAGGGAGGAAGATAAAAAAAAATAAAAGGGGGGGGATGATGGAGGGGAGGGCAGATGGGGGTGGAGGTAATCAAAACAAACACTTTGGAAAGGGGACAGGGTCAAGGGAGAAAATTCAATAAAGCGGGATGGGTTGGGAAGGAGCAAAATGTAGTTAGCCTTTCACAACATGATTATTGTGGAAGGGTTATACATAATGATACATGCGTGCCCTAGGTTGAAGTGCTCGACTTCTTAGGGAGGGTGGGTGGGAAGGGAAGAGGGGAGAGAATTTGGAACTCAAAGTTTTAAAAACAGATGTTCCAAAACAAAAAAAAAAGTTTTTGCATGCAACTAAAAAATAAGATACACAGGCAACGGGGCGTAGAAATTTATCTTGCCCTACAAGAAAGGAAGGGAAAAGGGGATGAGAGGGGAGGGGGGTGATAGAGGGGAGGGCTGACTGGGGAACAGGGCAACCAGAATATATGCCATCTTGGAGTGCGGGGGAGGGTAGAAATGAGGAGAAAATTTGTAATTCAAACTGTTGTGAAAATCAATGCTGAAAACCAAATATGTTAAATAAATAAATTTAAATAATAATAAAAAAGAACTGTATGATTAGCCACAATAGGACATTTAAGAGGTCCTCAAATACCGAACACTAGTATTCAATGCATTTGGTTAAGTTAAAATCACTTAGCATTTAATTGGGGGTTTTCAATTTGCTCTTTTTCTAGCTTTTTCAGCTGTATGCCCAGATCATTGATCTCCTTTTTCCCTATTTTATTCATGTAGGCATTTAGGGATATAAAACTTCCCCTAAGAACTGCTTTTGCTGCATCCCATAAGTTTTGGTAGCCAAGAATTGGAAATCAAAGGGATGCCCATCAATTGGGGTATGGCTGAACAAGCTGTGGTATATGAAGGTGATGGAATACTACTGTGCCATAAGAAATGGGGATGATGCAGACTTCGTAACAACCTGGAAAAACCTACACGACATAATGCTGAGTGAGCGGAGCAGAGCCAGGAGAACCTTGTACACAACCACAGATATATGGATTCCGTGAGGACCAACCCTAACATACTTTGCTGTTCTCAGCAACCTAAGGTGCAAGGACAACTCCAGGGGACTCACGATGGAGAATGCTATCTTCATCCAGAGAAAGAACTATGAAGTTTGAATACAGATTGAGGCGCACTACATGCTCGCTTTTTTTGCTTCTCTTTTTGTTTTTGGGGTTTTTTGGGGGGGTTTTTTTTGGTTTTTTTTTTTGGTTCTGTTTCTTCTTTCTCATGAGTCATTCCATTGGTCATAATTCTTCTCCACAACTTGACTAGTGTATAAATTAATTCAATGCGAAGTTATACATGGTAGTTATATGAGATTCCAGGCCATCTTGGGGAGGGAGGGGGGAGGGAGGAGAGAAAATCTGGAACTCAAAACTATGTAGAACTGTGTGTGGTAAACTAAAAATAAATAAATAAATTGAAAAAAAAATCACTTAGCAGTCCCTAAACAAGTAGAAAGGCCACAAAGATCTTTTGATTCAAAAACTAAGCTGATTATAGAATTTAAAAAAAAATTCTTTAGGATAAAAATGCATAGTAATACGTGAGTGTAAAACAATAATCAATAAAGCCTTTCAATTTGGAAGTCATTATCTATATATCTATATCTATATATACATATATATCTTTATCTAAATATATGTATACATATATATGTGCCTATATATGCATATATATGTGTGTGTATATATATATGTGTATATATATATATATATACTCTTGTCTGCACTAATGAGTTACATTAGGATATGTTCATTTTCCTTTTTCAATAGATGGTTCAATTTCATCTGTTTACACAGCATAGAAAAAAAGTGGCTAGCAAAGTCCAATTTTTCTGTCATATAGACAGCATATTGTACTGGATTTGTTTCAAGTTTAAATGTAAGATCTTTTAAAAGACCTTTGAAATTGCCTGAGAGCAATCCAGTTTGTTCTCCACTCTATTCGATTCTAGGCCAAATCTATTGTTAGTCTGGAATGGCTGTCCCCTATTGTACACACTTATACACATGTGCATATGTTTATACATATACATAGATATATACACACACATATTAATGTAGTCATCTGAAGGAGGTGTTTTCCAGTCCTCTTGACTCTGTCTTCTCTGAAATTTCCTTCCTTCACTCAATATGTATCTTTTATGCACCTAGCTATTTATACATTGTCTTCTTCATTAGAATGCCAGCTCCTTGAGGACAGGGACTATTTGTGCATTTCTTTACAGCCTCAGTCCTTGGTACCTAAGTACTCTCCGGTTTTGGCTTGCTGGTTACTGCATGGTAACTGCTGTGGCCACTCCTACTCAGAGCTTTCTCAATAGTCAATGTAATATGGCACTAGGGTCCACGGCTAGAACTGAAGTTAGAAAGACCTGGTTTTTGAATCCTGCCACAGACACATGCCTTTGTCAAAAATCTGCTGGGACTCCCGGGTGAATAAAATGCAATGCTAAAGCATGTCACCTGACATTCTTGGTTCTCTACAATATGCCTCTAAATTGTCTTTTGTGGTTATTCCATTGTATTCTCTTTTATCCACTCAAAGTTCCAGTCAGTCTGGACTACCCTCATCTTGCCTCTATGGATTTGCACAGGCTGTCCTCCACCCCCACATTCTTGGAAAACAATCCCTCCTCAACACTATCTTCCGAAATCTCTCCCTTCAGGGCCCATGGGTACCACCTCCTCCATGATACCGTCTATGATCCTCTCCCACCCACCCATACCCACCTAGAAGAAATCTCTCATTTAAGTCTTTCAACCCTTCTTTGACATTGCCTATGCATTCATCATCTTACTTTTCCTATGACTATGTGTTTACATGTCTTACTTCCCCCTTAACTGTCTGCTTCCTAAAGGCAGTAACTTGTCCTTTTTGAATTATCTTTATTTGCAGGGCAGGATCACTCTTCTCCCCTCTCCTCACTTCTCCCCCATGCCCTCTTCAATTTACACTCACCTTCACAGATGGGCATCCCCCAGAAAGGCAGATACTGTCATGTGTTCCACTTGTAATTCTTACGGGTAGCTACTCTGCTAACACTGCTGTTCCTGAACCCTCATTGGTGTGCTTCTTCTCCTTAATAATATGTGTGTGTTAATATAATAATATATGTCTGTGTGTGTATGTAGAGAGAGAGAGAGAGAGAGAGAGAGAGAGATAAAGAGATAGAGAGAGAGAAAGATATTAACCATATTTTGGCTATGACCAATGTCTGCCGAAGTGACCTCAAATTCTTAAAAAATCAGTAAATTGATTCCTCTTCACTGGACTGGAAATTCAGTATTATTTAATTCATTGCCTTTCAAAATATTAAAACCTCTCCTCTTAAATCCTCTACAGAAGGGAAAATTGAAAACAGCTTTCTTCTTTTGAAAAGTTGTCTTCCTCTCTTTTTTTTCAGTGTTTTCTTCAGCTTCTCTCCAGGATAACAGGAAGCATCTCTCCAGCTTCCCTTAAACTAATATTTTCCAAAGTCTCTCCCCACATTTTTAAAGTAGATTTTTAGAGATAAAAAACCATACCTCTCTCTCTCTCTCTCTCTCTCTCTCTCTCTCTCTCTCTCTCTCTCTCTCTCTCTTTCTTCGTCTGTCTGTCTTTCTATATGTGTGTGTGTGTGTGTGTGTCTGTCTGTCTGTCTCTGTCTCTCTCCTCTCTCTCTATCTGCCTCTGTCTCTGTCTCTCTCTATCTGTCTCTGTCTCTCTCTGTCTTTCTCTCTGTGTCTCTCTGTCTCTCTGTCCTTCTTTCTGTCTCTCTCTCTGTCTCTCTCTTCCCCCCTTTCCACCATCTCTCTTTACCCTCTCATTCTGGTCTCTCTCTCCATCTCCCACCCCCAGGAAAGGCACATATGGTACAAATACAAATAATTCATAGATCTGCATGGATCATAAACAAAAATCTTCTCCCTGTCCCCATAAAGAGAGGTACTTAAGTCATTTCTCAGCTGACCATCATGCCATACTACCAAAGCCAACTGTCATTTTTCCAACATTCTGTCTGTATCTTAATGTTATAATAACAGTATCTATGCCCTTACATGCCTTTTGAGGTGAGAGTAAGTCTCTATAGTCTCTGTAATAAAGAAACTCAAAGAAAGGCTTCCATTTGTGTTTGTCTTTGCCCCTTTGAATCAGCAAAATGGCCAATTATCCCCAGTGACTGGCCTAATGCCCTGTACACAGTAGGTGCTTTAAAATGTTTATTGACTTACAATTTGAAGTCTCCCTTTAGTACGGATTAAGTTTTCTTTTGAGATTTGAATACATTTGGTCAGTTTATTTTTCCATTTCTTTCTGGAGCTCTGGATTCTGTCAATATCTGAATCTGGAAGCCTAAAAATGTCATGAAGCTGGTCTCTTGCTAGTCCCTAGTTAACTGGAAACAGGCAGCATAGAAATCATATTAGGACCCTCAGAGACTACCAGTTTTCCACTTTTGTAGACTTAGAAAGTTTCAACAAGGTTTGGATACACATACAGAACTTGAGGATACTTAACTAAACCAAAGTTTTTTGAGGTTCAACCATACTTAAATTTGATATGAGCCAGATCTTCAAGCTATTATTATGGACTATGAGTCTAGAAATTGATATCTTAAAATAATTTAGGTAGATGTTCACATAATCCATATACTTTTGAGTATATTTTATATGTACAGCATCAATCCTATCCTCCCCAAGAATTATTCAAATATTTCATATTAAATGACAATCATTCCCCATTAGTTCTAACAAGAAACCTTTCACTGAGAACTAAACTTTCAAGTAATGTTGGCTGCTATGTGTCTTGTCCCTAAAATGTGTTACTAGATACAAAACACTGTTGGAAGGGCAGAGGAAAATTTAGTTTCCATACTACCTTTCCAAATGATTCATCTCTCATTGTGAAGGTTGAACTAGTCTCCTGCTTATGTACAGAAATATACTAGTTTTGGTATTTTCAGGGATAATAAGTTGTTTTAAAAGATTTATAAATATTTTCTAATAGTCACATGGGGTAGATAGTATTTCGTCATCCTTATTTTATGAAGAAATCCAAACTCAGAGACATTACATGTCTTGCTCACACAGATTCGAAGTGTCAGTGCCAGGTTCTGAGCCTGTGTCTCCTGACTTTAAGTAGAGTACTTTTGAACTATATACATCCAGTCCCCTCTGTCACATTTTCTTCAGCCTCTGATAATGTCCTCTCCAGAGAGGTATCTTCTAGGAAGAAAAGGAGAAGAGTCAACAATAGCTTGTGGTTTTTGCTAGTAATTTTTAAAGAGGAGAACAAGTGTGGATAACAAAACACATTTTCCCCTTTGCAGTATGAACTGGTACCTATTACTATCATTATGCTGTGTACTATGGTTGAGTCTGTGGCAGGATGGAATTCTTAGTCCCTACCACTCCCTGTCAACGTGGAAGTCAGTAACATATGACACCCTAGAGGCCCTGGACTGTTTTAAAAGCCATGCTTCCTCTATAAGATGAGAGACAGAAATACCAACAAAATCCTGGCAGTTCATACTGGATCATGTTTAATTTTAAGATGGGGCAGAGCCAAGATGGCAGAGTAGAGTATGGAACTCACTAGAACTTCCCCAACATTCTCCTCTACACAACTTTAAAATATGCCTCAAATCAGACTCTGGAGCAGCAGACCCAATGAAAGGTTAAGGTGAAACAATTTTCCAGCCCAAGACAACTTAAGAGGTTGTCAAGAAAGGTTAGTTTCACCACAGTGGGTATTAAGCCAGGAGCACAGGGCAGGCTGTGCAGCAGAAAAGTCAGCATCAGCCCTTGGGAGAAGCTACAAGAAAGGCAGCAACAGCTTTAGGAACTCTTAGCCCACAGATGATATGGGGGTCAGAAGGAGATTACAGGGGACCCTTGCTGACACTGGGTGCAGGACCCTGTTGCATTGCCCGTAGATAGTTTCTGGTTATTGTTCTAGAATGAAGAAGAACACTAGAACACTAGCACTTGTGGCAAGAAATTAGGAGCCCAGTCACAACCCTGTCACCACCATAAGAGTGCTTGTGGTTGCTCACAAGGAGCAACCCTTGTCTCAGTTCTAAGGAAGAAAGGAGAATGAGTGCTTGTGGATGCAAGACAACAGGGCACTTGAACACAGTTCCAGGACAAAAGGAGTATTTGCACTTGTGGATACAGGGGAACAAGGTCTCTTCATGAATAAAGACCAGAGCATAGACCAGGAGAGCAATGATCTCACCTCTCTTTAGATCATACAACTGTGGAAGTACCACAAACTTACAGACCCCAAGAACTAGCTCTGAAAACAGAAGCATGAAAACCTGAAGCTTGCGACAGTGCTTGCCTTCACTGTGGAAGCAGAACTTAATGTTAACATTTAAATTTAAAAGTCAAGCAACAGGCTCTAAAATGAGTAAATAAATAAATAAATAACCTGATCATAAAAAGTTACTATGGTGATAAGAAAGATCAAAACACAAAGTCAGAGGAATACAACAAAGTAAAAAGAAAAACAAAACAAACAAAAACCCACCAAAAACAACAACAAAAACTGCTATGTTCAAAACCTCAAAGAAAAATGTGAATTGGTCTGAGGCCCAAAAAGATATCCTAGAAGAACTCGAAAAGAATTTTAAAAATCAAATAAAGAATAAAGACATGCTAGAGAAGGTGGCTTAGCCACACCAGATATTAAACTGTACTACACAGCAGCAGTCATCAAAACTGCCTGGTACTGGTTAAGAAACAGGGGCATGGATCAGTGGAATAGGATAGGTACACATGTAGGAGAAATCAACAAGTTTAGCAATCTACTCTTTGATAAACCCAAAGAGGCCAGCTTCTGGGCTAATAATTCACTATTTCACAAAAACTGTTGGGAAAATTGGAAAATGGTAGGGCAAAAACTGGGCATAGACCAATATCTTACACCATATACCAAAATAAAGTCAAAATGGATTCATGATTTAGGAGTAAAAGCTGACACTATAAGTAATTTGGGAAAGCAAGGAATAGTTTACTTATCAGAATTATGGAAAAGTAAAGAATTCATGACCCAACAAGAGACAGAGAGCATTACAAAATGCAAAATGGATAATTTTGATTATGTCAAATTGAAAAGTTTTTGTACAAAAAAAGCCAATGTAACAAGAATTAGGAGGGAAGCAGAAAATTGGGAGAACATCTTTGCAACTAGTATCTCTGATAAAGGCCTCATTTCTAAAATATACAGGGAACTGAGCCAAATATATAGGAATACAAGCCATTCCCCAATTGAGAAATGGTCAAAGGATATGAACAGGCAGTTTTCAGAGGAAGAAATTAAAGCTATCTACAGGCATATGAAAAAATGCTCTGGATCACTACTGATTAGAGAAATGCAAATCAAAACAACTCTTAGATACCACATCTCTCCTGTCAGATTGGCTAAAATAACAAAACAGGAAAATGATAAATGCTGGAAAGGATGTGGGGAAATTGGAACATTGTTGCATTGCTGGTGGAGTTGTGAGCTGATCCAGCCATTTTGGAGAGCAATTTGGAACTATGCCCAAAGGGCTATAGATATGTTCATACCCTTTGACCCAGCAATACCACTTCTAGGGTTATATCCCAAAGAAATCACACAAGTGGGAAAAGGACCCATATGTACAAGGATATTTATAGCAGCTCTTTTTGTGGTAGCCAAGAATTGGAAATCAAAGGGATACCCATCAATTGGGGAATGGCTGAACAAGCTGTGGTATATGAAGGTGATGGAATACTACTGTGCCATAAGAAATGGGGATGATGCAGACTTCGTAACAACCTGGAAAAACCTACACGACATAATGCTGAGTGAGTGGAGCAGAGCCAGGAGAATGCTATGCACAGCCACAGATATATGGATTCCGTGAGGACCAACCCTGACATACTGCGCTCTTCTCAGCAACCTAAGGGGCAAGGACAACTCCAGGGGACTCACGATGGAGAATGCTATCTTTATCCAGAGAAAGAACTGTGAAGTTTGAATACAGATCGAAGCACACTACATGCTCGCCTTTTTTGCTTCTCTTTTGTTTTTGTTTTTGGGTTGTTTTTTTTGGTACTGTTTCTTCTTTCTCATGATTTAGTCCATTGGTCAAAATTCTTCTCCACAACTTGACTAGTGCATAAAATAATTCAATGCGAAGTTATACATGACAGTTATATGAGATTCCATGCGGTCTTGGGGAGGGAGGGGGGAGGAAGGGGAGAAAATCTGGAACTCAAAACTATGTAGAACCGTGTGTGGTAAACTAAAAATAAATAAATAAATTTTAAAAATTTTTAAATAAATAAATAAATAAATAAATCAAATAAAGAAGATAGAGGAAGCATTTTTTGGAGGGGGAAATGAGAGTTATGAAAGAAAATCGTGAAAAGGAGTCAACATCTTGGTAAAGAAGGCACAAAAATACTTAAGAAAATAACGCATTAAAAACATAATAGGCTAAATGGAAAAAGTGATGCAAAATCCACTGAAGAGAATAACTGCTTAAAAAGCAGAATTGGCTCCCAAATAGATGATAAGAGAAGGGAGGGAGAAGGACCTACATGTACAAAATTATTTATAGCAGCTCTTTTTGTGGTGGCAAAGAATTGGAAATTGAGGTGGAGAAAAAAACCTTAGAACTCAAAATCTTACAAAAATGAATGTTGAAAACTATTTTTACTTGTAATTGAAAATAAAGTAAAATACTATTAAGTGAAAAAAGTAGAATTTGCCAAATAGAAAAAGAGGTACAAAAATTCACTGCAGAGAAGAACTCTAAAAATCAGAATTGGACAAATGGAAAAAAAAAGGTACAAAAAGTTCAACAAAAAAAGAATTCTTTAAAAAGTAAAATTGGCTAAATGGAATAGGAGGTGTAAAAACTCACTTAAGAAACTGTATCAGTAAGGCAATAATAGCAGTGTAGATGACAATTGTCAAAATGCCTATGTCGTTCTGTATTGGAAAGTATACAAGACTCTCCACATAGAAGGCAGAAGAAGTAAACCATTTATTCAGACACCAGAGAACCACGTCCCATGAGCTATTTATCCAATCTATCAGAGCCAGTAAAACATTCAATACACAATATCACAACATGGAGCCTCACCATCCCAAAACCTCTCAGACCCTCTGCTGGGGTCTTCCCAGAAACAAACTTATAGTACAGCTAAGTCAGCCTGTTCACTTCTATCATGACAGCCATTAGCAGCCATACCTGCTTGTGCTCTCGCTCTCTCTCTCTCTCTCTCTCTCTCTCTCTCTCCATTTCCTGTGATATAACTTCCTTTTTCTGTCAGGAAGCTCCTCCTACCACATGTGGCTTAGGCTTCCTGTGACGTAAACCAGTCATATGGCCTATTAATGGGTGGGAAAGACCTTCAAATCTAAATTGCTACTACAGAAACTAATTTCTTTTTTCTCCTTCTTTTCATATCTAATTTACTTTCGGTTTTCAACATTCATTTCCCCAAGATGGCATCCAATCCGATAGGTGCTCTACATATAAATTCCTATTCAATAATTTTTCACATTAGTCACGTTGCATAGAAGAATTATAATGAATGAGAGAAACCATGAAAAAGAAAACCAAAAAAAAGGGAAAAGAATCTGCTTCACTCTGCATTCTGACTCCATAGTTATTTCTCTGGATGTGGATAGCATTTTTCATCATGAGTTCTTTGGAAAAGTTTTAGGTCCTTGAGTTGCTGAGAAGGGCTAAGTCTATCAAAATCAGTCCTCATACAGTGTGGCTGTTACTCTGTAAAATGTTCTCCTCATTCTGCTCACTTCACTCAGCATCAGTTCATATAAGTCTTTCCAGGTTTTCCCAAAGTCTGCCTGCTCATCATTTCTTATAGCACAAGAGTATTATTCCTTTACATTAATATACCAGAACTTGTTCATCCATTCTCCAATTGATGGGTACCCCCTCAATTTCCAGTTCTTGGCCAGCCCAAAAAGAGTTGATATAAATATTTTTTATGCATGTGGGATCTTTGCCTATTTTTATGATCTCGTTGGGATACAGCCCTAGAAGTGCTATTGCTGGGTCAAAAGGAATGCACATTTTTATAGCTCTTTGAACATAAAAGAAAATAACTTCTTAAAAATTAGAATTGGACAAGTAGAAGTTAATGACTCCCTGAGATATTAAGAAACAAGGAAACAAAATAAACAAATGAAAAAATCAGGAAAAAAATGAAATATCTCATTGGAAAAACAACTGACTTGAAAAAAAAAGATCAAGGAGAGATAATTTAAGGATTATTGGACTACCTGAAAGCCATGATCCAAAAAAAGAGACTAGATATTTTTCAAGAAATTATCATGATATCCTAAAGTCCTAAAAGCCATGATATCCTAAAGTCAGAGGGTAAAATAAAAATTGAAAGACTCCACCAATCACCTCATGAAAGAGATCCTAAAATGAAAAGTCCCAGGAATATTTTAACAAAAGTCCAGAGCTTCCAAGTCAAGGAGAAAATATTACAACCAGCCAGAAAGAAACAAGTTACGTATTATGGAGCCATGATCAAGATAATGCAATCAGGATTTGGTAGCTTCTACATTAAAGGATCAGAAGGCTTGGAATATATATAATATATAATCCCCAAATAATCACCTGGTTGGAAATCCTGAAAGTCAAATGAGAGATTAATCATATTAAAGTAAGAAAATAATTGATCTAGTAAATAAAACTGCAAACTATTTTATGAAAAAAATATATATATATATATATATATATATATATATATATATTCCATCAGTCAATTTGGTTTAAAAAAAAGAAGAAAACCAAATTACCAGTATCAAAAATAAAAAGAATGAAGGTCCACAAATGAAGATGAAATTAAATCATTAGGAACATTTTTGCCCAATTATGTGCCAATAAATATGACAATCTAAGTGAAATGGATGAACATTTACAAAAATGCAAATTGCTTGGATTAACAGAAGAGGAAGTAGAACACTTCAATAATCTTTCATTGAAAAAAGAAACTGAATGACAGATCTACCTAAATTAATTTATTTATTTAGTGCCATACCAATCAAACTATCAAAAAATATTTTATGCAGCTAGAAAAAATATTAACAAAATTCATCTGAAGGGACAAAAGTTCAAGAATATCAAGGACATCAATGAAAAAAAAATGCAAAAGAAGGTGACCTAGCCATACCAGATCCCCAACTGTATTATAAAGCTGTAATCATCAAAGCATCAAACTCTAAGAAATAGAATGGTGGATCAATGGAATAGATTAGGTACACAATACACAATGGTAAATAACCATAGTTATCTATTGTTTGATAAACCCAAAGATCCAGGCTTCTGGGACAAGAACTTACTACTTGACAAAAATTGCCAGGAAGACTGGTAAGCAATTTGGCAGAAACTAGATATAGATCAGCATCTCACACGTTATTCAAGATAAGGTTAAAACGGGTACATGCTTTAGATGTAAGGGGTGATAGCATAAGCAAATTAGGAGAGCATGTAAAAATTTCCTTATCAGGTCTATGGATATGGGAAGAATTTTTGACCAAACAAGAGATAGAAGCATTACAGGATGTAAAACAGATAATTTCAATTACTGCAAATTAAAAAGGTTTTTTCCATAAACAAAACCAATGCAACCAAGATTAGAAGGAAAGCAGGAAACTGGGAAGATATATTACAACATTTTTTTTCTGATAATGGCCTCCTTTCTCAGTATCAGCAACATCATGTGATGATCAACTATTAATGACTGAGCTTTTCTTAGCAACACAATGATCCAAGAAAAGTACAAAGGACTCATGAAGGAAAATGCTATTCATATTCAGATAAAGAACTAATGGACCTGGGGCAGCTAGGTGGTACAGTGAGTAAAGCACTGGCCCTGGAGTCAGGAGGACCTGAGTTCAAATTTAGCCTCAGATACAACACACTAACTAGCTGTGTGACTAGCAAGTCACTTAACCCCAATTGCCTTCCCTTCTTCCCTCCCAAAAAAACAAAACAACAACAAAAAAAACTGATGGGCTCTGAATGCAGATTGAAGCATATTTTTTTTCACTTTATTCTTTCTGGAGACTTTTTTTACTTTTGATGTGTTTCTTCTTTTACAAACTTGATGAATATGGAAATAGGATTTAAATGATGGCATATGTATGAACTTTATTAACCCGATAACCATTGTTAGAAGAGGGAAGGGGAGGGAGGGAGAGAGGGAGAAAAAATTTGAGCCTCAAAATCTTGTAACAATGAATGCTAAAACATTTTCTTGACTTGCAATTCCGGGAAAAATAAAATACTGTTTAAAGCAAATAAATAAAAAAAAAATAACTCTGAAGTAACACCTCACATCCATCAGACTTGCGAATATGACAGAAAAGGAAATAGGAAATGTTAAAGGGGATGTGGAAAAATTGGGACACTAATGCATTGTTGGTGGAGTTGGGAAATGATGTAACAATTTTGGAGAATAATTTGGAACTATGTCCAAAGAGCTATAGAACTGTGCATACTCTTTGAGCCATCAATACCACTATTAGTATGGTACCCCAAAGAGATTAAAGGAAAAAGAAATGACATATATATATATATATATATATATACAAAAATGTTCACAGCAGCTCTTATTGTGGTGGCTAAGAATTGGAAAATTAAGGGTATGCCCATCAATTAGGGAATGGGCTAAACAAATAGTGGTGTGTATACACACACACACACACACACACACACACACACACACACACACATATATATATATACATATACACATACACACACACTATATATATATATATATATATATATATATATATATATATGTACACATACACGTATAAAATTTGTTTTAAGACATGATGAACAGGATACTTTCAGAAAAACCTGGGAAGACTTATATGAACTGATGCAAAGTGAGGTGAGCAGAACTAGGAGAACATTGTCCACAGTGATATTGTATATGATCAATTGTCAATGACTTAGCTATTCTGATCAATATTTTCAGAGGTTCCCAAAGTGGGTGAAACCACCCTCTGGGGTGGGGGAGTGCTGGAATGCTCCAGCAGGGCAGTAGTAGCCTCAGGTGCAATTAGAGGGGAGATGAATAAAAATAATATGGTGGTGGAAGCATAAAGAAAGAAGAAAATTTAGAAAAAAAAACATTCATACATATTTCATCCATTTTGTAACAGAATTAAAGTCTTACTGAATACATAATTTCCAAATAAACACACAAAAATGCAAGTTATAACTGTCAAGTTCAATGACAGGTCTTAACAAATAAAAGTTGGCTGGCGAGCATGTCACTCATTGTCCAGATGTCCAGTATGCATCAGCAGGAATATGTGTGTGTAATGCCTTGTTTATAATACAATACTACATGGTTACATGACACAATGTCACATCAATAAAATTTCAATTCAGGAGAAAAAACCCACAAATTCACAAGAAATTATTAAATTTAAGATGCATCATTTATATATATATAACATATATTTATTTTCTATTTATTTTATTTATTGTATACTTTTATTTATTAAAATATGTATTATATGGCATAATATATAAATATATTTTATTATTATATAGTATTTTATATATTTATTTATATATACTTATTTATATTTTTTAAAATGATACAAATTTTTTAAAAAACCACCTTTAAAGAGATAAAGAAAGTAGATTTCTGAGTAATATTTTTAGAAAAGAGGGCAGTAGGACAAACAAGTCTGGGAAGCTCTGATCTGAGACAATTCTGATAGACTAACCCATGCTATCCACTTCCAGAGAAAGAACTGATAGTCTGAATATGCATCTGTTTTAACAACCCAGCTAGCAGCTCCTGTGGGGGCGTAAGATCCACCCCCACAGTCAGCACCCAGGAGGCTGCCGGGACACCGGGAAAGCACAGGTTCTTTTTATCTGCTTAAACAAGGAAAGCACAGTGAAGGGGTTGACCAGCTTACTTTAATCCAGCATTCAGTTAGCATGCAGACAGCATTCATTTAGTTCAGGGGAAAACGCCAGCATTCAGTTAGCATTCAGTTAGTTCAGGGGAGCAAAGAGACAAGCATCAAGAGATATACCAAATACAGATTCATTCACGTACTTCAGGGGAAAAAGCCAGCACCCTGAGGTTCAAAACATTCATTTAGTTCGGGGGAAAACAAACTAGCACCCCGAACCTCAAAACCAAAATACAAACAAATTACAAATATCAACAGACAGACCCAATACAATTCATAGTTACCAACATCTGGGCTCCACCTGAGAGCAAGGGCTGGCCCAGAGTCACGCTCCCCGCTGCTCCCACACCAACCAAAAAAGGAAAGAGAGTCTTCAAGCTGTCCTCTCCCCTCTTATACAGTTTTTGACATCATCAAGCGCTGCCTGAATGACCAGAGCTGATTGGTTCTTGAGCTGGCCTCTCCCCCTAGCGTAGACTAGGTTAACACCCAATAGGGCATGGCTCTGGAGTTAACACCTCCCCTCAGCCAGCCCCATGACTCATCACACAGGGAGTTCTCTGATTCCTGGCATGGTCGCTGGGCTTCCTGCCCCGGAAGAGCAAGCTGCAGCATCCAGAGAGGCTCAATCAGGTAAGCTGAGTCATTCAAAGAAAACAAAGGCCATTCTGGTTACAGCATCCAAGCATAATTTTACAAAAAGAAACTTTATTTTTCTTTTTTGGTTTGTTTTCTTTGGCAACTTGGCTAATATGGAAATGTTTTGTATGACTGCATATGTATAACCTATATCAAAATTGTCATCTCAAGACAGGTGTGGAGAGGAAGGGAGGTAGAGAAATTGGAACTCAACTTTTTTTTAAATGAGTGTTAATTTTTTTTTACATGTAATTGAAAAATGTTTAATGAAATAAATAAAAACTGCTGGGAAACAAGAAGAGGGGATTCATATACTAGCCAGTTTCAAGTAAATTAATAAAATTTTGCTTTGTATAAAGTAAAAAAAAAAGAGAAATTAAACAGCAAGGCAGAGGCAAGGGACCCTGTAAAAACCACAACTGTATGGCAGTGGAAAAAGGTATTTAAAACAAAGACCCAGAGTCAAAAACACAAATTTTAATATCAAGTCTAATAATTAATGGATATTTGAACTTAAAACATTAACTCTTTCTGACACTGTTCCTTTATTTGTAAATCAAGAAAATAACATTAAGATTCTTTGTCGAACAGTTTTGTTGAAAAGGTCAAAGAAGTTAATATGTATAAAACATGTAACCATTAAATGCAATATGAAAGCATAGTAGTAGGAGTAGGAATCTCAGCAGCAGCAACAGCAGGAGGAGGAAGAGGCAAAGGAGCAGAAGCAGCAATAGTAGTGGTTGTGCAGGTACTGGTGGTGGTAGTAGTGGTAGTAGTAGTAAATGTAGTAGTAGCAGCAGCAGCAACAACAGGAGAAGGAGGAAGAGCAGAAGCAGAAGCAGCAATAGTAGTAGTGGTGCTGGTGCTGGTGGTGGTAGTAGTAAAAATAGTAGTAGCAGGAGCAGTAGGAGCAGCAGCAGTAGTGGAAGAGGAGGAGGAGGAGGAGGAGGAGGAGGAGGAGGAGGAGGAGGGGAAGGAGGAGGAGGAGGAGGGGTAGGAGGGGAAGGAGGAGGAGAAGGAGGAAGAGAAGGAAAAAGAGGAGGGGAAGGAGGAGGAGGAGGAAAGTAAAAAGGATTATTTTGGCCTACCAATAAAGTATTAACTTCTTAGGTTGAGTTTCGAAGCTTTCTACAACTTGGCCCCAACCCACCTTTTCAGCCATGACTTCTACAACTCTTCATGAGAGGATGCCAATAATCTAAATAGTTTCTGAGGCTTTGTTTCAGCTAAAAGAAAGTCCCTGAAATTCTCTTGACTTGTTTATAATTTTATGCTGCTGAGGATAGAGGAAAGAATATGGCAACCTGATTTTGACCAATTTCCTTTCCCTTATTATAAATAATCCATTTAATCTACATGCAAATGAGTAATCCTATCAGTCACTCAGGATGGTAAAGAGATTAAATGCCTGTAGAAATGGAGGTATAAACCAAGTTAGTTACAAATTATGATGAAATCAAGTCATATCCTTGTTCATATAAAAACTGTGGTAATAATTGGGAAAGGCAGAGGCTCAAAAATTTAACACCACACAGGTGTCGTGAGTGACATGGTGTGAGTCAAATATTGCTTTATACTCTCTGGATTTATACGATATAGTAACCTACTAGAATGGCTACTTACTTTTCACATATTTAGCAAATGAAGAGATTCCTGCCTCCCTACCCATTTCATGCATTCTAAATAGCTAAATTTAAGCTAAATTAGCCAAATAGCTAGTCTCACTTATTGATAGATGAAACACTGGTCCTGTCGATATCACAAGGAAACAGTGTTCCTTAGTTAAAACACAAAAGTTTTCATCATTTATGTGAAGATTTTGTCATGTGGAAGGAATTTGTCATGCTCTATTTGACATACTCTGGAGAACATAACTAGGAGGAAAAGATGAAAGCCACAAAGGGGAGATTTAAGCCTCCTACAAGGAAATCCTGACAATTGGAGGATCAGAATTGCCTAAAAATGAAGAGGACTTTGTTGAGAGTCAGGCAATTCTATAATTGAAGGTCTTCAAGTAGAGATGAGATGACTACCCCCTAGCAATATTGGAGAGATATATCGATACTCTTGTCTATGGCAGGACTCTTCAAATGAGATTCAGCCACCTCTTAGCTCTGAAATTGTAGGAAGACTTCCCCCATCACTCTAACCATAAAGAATTTCTCCCCACAGTGACTCCTCACAGCATTTTATTTGCTCCTCTTATACACTGATCATACTCAATTTTGTTGAGGTAGTTCGGTGCCACAGTGGAGAGAGCACCACACCTGACATCAAGTGATCAAGCGTTTCTTAAGTGTCTGCCTACTATGTGCCAGGCATTGTGCTAAGCATGGAATCAGGAAATCTTGAGTTTCAGTCCTGCCTCAGATACTTGCTAGCTGTGTAACACTAGGCAAATCATTTAACTTTTATCAAGCTTCAGTTTCTCCTCTATAAAATGGGGACAGTAATAGAATCTACTGCACAAGGTAGGGAGGATCAAATGAAATCACATGTCTAAAGTGCTTCATAAACCTTAAAGCATTATATCAATGCTAGTTATTATTATTGCTGTTTACTTTATCCTAGAGCCAGACTAGCTACATTTCCTCACTAGGGGGTCCAGGAGTATCTTTGAGGAGTTGGAGAGTCTCTCCTCTAATGACCTTGGTTTAAGTCCCCATTTCCATTCTTCTAACTACCAGGGAATAGCACCCCATTTCCATTTAATCATTTAGTATCAATTAGCTTTTTAAAGAGGATCCTTATTTGAATATATAGCAAAACAGAAGTAGAAATATCTCTCTTCTCCAGTACTTCAAGGGCACCTTGTTTTTAATTCTACCACCTCATTCTTTAGAGAGAGTGAACTCAGATAATACAGTTTCTACGTAGAGTTGGTCACATTAAAGTCATGTTCAAATGTGACATCACTGTTGAGTGAGTCTTTGTCTCAACTATCACTGGGTTTAGTCCTGAATATTGTCCCTCATTGCCTAGGGCCTCAAATCTGGCTGTAGTCTGTCACAGAGTTTAGTCCAAGATCTGCTGGTAGCTAGTTCTCCTGACATTTCAAAACACATGAGATCATAGTTTCTAATGTTTTTCAACTAAAACAAAAGAACAAATGCTTGGGAAAGAATAGAGTCCTGTCTTCATGGTCCACATAATCATCCCAAATAAGGAAAGCTAAAGGCTTCTTCATTCATGGAATCATCTCTTTTCTTACCAAAGTAACAGTAAACAGAAAGAAGGCAGGAAGAAAGGAAGAGGAAAAATCAGATTCTGCTTGGCTAATAACTTTTCAATATATCCCTGGTTCCTACAACCAATCAGAGAGGTTCCTTCTCACCATGTAATTAAAAGACTGGTATGGGTTATAAAATAATTGCACATGTTCCAAATCTCTCCAAATCACCAATAAATAAAAGTGCTGTTATTAAACAACATTGTGACTCACTCAGAAGCAGGTTCCCCAGTATACTCCACAAGTCCACAAGGGCAATTGGATCAGCTGTACTCTGAACATACACATAAGGACTAGGCTTATTGGCTACTCTCCTGTTACACATATTTTTGAATGGATGAATGTATGGAAGGAAGGAGGATATAGGCATTGTAGTTTTGCCAAGAAATTGTTCTATCCCATTTAACTTTCCAAAAATAAGTTTTCCGTATGACATCTATGAGTTTTCAAGCTTTGGTCAATCATTTGTTCTCCATTCTCCAATCTGAAAAAAAGAAATGTAAAATAACAAAACATTGCCTAAAGCCTGTTAAACACAGTAAATGTGGAAAAGAGAATATACCATTAGCATCTAATAAGAACATTCTACTCCACAAACCTACATGGAATTCTGACTGTTTGGAAAGCTGCCTCCTTCTGTCATGCTCTTTTCAAGAAAAGGAGAAGAAAATACCCTTCTAGACTAGGACTGAACAAAGTGTTCTGTTTATAAACAGAGGACTCAAGTTGGCCAAAGTGAACAGAGTCTGTGTTAAATTTCTCTGTATAGCTAGCATCATCATGGTAGCAAGCAGCTAAAAGGCATTAAATAATTTGCTAAATTTGCAACATTTATCTTTTTTAAAACTATAGAATAGAAGATATCATATGATTGATTGAGATCTTAAAACTTTAATAATAGCACATGCAGGCATTCCTCATAAGTAGCCTATTAAAGTTATAATAATAGCTTACGTTCTCATGGGACTTGAAGGTTTATAAAAGACTTTCCTCACATCAAACTGATGAGAAAATGTATACAGGTATTATCCTCCTTATCTAACATATGGGGAAACTGAGTCTCTGATAAGGGAAGTGACTAGAAGTGACCTCCCACCAGTGTCAAATGACACATAGCTAATAAGTATCAGAGCAAGGGTATGAACACAGGTCTCCTAAGTGGGACTGGGCATCACACATTCACAGGTAAAGTCTCCCCCCCCAACAACCCCACATGAAAAAAAAAAACAATGCACAGGGTGAGTAATCAATGAATTTATGCTGAAAAATACCATGAACAATTTCCTTTATTTTTAATGTATTTTGTTTATTTGACTAAACATTTCCCAATTACATTTTAATTTATATTATTTTTAGTTTATTAACTAAAACAAGCATTTCTATAGCATAGGATAATAAAAAGATGATTGCACATGAAACTATGAATCTATTATCACAACCTGACATTCCTTTTAAATATATGATAAATTTGCCATATACATTTCTTTTTTTTCTTCCCTTCCTCCTGCCCTAGAGATGGCTACCATTAGACACAAATACATGTATGTATGTATATATATATACATACACATACCCAAAAATCATTCTATACATACTTCTATTTGTTAGACCTTTCTCTGGATGCAGATAGTAGTGTCTTCCATCGTATGTCCTCTGTAGTTAATTGGTGTATTTATAATAGTCAAGATGACTAAGGCATTCAGAGTTGTTCTCAAAACAATATTGCTGTTTCTGTATACAGTGTTCTCTTGGTTCTGCTCATTTTGCTCATGATTATTTTGTACAAGTCTCTCCATATTTTTCTAAAATCAATAAGCTCATCACTCCATCACAATCACGTACCACAACTTGTTCAGCCATTCCCCTATTGAGGGGCATCCCTGCAAGTTCCAGTTCTTTGCCACCACAAAGAGAACTGCTATAAATATTTTAGAACATATTGGTTCTTTTCCTTCTTCCCTAATCATCTTTGGGAAAAGACCTAGTAGTGGTATTGCTGGATCAAAGGATATAAGCAGTTTAATAACTCTTTGGGCATCATTCTAGATTGTTCTCCAAAATGGTTGGATCAGTTCACAGTTCGACCAACAGTGCATTAGTGTCCTGGTTTTTCCACATCCCCTCCAACACTTATCACTGTCCCCTTCAATCATTTTAATCTGATACATGTAAAATGATATCTCAAAGTTGTTTTAATTTGCATTTCCCTGATCAATAATGATTTAGAGGATTTTTTCATATGACTATAAATTGTTTTAATTTCTTTATCTAAAAATTGCCTGTTCGTATCCTTTGACTATTTATCAATTGGGGAATGACTCAAATTCTTGAAGATTTGACAAAGTTTTTTTTTTATATTTGAGATATGAGATCTTTATCTGAGAAACTGTTTATAAAATTTTTCACAATTTTTTGCTTTCCTTCTGATCTTACATATTTGTTTTCTTTGTACAAATCCTTTTCAATTTAATGTAATTGAAATTATCCATGCTATGCCTCACACTGCTCTCTATCTCTTATTTATTCATAAATCAATCTCATCTATAAATCTAAGCAATACGTTCCATGTTATTCAAATTTTCTTATAATCTCCCTCTACATATCTAGGTTGTATATCCTTTTTGACCTTATCTTGGTAAATAATGTAAGATACTGGCTTATGCCCAATTTCTGCCATACTGCTCTCCAGTTTTCCCAACAATTTATTTTTTGTCAAATAGTAATTCTTATTCCAAAAACTTAAAGTCCTTACACTTGTCAAATACAAGGCTGCTATATTTATTTGCTGTTATAAATTGTATGTCTACTCTGTTCCATTTATCTACCTTTCTATTTCTTAGCCAGTACCAAATAGTTGTAACAATTGCTACTTTATAAGAGTTTAAGATCTGGTACAGCTAAACTCCTTCCTTTACATTTTTCCTGTTATTTCCTTTTATATTCTTGACTTTTTGTTCTTCCAAATGAATTTTTTATAATTTTTTTCTAATTCAGTAAAATATTTTTTCTTGTAATTTCATTGGGATGGAATTGAATATATACATTAATTTAGGAAATATTTTCATTTTTATTATATTCGCCCTGCCTGCCTATGAACAATTTGTATTTCTCCAATTTTTCCATCTTATTTTATTTGCATAATTTTTAAAATAATTTTGTTTGCATAGTTCTTAGGTTTGTTTTGACAGGTGTACTCCCAGATATTCTATACAACCTAGATGTATCTTAAATAGGGTATCTCTTACTATATCTTCTTGCAAGGTTTGTTTGTGGTATATGGGAATGCTTATGATTTATGTGGATTCACTTTATATCCTGCTAGCTTGTTAAAATTATTGTTTCAACTAACTTTTTAGTTGAGTCTTTGAGATTTTCCAAGTATATCACCATATTGTCTGTATTTTTAAAAATATATTTTAGAAGATTTTGACATTCTTTTTTAAGATTTTGAGTTTAAAATTCACTCCCTCCTACCCAAACCTCACCCCTTGAGAGGGCAAGAAATATGATATTTCTTATTCAGGTGAAGCCATGCAAAACATATTTCCATATTATTCATGTTACAAAATAAAACATACACAGTAAAGAAAGTGAAAAAAATGTATGCTTCAATGCCTACTCCTCATTCATCAGTTCTCTCTCTGGAGGTAGGTAGCATTTTTCATAATGGGTCCTTTGGAATAGTCTTGATCATTGTCTAAATCAAGAGTAACTAAGTCTTTCACATTTGATCATCATTACAATATTGCTGTTACTATGTACAATGTTCTCCTGGTTCTCATTTCATTCATTTCACTTTGCATCATTTCATGTAAGGCTTCCTAGGCTTTTCCAAAACCCTTCTGCTCATTATTTCTTATAGCACAGCAGTATTTCATTACAATTCATATAACACAACTTTCAGTCATTCCTCAACTGATGGGGCATCCCCTCAATTTCCAATTGTTTACAACCTCAAAAACAGTTGCTATAAATATCTTTGTAGAAATAGCTCCCATTCACTTTCTTTGATTCCTCTGAAATACAGATGTTGCATTTCTGGGTCAAAGATTTAAAGTCCTTTGGGCATAGTTCCAAATCGTTCTCAAGAATGCTTGGACCAGTTCACAACTCCACCAACAGTGCATCAATGTCTTTTTTTCCACATCCATCCAGCATTTTCCATTTTTTTCCTGTCAAGTTAGCCAATCTGATAGGAGTGATGTGGTAGCTCAGAGTTGTTTTCGTTTGCACTTGTTTAATCAATAGTGATTTAGAGCATTTTTTCTTGTGACATTTGATAGTTTGGTTTCTTTTCCTGAAGACCACCTGGTCATATCCTTTGAACATTTATCAATTGGAAAATGGCTCATATTTTTTATAAATTTGACTCTGTTCCCTATGTATTTGAGAAATTAGATCTGTATCAGAGAAAGTTACTATAAAATTTCCTCCAGTTTTTAGGTCTCCTTCTAATTTTGCCTCCATATGTTTTATTTGTACAAAACCTTTTTAATTTCATGCACTTAAAATTATTCATTTTACTTCCCAAGATGCTCTCCAGCTCTTGTTTGGTCACAAAGCCTTCCCTCATTTGTAAATCTGACAGGTAAATTTTTTTGTGCTCCCCTAATTTACTTATATCACCCTTTATTTGTAAATCATTTATCTATTATGACCTTATTTTTGTATATGTGAGATATTAGTCTATGCCTTAGTTCTGCCAAACTGCTTTCCAGTTTTCCCAGCAATGTTTGTCAAATGGTCTTTTCTCCCCAAAGCTTGGATTTATCAAACATTTAATTAATACGGTCTCTTGCTACTGTGTGTTGTACCTAATCTCCCTCACTCAAATCAAAGTCAACTGCAAGTCATGTCATCATTTCTCTGATGTCATGGTCCTGTTTGAGAACAAAGGAAAAACACAACATGTGAGTCCTTCTCCCTCTCCCTCTCCCTCTCCCTCTTGCCCCCCTCCCTCTCCATCTCCCTCTCCTCCTCCCTCTCCCTCTCCCTGATGTCATGCTTCTCTTCGAGAAAGAAGGACAAAGACAACAACCTGTACTAATCTATTCCACTGATGTACCACTCCATCTCTTAGCCAATACCAGATTGTTTTAGTGATTAGCTTTGTAATACAATTTGAGATCTGGTTCTGCTAGACCACAATCTTCATTTTTTTTTCATAGATTCCCTTGATATTCTTGAGATTTTGTTCTGACAGGTGAATTGTATTTTTATTTTTTTATTATTTTTTTCCAGGTCTATAAAATAATCCTTTGATAGTGTGGTTAGTGTGGCTAGGTGAACCAATTTAGGTACAATTGTTAGAATTTTTATTGTATTTTTCTGGTCTAATCATGAGCAATCAATGTTTCTCCAATTGCTTAGACCTGTCTTTATTTGTGTGAATAGTGTTTCCTAAGTGTGTTCATATAATCCCTGGGTTTGTCTTGGTGCACTATTTGTTTTTAAAATTGTTGCTTTCCTTGTTTTTTATATCACCAACTTTTACCAACATATCACTTCCCCACTTCTCAGAGAGATATTCATTATACAAAAGAATAAAAAAAGTTGGAACAAAAGTTTGGAAAAAACCTAAACACATCATTTAAACCTAATGGGATAAGAACTTACAACCTTAGTCTCCCACCTCTGGCAAAGTGGGTACATTCCCCTTCTCACATTTTCATCTCTTCTTTGCTAACAAACTTGGTCATTAAAATTTTACAGTATTTAAGTTATATTCTTCTACTATTTTGTAGTTTACATTGTTGATGAGTAAAAATGTTTTCTTACTGGTACTCACTTCTCTTTGCCCATCTAAGTCTTCCCATGCTCTTTTGTGCTCACATTATTTCTATCAGCAAAGCAAAATTCTAGTTGTGCCACAATTTGTTTAACCATTCTCCAGTTGATGGGTTTCTGCTTTGTTTCCACTTGTTTTCTACTACAAAAAAATCTGCTATAACTATTTTGTGGTTTTGGAAACTTTTCTTCTATTATTATTACTAATTGACCTGCTTGGAGTTTTTGCCTAGCAGTGGGATCTATGAAGCAAAGGTACAGACATTTTAGTTACCATCTTAGCATACATCCAGATTCTTTTTCAGCAGTTAGGTTATTATATCATCAAATGGTTGGATGAATTTATAACCACCATCACCCCAGCACTGTATTCATGTGCCTATTTCCACACACACAGTATTGACTATCTCCATATTTTGTAATTTTGACAATTTGCTGTGCATGAAGTAAGACTCAGAGCTGTTTTGATTTGTATTTCTCTTAATAATTTGAAATAGCCTTTCATTGAATTGTTTTTAAAAATCACTTTCTTTTAGAAATTGATAGACTTAAGCAGTATTGTAAAAATGAACAGTTTTTAAAGACTTAAGTCTGATCAATGCAGTCATCCATCATGATGACAGAAGACTGAGGACAAAGTCTACTAACCACTTTACAGAGAAGTGTTGGACTAAATATGCAGAATGAAACTAATATTTTTAGATGCAATCTGAATTTTGATTGACTATGTATTTGTTACAAAGGATGTTTTTTTTCTTTTTCAATAGTAGGATACAAAGTAGAGATAGAAAATTGATGCCTGTGGGGCGGAGCCAAGATGGCGGCTGGAAAGCAGGGAGCAGCCTGAGCTCCCTGCCGAGCCCCTCCAAAAACCTATAAAAAATGGCTCTGAACCAATTCTAGAACAGCAGAACCCACAGAACAGCAGAGGGAAGCAGGGCTCCAGCCCAGGAGAGCCTGGATGGTCTCTGGGTGAGGTCTATCCCGCATGGAGCCAGGAGCTGGGAACTGAGTGGAGCAGAGCCCAGCCTGAGTGACTTGGGCCATCCAGACCAGAGGCCGGGCGGAGGGGGCCCTAGCGCCCTGATTCAGTGAGCTGCGGCAGTTACGAGACTTCTCAACCCACAAACACCAAAGACTGCTGAGAAGGTTAGTGGGAAAAGCTGCGGGAGTGGAAGGAGTTCGTGGTTCGGCTTCCAGCCCCAGGGGCAGCGGAGGTGGGGCAGCTACGGCTGTTGCTGCTTCCGGCTCCAGGCCCACCTGGTGGGAGGAATTAAGTGGCGGATCAGAGCAGGGGTGCACAGCCTGCTGAAGATCTGAGCCCAGTTCGGGTTGGGGGTCCTTGGGGAAGGAGCAGTGCTGGTGCGGCAGAGCTGGCACCTACCCCCCAAACGCGGAACATAGAACTCTGTAGTCTACAAGCTGTCATACCCCACTGAAAAACTCAAAGGTCAAGTTAGTTGGCTGGGATTATGGCCAGGCAGCGAAAACGCACCCAGATTCAGTCTCAGACTCTGCATTCTTTCTTTGCTGACAAAGATCAAAACATACAGACAGAAGAAATTAATAAAGTCAAAGAGCCTACAACAGAAACCTCCAAGAAAAACATGAACTGGTCCCAGGCCATGGAAGAGCTCAAAAAGGATTTGGAAAAGCAAGTTAGAGAAGTAGAGGAAAAATTGGGAAGAGAAATGAGAAGGATGCGAGAAAACTATGAAAAACAAGTCAATGACTTGCTAAAGGAGACCCAAAAAAATACTGAAAAATACACTGAAGAAAACAACACCTTAAAAAACAGATTAACTCAAATGGCAAAAGAGCTCCAAAAAGCCAATGAGGAGAAGAATGCCTTGAAAGGCAGAATTAGCCAAATGGAAAAGGAGGTCCAAAAGACCACTGAAGGAAATACTACCTTAAAAACTAGATTGGAGTAAGTGGAAGCTAGTGACTTTATGAGAAACCAGGATATTATAAAACAGAAACAAAGGAATGAAAAAATGGAAGACAATGTGAAATATCTCCTTGGAAAAACCAATGACCTGGAAAATAGATCCAGGAGAAATAATTTAAAAATAATTGGACTATCTGAAAGCCATGATCAAAAAAAGAGCCTAGATATCATCTTTCAAGAAATTATGAAGGAGAACTGCCCTGATATTCTAGAGCCACGGGGCAAAATAGAAATTGAAAGAATCCATCGATCGCCTCCTCAAATAGATCCAAAAAAGAAATCTCCTAGGAATATTGTCACCAAACTCCAGAGCTCCCAGATCAAGGAGAAAATACTGCAAGCAGCCAGAAAGAAACAATTTGAGTATTGTGGAAACCCAATCAGAATAACCCAGGATCTGGCAGCTTCTACATTAAGAGGTCAAAGGGCTTGGAATGCGATATTCCGGAGGTCAATGGAGCTAGGATTAAAACCTCGAATCACCTACCCAGCAAAACTGAGTATCATGCTCCAAGGCAAAATATGGATTTTCAATAAAATAGAGGACTTTCAAGCTTTCTCAGTGAAAAGACCAGAACTGAATAGAAAATTTGACTTTCAAACATAAGAATCAAGAGAAGCATGAAAAGGTAATCAAGAAACGGAAATTTCAAGGGACTTACTAAAGTTGAACTGTTTTGTTTATATTCCGACATGGAAAGATGATGTGTATGATTCATGAGACCTCAGTATTAGGGTAGTTGAAGGGAATATGCATATATATATATATATATATGTTTATGTATATATATAAATGAATGTGTATGTATGTATATATCTATGTGTATATATATGTGTGACACAGGGTGAGTTGAAGATGAAGGGAAGATATCTAAAAGAAATAAAATGAAATTAAGGGATGAGAGAGCATCATACTGAGAGAGGGAGATAGGGAGAGATAGAATGGGGTGGATTATCTCGCATAAAGGTGGCAAGAGGAAGGAGTTCTGTGGGATGAGGGGAGAGGGCAGGTGAAGGGGGAATGAGTGAATCTTGCTCTCATCAAATTTGGCCTGAGGAGGGAATACCATACATACTCAATTGGGTATCTAACCCCACAGGAAAGAAGAGGGAAGAAGATAACAAAAAGGGGGGGATGATGGAGGGGAGGGCAGATGGGGGTGGAGGGAATCAAAAACAAACACTTTTGAAAGGGGACAGGGTCAAGGGAGAAAATTCAATAAAGGGGGATGGGTTGGGAAGGAGCAAAATATAGTTAGTCTTTCACAACATGAGTATTATGGAAGGGTTATACATAATGATACACATGTGGCCTAGGTTGAATTGCTCGACTTCTTAGGGAGGGTGGGTGGGAAGGGAAGAGGGGAGAGAATTTGGAACTCAAAGTTTTAAAATCAGATGTTCAAAAACAAACAAAAAAAAGTTTTTGCATGCAATTAAAAAATAAGATACACAGGCAATGGGGCGTAGAAATTTATCTTGCCCTACAAGAAAGGAAGGGAAAAGGAGATGAGAGGGGAGGGGGGTGATAGAGGGGAGGGCTGACTGGGGAACAGGGCAACCAGAATATACGTCATCTTGGAGTGGGGGGGAGGGTAGAAATGGGGAGAAAATTTGTAATTCAAACTATTGTGAAAATCAATGCTGAAAATTAAATATGTCAAATAAATAAATTTAAATTAAAAAAAATTACAAAAAAAAAAGAAAATTGATGCCTGTTAATTGGAAAAAAAAACTAAAATTTAATTAAAAATAGTGCTGTTGTTAAATTAGATATAAGTAGTATTATTTAAAATCATAGAGAAAGTACATATTTTATATATTTCTAGACTAAAAAAAGAAAAATGGGAAGAATATTTATATGTTATTCTAGATACTGTTATTTGTTATTTATCCTCTCACAAATTTGAGGTCCTAAATGTTTTCATTTTATGTTCATATTAATGAATTCATATTAATGGCCTGAATGGAAGTATTTTTATTGCTTACTATCCCAATCTTATTTGACATGAAATTTCAAAGTGGTGTTAATGTTCTAAGGAGGTGAACTTGGACCCATTTGCAATTCATCAAATGTTTCAAAATACTGCTTAAGCATTTCATGTTCAAGCCTAGGCCAAATAGTTTTTCCCTTAATAGTGATCCCCTATGTATTGTAAGAAAAATGAAACCCATGTGTTTTTGACACATTTACATTTAGTTCATCAAAATTGTTTTATTAGGACTATTTGACATCCAAGAAGTCTTTTTAGCCTTTTTGGTCAGACTTTCTTCCTAGAAACAAGAAGTTATATTTTGCCAATGGCAAATGAACAGCAGTAAGGAAGAGATCAGAGTTTGGTTTTAATCTCAAAAACCATATGGTCTTAAGCGAATTCAATTCAAGCACAGAAAAAATGGCTCTTCTCATGTTGAACATATATATGTGCATGCATGTATGTATACATATATAAACACACATATGTACATATATACACACATATATCTGGCTTTTTAAAGGGATGAGGCAGAGGAGGTGGACACATGTGGGTGGGGGCAGCATTGCACCAAAATGCTGATGTTGAAGGAATTTGTGGATCAAGTACTCCTCCACATTGTCTAGTTTACTTTAAATAAATATCAGGCAACACAAAATATTCAAAACCAGTATGAAAAATAAAACAGTTTTGAAACTAAAATAACAGTAAGAATATCTTGGTACATTTTTTAAAAATATGAAATCATATCCAGAGCAAAATAATCAACACTGAGTAACGTAAACGTCAAGTGATCTGTTACATCTCTTTGGCTCAGCAATGACCTTGAGTGTTTGTATTCACCCATGACTCATATTGAAATTTAGACTTCAGGCATTTTTTAATTACTCTTAGTAGGCCTCCATTATGTGTATAACATATTCATTGCACGCTTAGCTATCCGTGAATTATACATCATGGATGGTTTGGTTGGGCTAATCATATTCCACTTGCTACAGTCACTTTCATATGTCCAGTCTTCAACATGTATATAAAACTTGAACCCCAAACTAGGTAACAAGTGACCTATACCCCTCCCAGAATTTAGGATGGGTAACTCCCTATAATGCACCTACAATTTGCTGTGCCTCTTTGCAAATGAGCCATTTTACTGTGTACAGTGGTTCAATTACCCTCAGGTTCCTGCTGTGAGCACCGGGGATGGAAATGGCTCTGGTTTTCCCTCATCATTTCCCAACAAGCACTCTATGACACATCTAGCCAACAGAATGACATTTCCAAATAAATTTCCCGCATGACGCGGTTGGCCACTGACCTGGTAATCATGTATTTCATTATACGTTACACATCCACGGATGTGGTCTGCAACTCTGCACTGACCTGGCATGAATTCTCCAAAGCATGGAAGAATTCAATCTGAATAATTTCCCCTAAGTTTTAACCTTTAAGTATCTTAGAGACATGTAGCTTAGCTCCATGAAGTAACATTGAACTTGTGTGCTTCTCACGCCCTGAAGGGGAAACTTCCTCACCTTTCTCATGCTAGAATGACTAGCTATTCTTTGATTTTTTTTCTTTGTCACAGCTCCAACAGCTACCAGCTTCAAAAACTATTAAAGTGAGAGGTCAAATCACAGATTGGCAGAATTTCAAAGTTGATAAGAACCACAGTAACCATCTATATAACACTGAAAAAGGATCCCCACTATGAAATATCCAACAAGTTGTCTTTGGCCTTTTGTCTTTGATCCAAGCCTCCCAGTGATGGAAAACCCATTGCTGACCGAGGCAACCCCAGTCCAGTTATGTACAGCTCTGATTGTAAACAGTTTTTATTTTTTTTCTGATATCAAGAATAATTTGCCTCTCTATATCCTCCTTGAATTAATCTTGATTATGCTTTTGGGAAGTAACAAAATGCATTCAAGTATTTGAGGGCAATTATCATGCCTGATTCTTTCCTACTTTATCTACTATCTTCCCAGCTTCTTTGATAAATCTTCATTTGGCATCCAATCAAGGCCCTTTAGCATCCTGATTGCTGTCTTCTCGACATTTTCTAGTTTATCTGTGTCCTTCTCAAATTATGCTGCCTAGAAGAGAACACAACCACTCTAGATAAAGAGGAAAAGATTAGTGAAACAGGGCATCCTATCTGACTATAAGATAATGTACTTTGTAGCTCATGCAGTATTTGTCTCCACCCCATCTGCAACTTTCCTTGGGGAAAAGAGTATTGTTGCCTTCCGCTCAGTGATAAACATTCTCACACCTCATCATATTCTATAAATCCCGGGGATTCGGACCCCAAAAGGCCATCATCCAAACACCATTTTCCGATTTCCTATTTAACCTGTATATAGCTTGTTTGCACACATTTGTTCTTCTTGTTGTCTCCCTCTTTAGATTATGAGATCCTTGAGGGTAGAGACTGTCTTTTGCCTCTTTTTTGTGCCAGCACTTAGCACAGTGGGTAGGTGCTTAATAACTATTTATTGACTAAGTGACAGATATGATCTAACCAGGGCAGAATACAGAGAAACTATTGCTTCCTTGCAGATTAACTAAAACTCATTCCCTAAAAATAGTTTTCTTATACTGTGCTCATTCTATAAATGGTCATCAGATGCAATGACCTTTCCTTTGAAAAACGCTGCCTCAATATATGGATCACATTAGGCAATCCTTTGGAAGTCTTTAAAGAGAATTTTAGGACAAGGATTCTGTCTTCTTTGTTTCAAGCAAAGTGTCCTTAAACTGGGAATTTTTCAACAGTGACATTTACGTGTTCAATTTATGCTTAATTTAATTCATATCATGATGTTTTGTTGCACTTGATACATCTTTTTAGTGTGCTTCCTAAATCATTTCATATGTGTGTATTTTGTCTTCCCAATTAGGTTATAAAGTCCTCAATGGCAGAGGCTGTGATGTCTGGGTTTGTTTTTTTTTTATACCTTCATCAGGGTTGACTCTCAACAATACTGTGCAGTTAGTGATTTGCCTTTACTGTCCACTCATTTTTTTTCTTCTTTTCACACTCCTGTTCTTCCCTTTGATACCACCTCCCAAAGGTTTCTCAGTACCCTTCTGATACCCAGGAACTGGTACTAGAGTATAATATATGGGCCAGTCCTAACCTTAACTTTTACATTAGTTTAGTGCCCTGATGCTCCATGTTCTTCCCTATTAAAATTTCCTTTAGTCTGTGTCCCTTTTTTCAGGGGGGTACCCTGAAAAGTTCAAAAGCTATGCAAAGGCCTTTATGAAGACAATGTATGCAATATGAAATTTGATTTTTTTGTTAATAACGTTGTTGTCATTGTGCATTTTTTTTGCATCAACCAGTGTTGACTTGTCCAGGGTCACACAGCTAGTAAATGTCTAAGGCCAGATTTGAATTCAAGCCCTCCTGACTCCAGGGCCACTATACTACCTAGCTGCCTCTAGCATTGTTCATTAAATCTTTAGGTTTTAGGGCAAAGAGTGTAATAAGTTAGGGGGACATGCAATAGGGGATTAAAGTTTTGCTCTCAACCTCCTATTACATCAGAATGAGCCTAGTAAATTATTTATAATAAGTTGTCAATAGCCCATAAACCTTAATGTATTAGCCCTCTCTGGGACATTTGCATTTTAATGGTGACAATTTTGGAATAAGCTAATGTGATGAATCTGCTTTCTATAGGAATGGGTCTCTTCCCCATACCTGTATACACTAGGTACTAATAACTTTTAATTGACTTGAAAGTAGAAGGATTTTCTCTAGTTTATTTTGTTGCTTTATTCTTTTCTATTCTGCTCTGTCTTGTACTGTTCTCTCCTATCTCTTCCTCTTCTATTCTATCCTGTCCCATCCTGTCTCATCCTATCCTATTCTAGTCTACCATTATTTTCTACTATGTTTAAAATATTGTTTCAGGTACCATAGTGTTCAAAGAGTTAAGTAAGGAATTGTTTCCTGCCCTCAAATTAGTTGGTCTAGTAAAAAAAAAATTGAGTATGAAACACAAGTATAACAAAAGATGGAATACAGTAAGTACTCTAAAATATGTCTGAATTATTATGGGGATTCAGAGAAGAGAAAAATTACATCAGATTGTGTGAATCAGGAAAAACTATATGCCACAAGGAGCATTTGCACTAGGGCTTGAAAAGATAGCAACTGGAGAGGTACAGATAAGAAGTGTCAGGCATTTCAGACAAAGATATGGATGTAGAAACATTTAGTATTTGACAGGGAAATAAAAAATGTTCCAATCTGACTGATGGATTAGATATATTAAGGGAGCAGTAAAAGAAACTTCAAGAATTAAAATAGCCATGACTTCATCACTGTGGATACAGTGCTGTCTTGTGACTGCAACCCTTCTATGCCATGGTAGAAATTTTTAAGATTGCCAAAGCCAAAAAAAAATCATCATCAATGGGGTCAATCTGATGAAGAGTTTCTTCGTATACTTTGAAGGCCCTAGGCTGAAATAGCATGCATGACTATTCCCGTACTTGAAGCTAACATGACTCTGTAGCACCTTCCAGAGTATATGTCCTGCCAGCTGGGTCTTTAAGAAGCCCATGGTCACCTCTACAGTTCAATGAAATCCCAATGTGAGATTTCAGTACAGAAATAAGCTATACAGCTAGAATTATAGACTGTGATTGTGGTGGTCATTCTGTTAAGAGTATTAAATGCAAGTTTGAGGAATCCATGCTTTATTCTTGGGCAAATGAGAACCACTAAAGATTTTTGAGAAGTGAAATCATCTAGCTTTCAGTTGGACCATATGATCTCAATTACATCATTTTATTGAATCAAGTAGGAATTAAAAGTCCCTCCACCCACCAGAAAAAAAGAACATTTGCACTTAATATTATTTTTTCTCAAAGCAATGTTATTAAATATATCAGCATTTTTTACCTTCTTATATTGGTGAAGAGCATAAGATAGTCATTTCTATTATATCCATAGTCCTATAGAAAATATGATTAAAATTTATCAATACAGTATCAGTGCCCAGACCCAAAAGAATCCCATTTTTTCTCAACATAGACAGGAAAAATATAACACAAGTGAAACTAGATTTGTTTCAGACTGGAATTATACACTCATATAAAATGTTTATCTTTTAAAAAAAATTTTGTTGCTGTCTTTTGCTTTTATAGCACCTAAATTTTCCCCTGTATCCCACCCAGTTGCAGAAATTTATCCTATATACCAATATTTTAAAAGAAAAGAAAAGAAAAAACAGTCAATTCATTTATCAAAAAAAATCTGAAAATATATGCAATGTTCCACATCCATGAAACTACTTCCTTTGCAAAAGAGTAGAAGCTCTATAATCATATATCTTCTTTTCAGTCATGCCTGTTCTTTGTAATTTTGCAAAATTCATTTTGAACTGTTTTGTATTTGTTGTTGTTTTTTACATTTATGTTATTGTATTCATTGTACATATTGTTTTCCTAATTGATCATTTCTCTCTGTATCAGTTCATGTCTTTCCATGCTTCTCTGTATTCAAAATATGTCATGTTTTGTACATATAAGTAATATTCTATTACATTCATGTAGAACAATTTGTTGTCATTTCCAAATCAGTGGGTATCTGCTTTGCCTCCAGCACAAAAATTAATACTATAAATATTTTGGTGCTTATGGAAACTTTCTTTGTATCAATTATCTCCTTGAGTTTTATGGCAAATAGTAGAATCTTAAATGTGCTTATTATTTGAAATTATGGTAATTACTCTTCAAAGAGATATAACTAGCAAAATTTACACGTTAGACAAGAAGCACAAAGTGTTTATTCAAATCAGTTTTGTGATTCATTATGTGAAAGTAATACAATAAGTAATTAATATAAAGTCAGATGTGTGGAAAATGAGTAATTAGTTACTATAGTGGCTCATGGATATATGATATTAAAAATGAATACTTTGAGTTAACTTCTGATTTTAGCTAACATTGCTGTTATTGAAGAATATTTGCTCCCAACTTGTAAATGTAACAAATTTTTTAAATATTCAAGTCTTTAAAAGCATTATTTTTGTTACTTCTAAATGTTGGCACTCCAGTACAAAGCCTTTATTATTTTGTCCTAGTTATAGCCCTGCCTCAAACAATGTCCTATTGCAAAACCTTTTTATAACAAGAGGTGAGCCTGGATTTGTAAAGATGGTGCCAGTGATGCAGAAATTCCAGCAAGATCTACCAAGCAAGAAAGGTTTGAGATGCTATCCCAACAATAGCTTGTATCTGGTATTTAGAAGTTATCCTGATAGATTGTATATGTTTTCTATGAAATAGATTGAATAAACCGATCAGCAAGATGTTGAGACCCAAGTGATGAATTGGTCATACCAAACCGTGGAATAGATAAAAATTTGAGATTGTCTCCAGTCCTATCTGAGCTCTTCAGCTCCTCAATAAAAGTGGTAGGGTAACCAAAATCCAAATAGAGAGTCCACAAAGCAGAATTTTAAAACATCTAAAATTTTTACTTTAAATGTTGGTTCTGAAATTTTATTTCGTCCAACAACTAATGGGTTAATACACTAGTGGAGGAAAAAAATCACATCCATATTGACACACTCTCCAAAATGAAATAGGACATGAAGTTACATCTAAATAAAAGGATAACTGGGAGTTCTTTTTAATGAGAGAAGCAAATAAAGAAATTGGCAAAAATTGTTTTATCATTTTCTGAAAAGTAAAATGTAACATCATTTCATGGAATACTTGATTATATCAACTTGAATTTGGATCCTCCCAAACAGACTACCATGATAAAGTTTATCTGCCAATAGAAATTTCTCAAGGGGAAGATCTAAGAAGATCTTGACCCAGTCCTGTAAATCAAGTTAATATATGCCTTCACAATGACTTCAATGTGAAAGTGAGGAGAGGAGATAATGTCAAAAAATAGGTTGGAAAATAGAGTTGATATTAAGAACTGAAAGATATCAATGGCTCACAAATTATTCATAAGCCCCAGGGTCATCTGTTATAAATTTTCTATTCAAAAATGTCACACATGGCAAAAACCAAGAAAGTAACAACAGAAATGAAATTAAATCTATATTAGCAGTTATTTCAAAATCAACTATCTGTTTAAAATCAAATCATTCACTAATTAAAGATAAAAATCAAAACCATATAAGAGAAGTATGTAGATGAGTTGGGGGGGAAGAATTCTCAAAATTACAAAATGAATAGAATTGAAAATATTGACTCATATTATTGTCATTTCTTAGGGAAATTTAACTAACATGAAACAATCACCGCAATAAAAAGTCCAGGAGCCACAAACACATGATCTTCTTGCCAAACAGAGATCTGGTAGCTGAAGGCAACACAGGCTTAGAGTATAAACCATTTGAAAAACATTATAGAAAAGTACAGAAAATTAGCTATATCATCTTACAGAGAAGAGGAAGGGAATACAAAACTACTGGAAGCTTGGCTTGTGACCCAAACTAAGTCAGATCAATCAATCACTTAACAGGCATCTATAAAACTCCTACTACAGGCTTCACATTGGAGGTAAATATGACAAAATGAAATAGTTTCTGTTCCTAAGGAGCTTTGTTGTTGTTGTTGTTATTCAATCATTTCAGTCATGTCTGACTCTTCATGACCCCATTTGGGTCTTGACAGAGATCCTGGAGTGGTTTATCTAGCTCATTTTACAGGTGAAAAAACTGAGGCAAACAGGGTTAAGTGGCTTGCTCAGGGTCACGCAGCTATTAAGTGCCTGAGGCCATATTTGAAAATAGTAAGATGAGTCTTCCTGAATCCAGAACTTGCACCCCACCCAATACATCATCTAGTTTACATTCACTCTATCATGGGAAATGATATGTCCATATATAAGTATATAAGGAATATCTACAAAATAAGTTCAAAATAGTTTTTGGAGAAAGCAAAAACTAACAGCCAGGGATCAGGAAAGGTTTCATATTGAAGGTGGTGAATGGTGTAAGGAAGATGGAATCTTTGGGGGGGGGGTTGTATTTATTTATTATTTAGTTTTTCCCCAGTTACATGTGAAAACAATTTTTAACATTTGTTTTTAAAACTTTTAGTTCCAAATTCTCTCCCTTTTCTCCCTCCCTATCTCCCCCACTGAGAAGACAAGCAATTCCATATAGTTTATATATGTGTAGTCATGCAAAACATATCCATTATAGTCAAGTTGGAAAAGAAAACAGACAAAAATGCCTCAAGAAAAATAAAGTGAAGAAAGTTGCTTCAATCTGTATCCAGATATCATCAGTTCTTTCTCTGGAGAGGGGTAGCATTTTCATCCTAAGTCCTTCCAAGTTGTCATGGATCATCGTATTACTGAGAATAGCTGAGTCATTCAAACCTGTATCATCATACAATATTGCTGTTACTTTGTCCTCAGCATATTTCACTTTGCATCAACCCATGTAAGTCTTTCTAGGTTTTTCTGAGAGCACCCTGCTCATCAGTTCTTATACTTCAATATTATTCCATCATAATCACATACTACAGCTTATTCAGCCATTCCCCAACTGATGCACATCACCTCAATTTCTAATTCTTTACTCCCAGAAAAGAGCTGCTATAAATATTTTTGTACACAGAGGTTTGTTTTCTTTCTGCTTTTTATCTCGTTTTGGATATAGACCTAGTACTGGTATTGCTATGACAAAGGGTATGCATGGTTTTATAGCCCTTTGGGCATAGTTCCAAATTGCTCTATAGAATGGTTTAATCAATTCACAAGTCTGACAACAGTACATTAATGTCTCATTTTTCCCACATCCCCTCCAACATTTGTCATTTACATTATCTGTCCTATTGTCTAATCCAATAGGTATGAGATAGTACTTCAGAATTGTTTTAATTTACATTTCTCCAATATTGAATTAGAATATGTTTTTCATATGACTATAGACAGCTTTAATTACTTCATCTAAAAACTGATTATGTCTTTTGATCATTTGTCACTTGGGGAATGGTTCCTATTTTTATAAATTTGACATAGTTCTCTATATAGGGAGAAATGAGGCCTTTATCAGAGAAACTTGTTTCAATTTTTTTCACAGTAATTATTGCTAACTGTATTTCCCTCTATCCTATTCACCCTAGTCCAATTTATTCTATTCTCTCTCTCCTTTCACCCTGTCCCTCCTCCTGATTACTTCTGATTATTCCTGATGCTCTGATTACCCCTTCCCCCAATCTGCCCTCCTGTCTATCACCCACCCCTTCTCTTATCCCCTTCTATTTTCCCATAGGGTAAGAGAGATTTCTATACCTTGTTGCCTTTGTATCTTATTTCTCAGTTACATATAAAAACAATTTTTAACATTTGTTTTTAAAACTCTCCCTTTTAAATTCTCTTCCTTCCTCCCTTCCCACCCATCCTCATTGAGAAGGTGAGCAATTGTATACAGGTTATACATGAGCAGTCATGCAGAACACTTCCATAATAGTCATGTTGTGAAAAACTAACTATATTTTCTTCCATCCTATCCCACCCCCTGTTTATTCTATTCTACCATTTCATCCTGTCCCTCCTCAAAAGTATTTGATTCTGGTTTCCCCCTCCCCCACTCTGCCCTTCCTTCTCTCACCCCCCTTCTCTTAACCTCTTGCCCCTCTACTTTCCTGTAGGGTGAGTTAGATTTCCATACCCAATTGAGTATGTATGTTAATCCCTCTTTAAACCAATTCTGATGAGTACACTCATTCTTGCTCACCTCCCCTTTCTTCCCCTCCCCTGTAAAAGCTTTTTCAAGCTTTTTTCTTGCCTTTTTTACATGAGATAATTTATCCCAATCTACCTCTCCCTTTCTCCTTCTCCCAGTACATTCCTCTCTCATCCCTTAATTTTATTTTTTATATATCATCCCTTCATATTCAACTCATTTTGTCCCCTCTCTGTGTGTAATATAATATAATTAATATAATATATGTGTATATATATATATATATATATGTACATATTCCCTCCAACTGCCCCAATAATGAGAATGGTCTCATGAGTTACAAATGTCACCTTTCCATGTAGAAAAGCTTGCAATATTTTCTCCTTGACCTGGGAACTCTGGAATTTGGCTGTAATATTCCTGGGAGTTTTCATTTTGGAATTTCTTTCAGGAGGTGAACAATGAATTATTTCAATTTCCATTTTAACTTCTGGTTCTAGAATACCAGGTCAGTGTTCCTTGCTAATTTCTTGAAAGATGATGTCTAGGCTCTTTTTTATCATGGCTTTCATGTAGTCCAATAATTTTTAAATTATCTTTCCTGGATCTATTTTTGAGGTCAGTTGTTTTTTTTTTCCAATAAGATATTCTACATTGTCTTCTATTTTCCATTCTTTTGGTTTTGTTTTATAATTTCTTGATTTCTCATAGAGTCATTAGCTTCCATTTGTTCCATTCTAATTTTTAAGGAATTATTTTTTTCAGTGAACTTTTGGACCCTCCTTTTCCATTTGGCCAATTTTGCTTTTTAAGGCATTCTTCTCCTCATTGGTTTTTTGGACCTCTTGTTATTTGGATTAGTCTATTTTTAAGGTGTTATTTTCTTCAGTGTTTTGGAGAGTCTCCTTTAGCAAGCTGTTGACTCGTTTTCATGATTTTCTTGTATCACTCATTTCTCTTCCTATTTTTTCCTTCTATTTCTCTTATGTGATTTTCAAAATCCTTTCTCAGCTTTTCCATGGTCTGAGATGAATTCATATTTTTCTTGGAGGCTTTGGATGTAGGAGCTTTGACTTTGTTGTCTTCTGCTGAGTGTATGTTTTGATCTTCCTTACCACCAAAGTAAGTTTCTATTGTCTGAGGATTTTTTTCCATTGCTTGCTCATTTTCCCAGCCAATTAGATGACTTTTTAACTCATTGTTAAGGTAGGGCTCTGCTTCCAATGTGGAGGGCATATTGTCCCAAGCTTCAGGGTTTTTTGCAGCTGTTTTCAGAGATACTTCTAGGTACCTCTAAGTTTTCAGTTCTTTCAAGGTGAAGTGTTTACTCCTCTTCTGGACTGTGCTCTGGTCTGTGAGTGACCACAAGCACTCTTTTCTGCCCTAAAACTGTGATGAGGGTTCCTTCTCCTCTGCTGCCACAAGCTCTGCTATGCCAGTGTTCTTTCTTGCCCCAGGACTAGCACTCAGGACCACAACCCAGATCTAAATATAGGCAGAGCAATAGAGTCCTGTCTGAGTGCCATCAAAGAGACCCCTGTAATCACCTTCTGACCAATTGTCCAATCTTCTTACCATCTGCGGGTTGAGAGCTCCGGAAGGAGCTGCTGTCGCTGATTCAGTCACTCCCAATGCCTGCTCCTGGTTTTCTGGGGCTGAGGCTATGCTGGTGCTGGGGCTGGACTGTGCTCTCTCTCACCCTGGTTCAACAGACTTTTTCAACTGACCCTCTAAGTTGTCTTTGTCATTTGTGGATTGAGAAGTCTGGAAGCTGCCACAGCTGCCAGTGATTCCCGTGAGACCTGCTCCAGGTTTGTCGGGGCTTGGTCTGTGCTGGTGTGAACTTCACTGGACTGTACTCCTCTCTCAGCCTGATGCAACAGACCTCTCTTGTCAACCTTCCAGGTTGTCTTGTGCTAGAAATTTGTTTCACTCTGTCTTTTTGTGGGTTCTGCTGCTCTAGAAATTGTTTAGAGTCAGTTTTACAGGTATTTTGGGGGGATTTGGGGAGAGCTCAGTTGAGTCCCTGCCTTTACTCTACCATCTTGGCTCCACCCCCCCCCCCAGGAAGAAGGCATCTTGAAGAAAAGAAGGGACAGAGGGAAGAAGACATATGTTCCAGACAAGGAGCACAGCCAGAACAAATGCATTGGAATATCATGTATGAGGAACAGAAAGACCAGTTGTCTGAATCATAGGTTATATGAAGGAGATTAATATATAATAGGGCTGCAATGACAGGCTGTGGTAATGGTGTCAAGGTAAATGGTAAACAGAACATTTAATATTTGATTCTAGAGGTGGTATGGTCAGATCTGCGCTTAGAGAAAATCACTGGAGTGTGTATGGGCAAGCAAAGTGGCCCTTTTTATTGTCTTCAGTTTTGGAATGCTTCTTAAAGAAGCCCTGGGGCAATCAAGTGCCTTTGATTGAATCTTGCCCTTGTTTGTAGGAAGGCCCACACCTTTTTGCCAGTTAGGTCAGTAGAGGTGTGAAACCCTCAAGTTGTGTGAAGCCATCTGACCCTGAAGAAGTGTATATATACTGTGAGGTTAGCATTTTGTTGGGGGGCACACTCATTGAAAGAGTGTTGGTGATGAGACTCTGGGTAGCCCTTGAAGCAACCTCCAGTTTTGAAAACCCAGATGTTGGTGTTTCTCTCTGGTAACTATGTATGTATTGTGATTTGGTCAGACAGATGAAAATCTATCTGTTGATCTGTTTATATTGCCTCTGTAATTTCTGTTTGGATTTCCTCTGAAGTTCAGGGTGCTGTCTTTTCCCCCTGACCTAAGTGAATAGTATATGTATGTTAATTAAAGTAAGATTGTTAACCCTTAAAGTTGCTTTCCTTGGAAAAGCAGATCAAAGGACCTGTGCTAGCAGCCCTCCTGTGTGCAGTGTTGTTGATCTTTCACCCCCACAACAGCTGCTAGCAACATTATTGTTACAGAGGGTTATGTGGAGGATCTATTGAAGAGGAGAACAAATGGAAAAAGAGAAGAAAAGACAATTAGAAAGATATTGCAAGGGGCAGCTAGGTGGCGCAGTGAGTAGAGCACCAGCCTGGAGTCAGGAGGACCTGAGTTCGGATTTGGCCTCAGACACTTGACATGCTTACTAGCTGTGTGACCTTGGGCAAGTCACTTAACCCCAATTGCCCTGCCTTCCCCCCTCCAAAAAAAAAGGAAGCTATTGCAATGGTTCAGGAAAGAAAAAATGAGCTCTTAAACATGTGTGATGGCTGTGTAAGTAGAGTGAAAAAGTTGATGTGAGAGACATGAATGACACATGGAATGAGTGAAAAGAGGAAGTTCAAGATGATTCCAAGTTTGTGAACCTGGGTAATCAGAATTATGATGGAGTCCTGTAGAGAAATGTGGAAGTTTGGAAGAGGAATATATTTTGAAGAAAAGATAGTGAGTTCCAATTTGGACATAGTTTGAGATGTCTATGGCACAAGACATACAAACTCTGTCACTTTGCTCTTCAATGCTACCCAGTGATCATCTATATTTTACCCTTCATGTCTTTACTTTGTCATTTCAGTATTTTCCCAAATGATGTCAAACATGTCCAGTGAACCAAGGAGGCACTTGGTGAGAAAGGAAGGATGAAAAAGTGGTAGTTTCACTGGTTGGTACTAAAAACGCTGAAGCTCACATGACACAACCAACACACAAATATGCACAATCTCCCTAAGATCAAGTAGCCTGACCTCCTCTCTTTCCCCTACATTTTTCTATTTTTTGTGACATTTACCTATTAAGAAGACTGCTTTTAAACTTAATTGGATTTAAACTAATTGAATTTAAGAGGCAATTAACCAAAAAGAAAAAAGAAGGAAAGACAATCAGGTACTCTCAAACCATAACTAAAGTTTTTAGTGAAACTTTCAATTCTTTTAAATGTATCAATAGCTATTAAGAAAAAAGGAATCAACTGAACCTTGAACATCATGTTGTATGTCTATATGCTATGGGGACATTTTATAAGGAAGAAAATAATATCTGTTCAGATATGTCAGCACAGGTTTTTTTGAGATAACTGTTGAAATCAATTCCTTAAAAGATCTTTTAGAAGATGAAATTATGAACAAAATATTATTACTTAGACATTTAACCTTTATTGTTTTTGCACTAAAATTAGATCAACCTGACATAGCAAACTGGTTTTTCTGTTATTTCTGTAGATTCTACAGTACATACCCTACATAAAGCTTGGAAGACAATTTCACTATTTTAAATTTATTATCTCTGATGTCATGATATCTCAATGGTTTTATTTGTTTGTTAGCTTGATTTCCTATATATTTGTTAGTTTCTATTTATTTAGTTTTGTTGCTGAGTCTTTGATAAGAATATAGCCCTCAATTGTTCTCATTATATATTTATAATATATTTACAAAATAACATCCAAAATTGTGATGCTTTTTTGGCCATGGCAAATTGTTAGGAATATCCCCACACACAGTTATGATGTGAAGAACTTGGGTTCTATGGTGGTAGAGGGTCTACTCACATTGATTAAATGATGATCTTTTTAGTATCAAAAATTTTTGTACTTGGCATGTGATTCTTTTGGTTGGGAACTTCCAGTGAAGAAACACTGCCAATGCAGATCAGCACCTGCTCTGATTTTCTGGAGAGTTGCCTGGAGGCCCTGAGAGATTAAGTGACTTGTCTAGTCTAGTTAATAAATATCATTGATATGATTTGAACCCAGGTTTTCCTGACTCTAAAACTGACTCTATAGCACTGAGTCTCTCTTCTTAAAATATGAAAACAAACAAAACATCTAGCTATGATAACCTTTTAAGGCTAAGGTATTTACTTGATTGAATAGACTTGAAAACTATAGCAAATACCTTAGACATTACTCTTAGATAATTTGCTTATCAGAAAACTATCCTGAAATTTCATGCTACTAAGAGAATAATTTTCCATGGCTATTTCATTTAAACACTGTAAAGCCAATCTGTAAGTGAAAGAGCTTTCCCACCCACTGAAAAGGCCTCAGGTGGTGCCAACAAAGGGAGGCCTAATTAGAGTTATGCCCATACCCTTTCACTAACTAGGTGTGAGGCCCCAGGCCCCACATCTTTTTGCTAAGTAGGCTCTGAGCCCTCAGGGCCTGGAACAGGTTGGCATTTTGCCTTTGGGGGGCACACTCACTGAAAGAATGTTGGTGACAAGACTCTGGGTAGCCATTGGAAGCTGCCCCTCCAGCTTTGAAAACACAGATGTTTGTGGCTTTCTCTCTGGTAACTATATAATTCCCTGTTCAGACAGATAGAAGCCTGTCTGGTGATTTCTGTATGTGTTTGCTCTGTTTGTACAATGTGTGCTTGTAATTTCTGTTTGTATACTCTCTGAAGTTCAGGGTGATGGCTTTTCCCCCGAACTAAATAAATGGCATATGTATGTTTAATAAAAGTAAGATTGTTAACCCCTTAAAGTTGCTTTCCTTAGAAAAGCAGATCAAATAGCCTGTGCTAGCAGCTCTCCTGTGTGCTGGTGTTGTTGGCCTTACACAGCCACAGTAGCGGCAGGTAGCTTTAATGTTACAAACACTTTCTTATATAAAGAACAACAAGGGGGAGAAGGATGCTCTCTTATCACCAAGGGGCCCCATTTCTGCCTTAATATGGTCCAGGCTTATGTCCTGAGGGGGCCCAACCTCTAAAAGAGGGCATTGGGTTTTTATCATTCTCTTTTGTCCATTATGTCCCCATCTCAGAATAGAACATGGGAAAAAATCTCTTTAACATACCTTAGGTTTGGATCATCTCTAGGGTCTCCCCTAAAAAGGAATTAACAGTGTTTCTTCTATAAAGGTACTAAATAACGTAGGTCCATTATAAGATGATTATTTACTTCCCGTTCTACAAAAGAAATGCTTGAGACCAATAAAGCACTTATTGGCAAATGCTTAAAACATGAAATAGTAACCAATCCATCCTACTATACCTTCTTGGTTAAGTTGGTACTTAAATCATTAAGGCAGGGATACTTTGTGTGAGTGTTAAACAGGTATTTTCACTGGAAATTCTCTCAAAGTCTATGTCTCTGACCAGTCGCAACCTGATTTGAGCTTTTTTATCTAGTCCTTTCAGAAAAGAGTCATAGGAGTCCCCAAAACAGAAACAGAGAATGGCACTCAATTTATTCATAGAAGCCCACCCCTTCTATTCAGATCACAAGTCCAAATGTACTGCCATATCATGCCTTGGCTTGGATTCTCTCCATACCTTCATCTATTGTAATTTCCTGGTAGTAGTCAAATTTTCCTAAGTAGTTATGGATATTACCTTGTTCTAGGCAACCAAGTCTCAGGAGGTTACTGCTAAGGTCAAAAACTCTATTATGGCTTGGTTAGTTACACTCACATAAAGAAATACAAATCAGAAGAGGCAGCTATGAACTTGTACTCTATTCTCAGGCTCACCTACATACAGTTAACAAGTATTTGCACTTATTATCATAGGTGAGTGGTTGTTATTGCCCCTTGGAAATAATGAATTATCCCCTCCCCCTCACTGGAAATCTGAAGGAAGTTTTGACAAGTAGAATTATATGATATGGTCAAGAAATAAGAAGAGAAAAAAAATCAAGAGAGTGGAGTCACTTCTTTTCAAAACTACTGAGTGGATGGCTTCCCCTGGGTCAGTGGCCATTCTTCTCTTTTGCATAGGCCTCTCCCCACCTAGAGCTGAGTACCAAGGGACCAAGCAAAAGCCTCACTGTTGATAAGGTTAGGGTCACCTGTCTCTCTGGAAGTGACTAGGATATAGACACAGAAGTCCATCAACCAGAGCATGTGTCACTAAAAATCTTTATTCTCAGTCATTTCAGTCATGTTCAAATCTTTCAGGCTTCATTTGGGGTTTTCTTGGCAAAGATAATGGAGTGGGTTGCCATTCTTTTTCCAGCTCATTTTATAATATGGAAGCTGAGGCAAACAAGGTTAAGTGACTTTCCCAAAGTCACACAACTAGTAAGTGTCTGAAGTCATGTTTGAGCTCAGGTCTTCCTAACTCCAGGCCCAGTGCTCTATCCGCTATGCTACCTAGCTGCCTGTCACTAGAAATGTCCAGGGTCAACTCCACTGTTCATAGGATGTTCCCCATAAGCCATCTGTTATGCTCCATGGAGGGTACAGGAAGGGCTCATTCCAATTCCCCACTGTACTAATCTAATTAGGGGTCCATTTTCAAGGGAAGTTGGAATCTTATCCTTTGAAACTAGCCTGAAATGATAAAGCATCCACACAGAAACCAACCACCAGATAACCCCTTGTTTCTCATTCCTATAAGTAAAAATCATTGAAATCCTTCATCTTACAATTACCTTCCGCACTGCAGGTACAAACAGATATCTTGAAAGACTTGGAAACAAGTATGTAGGCTTGAGGCAAGAGTCTAGATGGAAGTTGATAGAGATGATGAATTACTACCTTCCCCAGAATCAAGAGATTAAGCCTGGCTCTGTTACTAACTTAATGTGTGACTAAGTCATTTAAATTTTTGCCTCAGAGGTGCCTGAACTACTCACCACTGGAAATACCCAAGCAGAGACCATCTATGTGGGATGTTATAGAAGGAATTACTGAATGGGATCAGAGCTTAGACATAAAGCATTCAGGGTTAAGTCTAAAATGCTGTAATTTACTCATTTGTAAAATGGGAATTATAATGCTTGTTCTCCTTCCCTCTCAGATTTGTTTGGGGAATTAGGTGACATAATAGATAGTTCTTTGAAGAGTATGTACTAATGTGCAACCCAACAAGCATTTATTAAGCACCTATTTTGTGTAAGGTACTGTGCTGACACAGATGCAATTAAAAATTTCTAGCCTCAAGGAACTTACATTCTACCAAGGCAAAGCATTAAACATATAAACCCCTAAATATATACTTGGTAATTTAAGCAGTGTAGAAGCACTAAATACTGGAGGAGGAGAGGTGTCAGAAGAAGCTTACCTTACAAGGTGAGGGTTTTAAGAGGTGACAGTGAGGTAGGTACACATTTCTTCGTTGGGGATAACTTATGCAAAAGTATGGAAGCAGAAGATAGATTACCAAGTTTGGGGAACTACTAGTAGACCAGTTTGGCTGAAACATTGAGGGTGTGAAGAGGAACACTGTGGTATAAGCCTGAAAAGATAGACTGTGTTAAACTGAGAAAGTTGTTCAATGCCAAGCGAAAGAGTTGCCATTTTATCCCATGGCTACTCAGAAACCACTGAAGGTTCTGATGCAGGGAACGACCTGGTCAAACATGTGCTTTATGTATATGTAAATGGGAATATATTTGTAAAGACCTTTGTAAATCTTTTTCTAAACTGTATATATTCTACATATGCAGGTTTTTTTTACTTATATACCATGATGAAACAAGGGTACTAAAAAAGAAATAAAAATGGGGCTTGCCCCACTGGAATTCTCCTTTCTCTAGACACTAAGAGCTGTCAGAACAACTTTCATTTTAAGTTCTTCCTACCTTGTTCAGTGTGTCAACTTGAACTTGAATCTTGATTGTCAGTTGTTCAGAAAGCTAGAATTCTGTCTAATTCTTTCTAGGAGGCAGATAGGGAGTATCCCCAATAGAATAAGTCATTGGCCCAATGATCCATGGAAAAACCTACAATCTTTGCACTTAGTAGAAGAAGCTTATAGTAAAAACAAACAAAAAATACACCTTAGAGATGATTAAGTCACCCTTTTTCATTTGAGTAAGGAATAGACTGAGGCCTAGAGAGACCCTTTGTATGTTTACATGGAGCTAGAAGTTCCTCCCAAAGTCCATATGCTTGCAAATCATTATTAAATAGTATTCTCCATGTAGTGATCAAAATTGTCTTTGAGCACTTCAATCAGTCAACAAATGAATTGTGTCTACTATAAGTAATACGTGCTGGAGTTATAAATACAAAATTCCAAATGAAAAATCTCCTTCCTACTCTGTCTTGACTCCCTAGTGAACCAATTCAACTTCACACTGTCCTCGTCTTGCATGTCCCTCGCCCCCCTATCCTACCTTGCCTTGACAAGTCTCAGTCTTCAATTACTTCTGCCATCTACTGCCTTTGATCCTATTGATGGGCTACTTAATGTAGCTGGTGAACATAACCAAACTGTGCTGACTTGGGTCCACTACAAATTTATATTACATAACCTCAACTGGCCCCTCACTGTATCAAAGCAATCCTTTTATACCTTTCTAAGAGATTTACCATTTCATTCACCAAAGTAGTTTTCCAAGCCTTTTCACTGCTCCCTACTCCCACCCTCTCAGCTGAGAAT